>NC_089978.1:86522713-86843427 GCF_036417845.1 Apteryx mantelli | reverse complement strand
TATTAGTGCTGCACAGTACCTACACATAGGTAGTAACAGACTTTGATTAAGTTTTGTTTCATTCTATGATACAAGTGCTATGTACAGTATCCTCATGACTGCATGGGTTATGCTTCCAATTCTGCTGCCCTGGGCAATAGCCAAATCAGTACATAGAACATGCCCTGATATTAGACACCCACGAATAGTTAGATGTTCTGCAAGGTACTCAGAGCAACTAAAATAAGGCCGTGCAGCATGGCAAGAGAGCCACTATGTTCAGGATTCAGAACAATTAAACCCAACAAAGATAGAGAGCTCCAGTGAATATTTTAAAATAGCAACTTGCCACATAAATGGTGAAATACTGATTTTGTTAACTAACTTTTAGTTAATTTACTCTCCAATGGGATTCAGCAGTCAAGAGACAGCTCTTTTCCTCTAAGTTAAAATACCACAGCGGCAAACCTTGAGTAAGCATATCACCACCATGTTTCTTAAACAGTATAAAACCGCTTGCAAAAAAAAAATTATGTAGACTCTCCAAGCCAGGTCACCCTTTGACTTTGTTCCTGAATCCCCCCAAATGCTTGGCTGAAATCCTTGCCTTGTGGCAGCAAGAGGAAGGCACTGCATGGACTGCCAGAGCCCAGACTCCATTTCCACTTGTTTGCGTACCCTTCCTGCTTTGCTCGCTTTGTCAGTCTACCTCAGTCCTCCCCTTTTAGCTCATGTGTTAGTGCAGTCATTTCCAAATTAAAAATTAAAGACATTAAATCAATACAATCCTCAGAGCTAACAAACCGGGTCCAAGACTCATATTGTTCACTCTTTTTCCTTGCTTCCATTCCTCTGTGTTCTTGCTTTTGTGGTTTTTCACTTCTCCCATATGTGGAGTCATTTATACCAAAGGCACCAGATTAAGAATGGAGCCCAGGCTCTGCTGGGGAGAGTTTAAGAACTAGATAACAGGTAAGCAAGTGCTGGATAGCGGAAGCAACTGAGCTTTCTGCAGTTCTGTTTCAAAGGCAGAAACACTGTACTTGTCTCCTTCTCAGCCCCGCTGTAATGGTCACCTTCCAAATAAAACGACAATTAAGGCATCTCTGTTACTAGCCAAAGATAAACCTCCTCTTTTTCCTGTCAGAAGAACATAGTTGTTGATTCAGCTTTCAGAGGACTAGAGGTCTAGGTTCAACGCCAGGTTTGGACAGAACCTTCCCTAACTCTTTGTGACATGTTACAAGGAGCAATAAATTGAAGACACATAGTATATAATGGAAGACATGGATGGACCTAGGTTAGAGAGAGAATAGAAGTCTGGACAGCAAAGAGAAGCTGAGATAGTTTGGCTTTTCTTGACCACTTTAGAATGAGCCAATTCCTTCTACAGTAACAAAAAAATATATATATATTTTTATATATATATACACACGCACACACACACACACACACACACACACATGTAAAACTATGTACATGTTCTTATAAAAATTAAAACAGTCAGCATCCCTACAATAATAAGCAGATCCAAACTTCAAATTTCTAAACTTTTATTACTGGGAGGGAGGAAAAACATTTTCTAAGAGATGAAAGTCACAAAGGGTGTGCCTGTCTCATTTTTCTTCCGCTCCAGTTACATACAATGCACAGCATGTGGTGGTTATCTGACAGGGAGATTCTTAATTTTGTGCCACTACAATGGTGAATTCGAAGGAGCATGCTACAAACAGCATGGCCTCAATTCATACTTGTTTTACTAACTCACTGTGCCTATTTTTATAGCCTATTTGAGAATTCCTTGCTCTACAATGGTGACATAGTTATAATTTATGGCAGTCAGACTCCTAGTAACATTTCTCCCAAGCAACCACCATTTTGACCTCTGCACTTTCAGATGCTCACAACCTCTTAGGGAGAAAGAAAAAAAAAAAGAAAGCCAAGTATGACCATCTGCAGAAGGGAAAACTTAGGCAATGTCTGTGGCTACTCTATCTGCTCTTGTCTCCCAGCATTAACTTGTAAAAGACATGTTGTCCTCTCTGAGTGTGTCTACATTATTGTTTTAGCTCACATCAACAATGAGCTTTTGAAGCAATCTACTAATCATTTTCACATCCCACATGATTCACACCATAGAGTGGTCTTGGAGATTTTGAACTAGATTTCTTTTAGCTTGAAATTAAATTGGAAGACGTGCCCCAAGAGTGCACCTAATGTTCTCCAACAGCTTGGGGACATTCAGCTTGCTGGTACTAGACTAGAGCTAGTCTAAAGTAAAACCCCCAAATGTATATGACGTGAACATCAGTCCTCAGCACCATCTCTTCCTCTCCTCTTGCAGCGTGCTACTTGTTAACATAGGCACAGCCTCTGAAAGTAGTCTCTAACACCTGCACCTCCCCTATGGCCTAAATGAGCATGGTCCGCTGGGTCACTGCTGGACAGAAGCCCCAGGGCTCCACCAGCAGGTCCAGGGAGAAGAGATGCCAGCGGGTGGATGGAGGCTCACCTTGGTGGCCACTGCCCTTCTCCTTCCCTCACACCCCATTCTTGGTGAAGCTGCCTCTCAAATCACGGCCCTTAAACATGACTTAATGAAAAAACCCTCTTTGCAACTATATAATAAAATCTGAAATGTGTAACTCACATGGGCTCTTTCAGAGGAACATGTTGTCATCAAGCTCCCTGTGGAAAGGGTTTGGGGGTTACTGGGACTGTCAGAATTACCCACTATAACTGCCATGGAAGGATGCTACTAACCCAAGGAGTAACGCTGGGCTTACTCTGCAAGGGATTGTTCCAACTTAATGTTTGCCTTCAACTGGAACATTTCCCAAGTCACAGAAATGCAATTTCCATAGAGACATGGTGCCCACAGATCTCTCTAGTAGAAAATCAAGTGTTGCAACTACTGGCAAGTGGGATGACTCCTTGTCTAAAGCAGTATGCCAGCTAATGTGTCAGATACGGAGGGGTGCTGAGGAGAAGTCAGGCAGGAGGGCGGTGCTGACCTTCCCTATCTCTAGTGCTACAAAGTGTGTGGCAGGAAAGGGTATTGCAAGAGTATATGCACAGCAGGGCACTGAGGGAAAAATGCAGATTAATTAGGTGACAGATGAAAAAGAATGGCGATCCCTTTATTCAGGGTCAGCATTTTTGAGAAGGAGAAAACAAAACAGTTTTGCTTATGGTTCAGAAGAACACAGTGTAAAACTTATTTGAGGTTTGAGGCTAAGTATCTTTTAAACTCACAATAGGATTTTTACAGAGGTCAAATAAATTTTTTAAAGAAAAAAAGAAAAGGCAGGTTTAAACACTGAAGAAAACCCATCATTTTGACTAGTTACAGTAACAAGTGCCAGGCTTGCAATATCCTCCAGCCAACTCTTTTTGTCAGAACTCATCATCGCAAGCATTGCAGATGGCCCCTCTGCAGCTTTACAAAGCCTTCAGCAGAATCTTGCTTTTGTGAACTACCTAACCTGTAAGATAATACAGCTGCCCAAGGAGACTTCCTTACCTGGCACACACTGGTACCTGGACATTACAAGACAGAAAGCTCCAAATGGATCAAAAGCTATACAGTGAAAATAAATATATTATTTAAATATACAGAGAGGCAGCAGAAATGGTATCTAAACCATGTGTTATAAACAAAAGAAACATTAAAATAAAGTATATCTTGTCATGTGCCTTCACATGATGATTTTTCCCATTAACCATGAAGTTTTGGTTGGGTTTATGACATGTACTCAGGAACCTTCAACCACATTTACAAGTGCGTCACAGTGTAGCCAAGGCCTTCAGAGTGCCTTATTCACTAATTAAATGGATGCTGGTGGGCTGAGTGCCAGTCTGTGCCATTATACAATTATATTAAAAGGTCTGGATGATGTAGAAATTTCATCACCCATTTGGGATTTTAACAGGCCATTTTGCTTTATTTACTAATATCAGTTTATTACAGTAGGTACTGTCGTTAGTGTTCAGTCAGCCAGAGCTGAATTTACAGTCAGTCCTACGCAAGCATGTGCTATTGTGTATTAATTAGTGAAGTGCTAAGTGTGCCATGTGACCCATTTTTCTGAGATCTGCAATTAGCAGCTTTACAAAGATGTCTTTGAGGACCTGAACACAAGTTAATCTTCTGGAGGAAAACAGCAAAAGAAACAATCAGCAAAACATTTCAAATGGGATTTAATATAATACTACCTAAAATTGAAAGGCCCCGAATCTATGTGATCAGTTTTAGGATACTGGCCAAGCACCAAGCTTCTGGAATGAAGATCCCAATGGAGTACACTGCCCTTCATGTTTGCATATTTATTTCTACATTTTGGAAGCCGCAAAATCTGACCCAGCATATCTGCATGCCATATTGTAATATGACATCATCGTAATGGCTATAATTTGAAAGAGAAAACCTGTCATTCCTGGTCAGATACCCACTGCACACATGACATTTGCTTCATTAATCACTTTAAGACCTAAAAAAAGCTAAGCATCTTCATTTTCTACAAAAGAAGCTGACAGATTTTTTTTTCACTGTGCTCATGCAGTATTCAAAATGCCTTTGCTGCTTATTATGATTTGCCTTTGCTTAGTTCCCCATCTTACTAAAGGGCAGACTCAGCAGTTCACCTTACTCCTGCACTTAATATTGCCTTTGGCTGGCTCTAGGTCTTCAAAAAGGACCTAGCTGATATGAAAGTCTAGGCCCAAGGACTTCAGTTGCATTTAGTCTGGCTGAAACTGAACCTACAAGCAACTAGATTTCTCCTAACAAACTCTTACATGAAACTGGCTTTTAAAAATTATTTTCGATTAATGATGAGGGAAAATAGTGAGGATCAGTTCAGGTAAGCACTGCGATTTGGAATCTGCCAAATGAAATCAAACATTTTGAAGTTCTTTTCTTGTTGAAGTTGTTATCCGCTCCTGAAATTGCTGGCAGTTGCTTCCTGCCTTCAGGCACTCTCCCCTTCACCCACAAGCACACAGTACCCCTGGGGGTTGCATTAGAGTTGCTTCTTCCTAGCACACTCCCAGGACTTCTATCTTTTACCCAAATGAGAGATACAATGTGGCAAATTTCTCCCTCAGTCCCAGTTGAAACCACTGAGCAATGACTGAAAATAAAAACAATGCTTCTCAAAGTTAAACAATCAAGCTCAAGCCCAAGGAAAGGTTTCTGTAACAGTCTGGTGCAAATTAGGTTGGCTCCTGATTTTATAAAGGCTGGCTCAATTCCTAGATTTTATAGCCACCTGTTAGCAGCCATTGGCCACATCCTTGGATTTTACTTCTAATACAGTGGCATTATTCCAAGAAAAATTCTCCAGTAGGTAACACAGATGGGCAATCAGCACCTACCAACCAGATCAGTGTGAATACTGTGTGCGATAACAGCTAGAATGAGGATTCACCATGTTTATCTGACATGATATTCTAGCTGACATATCAATTTAGCTAATGAGACACTCAGCTAACATTTCCTGCACCAGAGCTGTTTACAGGCTAAGTCTATCTCACCAGGGATATTCAACTGGCAGAAAACCCTGCCCAGATCCAGGTGACAAGTGTCACCCAG
Source organism: Apteryx mantelli (assembly GCF_036417845.1). Lineage (NCBI taxonomy): Eukaryota > Metazoa > Chordata > Aves > Apterygiformes > Apterygidae > Apteryx > Apteryx mantelli. The sequence goes on along the minus strand of NC_089978.1, from coordinate 86,837,855 downwards.
ACCTTGTGGAGGTCTCAAGGAGGACCTTGACAAAGTCCCCCAGATTCCTGCAGAAAACTCACATTTCTCACTGCTCTCCTGGTCTCTGAGGGGCAGCTGCAGTTAGACCCTACAATCCCAGCCATGAAAGTGATATGAACATGGGTAGAGCTAGAACCAGTGCATTGTTTCTCAACCTCAACAGAATTAACCAACAGACTTTGTTTAAAATCAAATATTTGGGGATTAGACAGACAGAGTATGGAGCAGCCTTAGTGAACAGCAGCACAGTGAAATCCAGGTCCCCTCTCCCTTGAGTGGACCCTTTTCATGTCTGTCAAATGATATGCAGGCACATAATTGTAGTGCAGATTTGTAGTCCACCCATGTAAAACATTTCTTCAAACTCAGATTGTTTTACAGACACTCAGTAAGCCTCTCCCCACTCCTGTGAAGCTGCCTGAAGGCCTATTTTGCAGACGCCTAGGCTGAGGCATCAGTAACTGCTAGTAGGGGAGCAGTCAGCCACTCTGTGATACTCCTTTCCCTAGAAAACCTTTAAACTTGATCCACACAGAGGACAGAAACATCATTTATCAGACTCACTATTACTTCTAGGCATAGCTCGCAAGAAAAGCAATGGGAAAAAATCCTGACATTCCTTTCTCCCTCCTTACCCACCCTGCAAGCCACTGGCAACTGAACTTAATGGAGCCAATACTCTTTGTACTATAAATTATCACTGTCAAAGCAGTGTTGTCATTAGTTACAAGAGTGCTTCACAATGTTTGGACATGTGCCTAAGAGCAAGGATGTTTACAGATCGGTCTGTCTGAGACTGACACATTGATACTCCATGGTGTCTTATATTTCAGGTGCTACTAGAAAACAGATGATGACTGAATAATAAGTTATCTAGACTGGGGTAGAAAAGCCATGGCTGTGGAGCAGCTCCCAGGACAACACTGTAACATGTGGCTGGCCATGAAGCTATGTTGGTCATGGGGCTACTGGGTAACCTGTGTCCCTTGCTGTGACCAGACAGAAGCTGATGCCTCTGGGTCCTCAGCAAAGGTGCGAGATGATGTCTGTTGCCTTGCATTTGCTTTGACTGTCTTTAGTAATAACATTCAGTCCCCTCCAGGCAAATGTTTGTAGACCTGTTCAATGAATATGTCTTCAAAGCAATTTACTAGTAGCCTGCATTTCCATAAACTGCAGCAAACAACCTCAGAAAAGCATCAAATGAGAAAGAGAGACTTTGGATATTTAAGATGTCTTTTGAACCTGAGCAATGACTAACTGCCACATGTGGACTTCTTCAACACATTTTATCTGCACTTTCTCTTTCTTCTCAGTGTTCCCTTGTCACACTTCCCCCCTTAAAACCCTTGCTTTTCCTATTGGCGAAATACTCTATTAGCTTCACTTTTAGAGATCTTTGGGCACCTATAGTTATTGCAGACCAGGAATTTTGGATACTAACTGCAATGAGGCTTTATAAGAATAAAGTCAGAGACAGTCTACCAAGCCCTCTGTCCATCTCACCATTACTACAGCAGTGTTCCCACTAACAAATTGTCTAATGATTCCCATAAACCAATGACGAACTGTTCTAAGGATTCAAGAAGGCATCTCAATGAAGCATTTTAAACTTGTACACAGATAGATTATTATCACATAAGATAACACTGCAAATTGCTGACCTTACCAACCAGGCTAGTTACTGCATTCCCTGTTTTGAGCAGTAAGGATTGTAAAAGGAGGCTTTCTCCAGGATGAAAAATCTCTGTGGTAGTTAGATTTAAATTTTCTTAAGAAATGCACCTGAATACGAAAGTGAGTTTGAATTCCCAGCTGGTATCTCAACTCAAGCTACCAGAAATAAGACCAACAGTACAGTAAAACAAAGATGTGTGCTGGCTGAAGGGCATATTTCCAAGGACACTAGCAGAGTTGATATTCAAATGAAATGGTCCTTACTCACATGGCAACCACATTTTTTCTCTTTCAAAGCAAGGAAGTTATCAGCCTGAATGTTCTCACTAGAAAAAGATTCTTATATCCTCATCCAAGGCGCACTGAAGCCAACAGATTCTTCTCAGTCAGCTGGGTTTTTTTTATTTCTAGAGTTTTTCAAATATGCATACTTTATTTATGAAAGACAGTGCTCACAGCTTCGTGAGGATAATTTCTAGCATCCTACCAGACAAAACACAGCTTAAAAGGAAACATCTTCAACATTCACAAGTCTATTTTTTTAAAACAAAAACTTGCCTGTTCACGTGGTTAAAATACTACCCACCCAGAATGGGGTATGCCCCACTTTGCAGAACAGCTTGTCTCAGCAACAACAGCTGTGATGAAACATTACATGTTCCAGGATGAAGGCATTTCCATCAATGCCCTTCTGTTTAAAATGGCAAAAAAGATGTTGTGGCATTGCTCTTGTTCTTCCTCTCTCTCGCTCTCTCTCTCCCAGCTAATTTGGGCTTCCCAGCAGGCCTTCAACAGAAGAAGCCAAAACCAGGGGGTAGATCCTCAGCCACTGGCTGTTGTTAGAGCTCTGCTGAAGTCACTGAAGCCATGACAATTTACACCAGCTAAAGATTTGCCTGCAGGGCTTGAAATGCGGTCAATTGTTGTCTCTCCTCCCCCTTCACCACATAAACAATATCTTCTGTCTCATGTACAGTAATTCACTCCATACTGTTGGGAGGAGGAGAGAACAGAAGGGGAGTTCCCTAGATTAAATGTTTGCTATCCAAGGCTCGGACCAAAATCCACAAAACTGTGAGAGATCAGAATGCACCACATGGAAATGATGATGGAAAACCTCAATGAATAAATATACCAGCAGAGCCCTACTCTAGAGAACATATTATTGTAGGTTTTCCTTTTTTTAAAAAAGAAAAAAGAATTCATAGTTGTTGCATTTTTTCTATAAACATTTCTTTAGTTTCCTGCATTCTGCTTTTTTACTTCTCTCCATAAATACCTCCCCTCCCTTTACGGTCCCATATATTCAAAAGGGAGATGGCACATTAGCAACTGGGCCAAGTACAATTGAAGAAGTATGTAGGAGCACAGAGTGGGCTATGGGATGAATGGGAGGACTGCCTCATTTTTTTTCATGTTGATCATCTTGTTAGTATTGAAGTCCCTCTCACATCAGTGCAGGTTATAAAGCCACCAGTGTAGCAAACTACAGGGCGCTCAGCCATCTGTGTGCAGAGCAGTCAAGTTGCCCACACTACTCCTGCATGAGTCCCGAAAGGAATTACAGCTCACGGACTGCACTGTACAAACATGGCTCCCTACTTTCAGGGTTGCCCCAGCTCTGATGGGACCCAAGCCAGCCATGCATAGACCTGGCTCAGGAGTTTCTGCCCTCTAAACAGTGGGACTCATAGTAATTCCCACAGCCCTGGCAATGTCCCAGCTGCATGCTGGGATGAGACAAAGCCAAGCACCAGCTGCCTCTTCCTTGTTCCCCACTTTTCCCTCTTCTAAGGGTCTGGTTTCCGAAGGAAGGAAACCCATGCATATGTGGGGGCCCCTCCACAGAGGGAGCTGCTCCGCCATCTAACGTGGTTCCTAGTCTGCACCATCAAAAGACCAGGACCATTGGGGGCACCACCAAAGGCATCTCACCTGCGGCAGCCATGGGGAGTCCTTGCCTCAGTACTCTGGCTACTGCAAAACTGAGTGAACAGAAGTGATGGGATTTATTTCACCTGCCTAAAAGGCAGGTTCAGGTTCCTTCAAAAGTAAAGGGAGACATGCAGCTCCCCAGAAGAGTTCATCCAACCTGTTTCAGGATGGGTGGGATCAGTCTTCAGAGGTACTTGTCTTTCCCCAGTGTTTCTTGGGGACATCTTAGATGCTTTTAGACAGCTAAGGAAAAATGAAATTATTTCCACCCAGGTGTCAAAACTAGCTCCTTCCACTCTTGCAATTTGACTGATACAATTAATCAGTGGAATGAACTGACTCAGGATAATATTGAAGAAAAGGGATTAATAGGATTCAAGACAAGATAAACGAGTTCAAATTCCCTGCTGATGTAAAGCAGTAAAATTTATAGTTACTATCTGCACTGTCATTAGGTGAGCATTATAATTCTATAAAGAAAGCTCTGTATTCCAGTTCACAAGATACAGAAAATGTGTCAGTTGTGCCCAAAGTGCCAGCCTGGTAATTTCCAGTCTGGTAGTTTTGACAGTCTTACATGAACAGTCTCTTTGCTCAGCAAAAAACAAGGACTGGAATATGGAGATAGCTGTATTAGGTGGACTGACAGGCTCTTTGAGAAAGACTGTGTAGGACCTGCCCTAAATATTCTTAGTCATTCTGTGCTAGTAGTTCCCCACTTTCTTAAGCATGAAATTAACTTACATATTCTAAAAATGAAAAAAACAGGGAACAGTAATTGAGGAAGGGGAAGAAATTGGCATTTTCAGTGTTCAAGAGTATTTACATAATCAGGGCAAAAACCTGCATTTTAAAAATGCCCTAAACACATATTTACATAAGAGAATGCAATGATTCCAAAGAGGCTGATAATATGCATTTTAAGTATAGCTAACTACATGCTTACACAACCAAGACAATAATCCCCATTAAGGATTTTTTTTTCACATTGGCACATTAGAAAACTGAACAGTTATTAATCCATACAACCCCACAGTAACTCCGAGATATTGCATGTCCTCAGGGCATTCCAGTACTAGCAAGCATACACTGAAACCTGGAAGTTTTCTCATGAGGAAAGGAGAGGTTCTCTCTCTCCCTGGGTTTTGCTCAATTATTAGGCTTCTTCTAAGATACCTCCTGTAACCATAGTTTCTCTGCTGCAAGCAAACTGCCTGTACACTGCTCAAGTCACTGCTGAGCTGCACCAAGGATGGGAGCAAGCACTTTTAAAAATCTTGATTCAGTATGTTATTTTTAAATGAATTCAGTGCACAGGCACATGTTTGCTTGACATGGTCATTCCTGGAAAAGATGGCGAGTGCAAAAGGGTGTGTGGCAGGGAATTCCCTTTTCTCTTCTGAAAGGAAAACCTTGTCTCCTTTGAGGCTAAGAAAAACAGCGAGCATGTGGGAACATGTTCCTTTGGGTTTGCCAAGGCAGAGGGAGGCACAGCAGCAGAACTGGAAAGGGTCTGTGCTGTCACGAATAACAATCTCTCACAAACAATTTAAGGTAGTGAGCAGATAAGTGATATGAAAGGAAAGCTTGCTTTCCCTCCTCCATACCCTGTGAATTTTTCCCATCAGGAAATCCCATTACATTAATAAATTGAAAATATTTTAATTCTCCTTTTTCCCTTCCCTTCTCCCAGCCCCACTTCCAGTGACACAGGTATCAATGTGTTCCAGCAAATGAGAGACATGAGATTTTGTATTCTTCTGGTAATTCTCCACCTATGATCAACACAACTATTTCAGTATATCCCTGGGCACTAACATTTTTGAAAAAATAAAGTAAAAACAATAAATTATGGAACATTTTAAAAATTAATGCATGCTCTACTTTAAGCAGCTGTCAAATTCATCTGCTCCTCCTCCCCACAGGAAAACATTTCTTCCCAAAAATATCAAAACCCTACGGACAGTCAAAAATCAGAGCTGTGACTCGTGCAGGAAGGACAAATATCCATCATCAAAAGTCCTCGCTGTCTTTCACACCTTTTCTGCATTACACCACTTCCCTACAACTTCCGACCCTACCCCCATCAGCAGAATATCTGAACTCCTTCCAACAACACACTGAGCAACAAGGCTGCCATCTGTTACATGCGCTTCACCCTCTCTCTTATCTTCTCTCAAAGGAGAGAGCTGTGTATGCAGTTGAGCGTTTTGGGAGGGTTTTGTTTTGGGGGATTATTCACATTTGCAAATCTCCAATCTTGATTTTGCACACATGAAGACAGGCAAATGGGAAGAGCTTGGGATGGGTAGGCATAAGGGTCACCAGAATGTAGGAACCAGCCAGGCCAACTAAGGGTGACATTGTTCTTGGGATTAGTCAATAAGCTTGTATCAGTCATGTCATGTTTTTACATGCATCAGTCATGATGTTTTTACAGCAACTTCCTTTGCTGGTTGAACGTTCTCAAGCATTTATTTTGCATTAGCTGACTTTAGCTGCTATTACTCCTGGGCTCCTCAAAATACTCTTTGACATCACCTCACTGTGAACTTCTGGAAAAAATTTTCTTTCACTGACAATGGGCCATCTTATTCTTGTTCCCTTTATAATCCTCTGCACATTCTGCTATCATTCCAGCTTCAGCTTAACAAACCCCATCTGCAGTGATACCAGCCTTAATCAGCTGGGAATCTAATAGCAAAAAAGACCAAACATGGAGGAGACTCATCATTTCAAGGCTACTGCCTCTTCAGCATCTCCAGCCACTGCTAGGATAGAGGAGGATGCTGGGGACACAAAACAAACTCACATCCTCCCTGAGAGCAGTATCTCACTGTAATGCATACAAATAGCATTACAGGCCACTGGACCATGCAGAAGAGAACACTGCTGAACAATTTTTTGAGGGTTTCACCTCCTTTTCAAAAGAAGTATAGAAAAACAAGAAGTTTGGCTTTCAACATGGTCTATGCTGCCTGATAGGCAAAAATTTTCATAATCAGTCAAGGTAATTTCTTACTCAAATTAAGCAAACAATATTTTTCACACACACAAACACACAGACCACTTGGGGAAAAAATCCAAGCTGTGGGTATCCCTCCCAACTGCTTGCAGACATGAAAGCTGCTGCACAGCTCTGCTATAGATGCTCCTCTCTGTCTGAGTGCAACCGCTAAAGGGCCATCAGAATTGAGGTAGAGCAGAAAATAACAAGCCTCAGCAGGATCATCAAAGGAAAAGATGGATCAAGGAGAAGGTTAGGCAGGCAATGCAAGTGGCCTGAGAAAGCAGTTGTGCTTTCAATAGCATACGTTTCTTGGGTCATAAAGCTGACACAGAGAACGCACACTACATTCCAGTCCGACACATTTATTGCAGAAGCAGAAAGCTAATGTTTGCCTATTAGCAATTGGTGTCCACTGTAAATCACTGCAGGACCTCCCTTGAAGCATATTACCTCCCCTTTATCTCACGGGCATCAAAGAACCCTTTGCCCTATTCAACTTGTTGTTTGGACATTAAATCAAAACATTGCCTTTCGGGGAGAAGACTGGTTCACAAAAGCCAGATTAGAAGTCATACAACTCCAATATGAGGTTCAAAACATGGCTTGAGGATCTGTATGATTGCTGCCAACTTGCTATGAGTTTGTTTCAAATATTAGACTTCGCTTTATTTCTCTTTCTGGAAAGCACAGTGTTTCTAAGTTTTGTCAGTGCTCTGGGAGAGAAAGTACAATAAAAACAAGTGGCTCTTCAGGATAAGATACATGCACAGATATGCCACTTTTTCAAATGAACAGTGATTAATGTTTTTCCATCCTTTTCCAATGAGTTGCCCAGATACAATTTCTCCTGCAGAGTTAATATAGGACTAGAATGGCAGAATTTAATGTTATAATTATAATTTTGATAAATCTGGGTTATGCTGAAAAACTGAGAGTGCTGGGTTTTTTTAACTAGAAAGCATCCTTTATAATTCTTGTATTATTTATGGGAACACAAACTGATGAACAATTGTCATGGGGAATGGGGAGAGAAGTGTAGCAAGGAGATATTTCTAGGCACTTTCTAATCATCTGGATTCCACGGACTTGGTCAGATATGTTCCCTGATGGAACTCTTTGCTGCTGTGGTCAGCATCCTCTTCTTCTACTGACAAAGGGCAAATGTGGCCTGTTTAGTGACACGGTAGGAAACAGCAATAAATGACGGCCTGGGAAGGTGGGGGAGGACCCGCAGGGTGGGCAGGGAAAGCAAGGGCTGCCGGTGCCCCCAGGGCTCAGCCACAGTCCATTCGAAGGTGCGATGTTTTGTGTTCATAGAGTAGTGATTTCCATCTGCCCTGCTCTCTTGCGGGATGGTGGGACAGGCCCTGCTGCCGCCGGGAACCCCTGACGCCACTGGCCTCGGGGAATCCCCAGCCTCATGGCACCCTGGCAGGCCGTCACCAGTGCAAACTCATCTCAAAACTTTTGAATGCGAATATTTGAGCTTTGGCTGTCTAAAATACACAACAGCTTGTCTTGCTGAGCGTGCGGCAGGCTCCTTCCATCCTGGTACATGGCCTCACCCATCTGGGAGAAGATAAAGCCCTACAGCATGAGCTTAGCTCATACAAAAACGAGAAAAAGCACTTAGTTGTGATGTACATATAAGGTCTGAGGGACTGAAGTCAGGCATGGGCTCAAGCATCTGTCTGCACCAGAGTGTTGGAGCCAGACTGAGAGTGAAGGGAAACAGCAGTCTGAGAGCTGAACATACTGATGCCAAAGGGCTGGGTATCTATAGATGCTGTCTTGATTTATTCATAAATTGCAAACATAAAACAGATTTTTTTTATGTTCTGTTATTAATGTTAACCACGAAACTGGGAAGGCTCTGCATAGTCTATAAAGATAACAATATGAAATCCGCAAGGGCCAAACTATTACAGCAATGTGAAGTTGTAGAAAAAGTTAATAAATTCCGGAGGAATGCTTCAGGCTTACTCTACTTCCAAGGAATCTGGAGATTCCCAACAAAAGCAGTTCACAGGCCCGCCTTCTCACTGCCTTGTCCAAAGGGGGCTTGGACAGACCTCAAGGGAAGCCTGGAAGTATCTCTCTGTCCACTGCCAGGAGATGTTAAATGGCACGGGGGAACAAAGAACTGCTGTCAATTGACAGAAAATGGAAAAACAGATTGGATGCGTGCCTGTCTCTGGGGAAACACCCTGTAAACCAGAGGAACCTCCATTGTTTTGATAAAGCAATTCACCTTTTGAAAACCGGTTTCAGATCTTTCCTCCAAGGTGGACAGGCAATGATCAGGGCTCCCTGACGCTATGATGCCACGATGTTGTCATGCCATGACAACAGATTTTCCTGCACAATCCAAACCTTCTCGCAGACCTGTGCTTTAAAAGTAAACAGGGAAGAAAAATGTTTGTACTCCTTAAAATTTTATAGAGAAGTGCAAGAATTTAAAAGGAGCAAGTGGATACAGCTTTGTTCTGCTGACTCAGAGATAGTGACTTCGTAAAGCACACTTCTATTTCAATGGATAGAATACGGAAACCTAAGGTGATTATTAACTGTTTCATCACCGATCTCATTAGCAAAAGGCCCTACTTGCCTCATACTTTTCCCAAGATAGCAGAGTCTGCAACTTCACCTGTGATATCAACACAGTCTTGCGTTACAATACCAAGGAGGTACAAGTGGGAATAGGAAAATAAATGAAGAGAACTAGCCACAGCTGGCCAAAGCCAGAAGAGATCCATATTTCCCTGCTTGCTCTCTGTGCTCTGGCTACTCTTTTAAAGGGTACTCTTTGATGTAGTGCACACATGGCCTTGTTTTTTAAGACCAACACTTCTACATGCCTTTGGATCTATTTGTCTGAAAAATTAAGTACAAGTTTAGAAGCATATGGAAACAACACAGCACTTCAGACAACACATTACCAAGAGAAGAAAAAAAAATCAAACAGTTAATCTTAGCAAATGAAAAACACAATGTGAGCAGGAAAGAACCCTGTGCTTTTGAGATACTAAAAAGGGGAAAAGGAAATGCTAAAAAAGAACATTAAAATGTATAAATCATTTTCCTATCTTTCTTGCAATACAGGAAGATAAAAAGTTTTTTAAAAAGGTCTCTTAAATAATTTACAATGTGCACAATTAAAAAGCTTACTTTTACCTTTCTGCCTTTAGGTAAAAGATGTTTTGCTGATCAGAACAATTATGCTTATAATGAGGAATAAAAGGAATCTGTTACCTACAGATTTACAAAGCAGTGAATATTGGAAGTACACCCACTGCATATCATTCTCCTACTTCATTAAATTGGTTTCATCCATGAGTTTTATTTCTCTCCTCCACAAAATGTAATTACTTCATTTTTTTATTATAGGCTTTCCATTGTCCTAAGCACTTAACATTTATTTTTACAATCGTGGAATAAGCAGGAAAGCATTCTATTTGGGGTTAAAAAAAGGGTAAAATAGCACCTGCAATTTACAGATAAAAAAACAACAGACAAAGTAATGTGGAAAATCTTCGTTAAACACTGACTTCAGTATTGCTACCAAGTGAGAACATGCAATTTGTTATCTGTGCTATGTTCAAAACCCACCAGTATTAGCTGTTGTCAGAAATGGGGAAGCAGATCACATGCACTACTCCCTGTGACAGTTCTTATATTCCTAAAAGATTTTATTCCACTAGTATCGTATTGGAAACTTGTTACATAATGTCTGTCTGGAAGGAGTGCATTTTAATTATTCCTCAGAAGGCTGGCTGGAAGTTGGGTGTCTCAGTAATTTTGCTTGCTTTCTTAACATCCTCTTACTGCTTAAGGCTGTACAGATCCTTTTGTAATTACCCAGAGTATCTAAACTATGGAAACAACGTACTTGCTTGAAAAAGTAAAAGCAAACCAAGATTTGGTTTCAGGATGGCTTAATGGATTGACTTCTTATTCATATTCTTAACATTCTTGCTGAGGCTTCAGCTTATTGTATTCCCTGACATTTTCCTGTTGCTCTCTGACTAGTAAGACACACTTAAGGTTTCTAGGGTACTGCTGGAGCACATGTTTTTGCAATACCCACACTTATCTTTATGGCATGTGGAGAAGAAATGGTGAATGAGTACTATAGGGGGAAGAGAGGGGCAGTACAAAGACACCAGGTTTTCACTGGCATCTAAGAGGAAGCAATCTCTCACAAGGATATTGTCAAAGAACTGATCACCTGATTTCTATATCAATAAGGATACTCAACTGCTCCTCGAAGAACCAGGATGTAGCTAAAGAAACCAGAAGGTTGCCAGGTAGGACCACCTGCCCCGGAGTTGACCACGTCCTGGCATTCGCGGGGTATGAGCTGTCAAACCAAATAAGTTCCCAGAACAAAAATAAGACTTTTGAATAGGTCTTAATAATTCAACTCAATTCTGAACAATTCTGCCCTAGTAGGACTCTGAGGAAAATGGCGAGCAGAATGTGGCAACCAAGATCAGAGTTAGCCATAGTAATCATAGGGTCATATCAAAGGTCTCGGCTTCTTCACATGGTGAGATCATAATCTTCATTTCTTAAAAAACACATTCCAACTCCCCGCAGATGTAACGGAAACCTTTAAAAATGAGCTAAAGAATAGGTACCAGCCTCCTCCTGTAGGAAGCCTGAAAGAAATCATTTCACAAGGTGTTAGCAGTCTCTGTTCATCTTAACCTCAACCTCAACAAATATGTGGGAATAGCAAAGAAGAAGGGCCATAAGGGTGCCATGTGAGTTGAATGGAGGGCTCCCAGTGCCTTAATTTAGCCGTGACAAAAATTTAATTCTGGCTTCTCCAGCTGAGCTTGCAATACTTAGGCATGAATATGAGAGGGCAGTGTGTACTACCATTGCCAGTGATGTAACACTAATAAAACAGAAGACTTAAGATTCTGGGCTGTCAAATTGGTAATTTGTATTAACACTACATTCACTTCAAAATTAATTCGAAAACAGCACAGGTAACACTAACTTCGGTGTGTTACGGCTTATTAGAGGAGACAGAGAAAACAAAACTGCACTGTGCATAGTCAGAGGTCCCATAGGATCCCAAAACAGGATCCCATCGTGCCATTTAAAACAAATTGTTCAGTCAGGACCATACATGTCACTACAGAGCTGTCAGATGATACAGTTCCCAGGTTTCAACATTCTCTCTCTTGCACACACGTACACAAATACTCCCACAGATTCAACAAAGCTTTTGCATACACCTCTGCCAATCCCTTCTCTGCGTATGTATAATTTCCATTAAAACTGGCATGAGTTCAGTGAGAAAAGTAATGTATTTCTGTCTGTGCCATAATGCGTGCAGCAGTGCTTTCTACCATTGCCATTTGTTGTTTATGAAAGATTCAGTTTATGTGAAACAATTAGGAATATTAAAAAATAAGAGGGGGCAGAACACCAGGAAGAGATATAAATCTGTCCACGAGCCTTTGAAAAAGTTAAATTTAGAATAAAGAACAACAACATTATACATTCTGAATACAAACTAGTCCATCAGCTATAAAAAATAAAAAATAACAGACCATAATTAATTAATAATATAATGGATTAAATTATCATAAGCTTACACTAGAAAATTACTTAAGCACAATCACAAAATACTCAAGGATGGATAAAGACTGATTTGGTGACTAGAACTGGGTTCCTAGGGTGAAATCCCCTCCCCACTCAAAACCTCCCATCAACTTCAAGGCTCTGATTTCTTTCCTGGATTCTCTACCAGGTTTTGCTCTCAACTTATTAAATGATAAATTGCTTGAGTTTCTAACACCTCCATTTCTGCCAAATAGGGAAACCAATTATCAAATTCAGACTACTGTTTGACACTCTGTGTCTTTGACTCAGCACAATACTTTGGCATTGTAGTTAACTTTGAATGCAACAGCAAGAGTCATGCAAGGTATTTTTAGCCTCCTGGAAGGAAGTAAAAAACCTTTCACTGCATTAGACTGGAGGAAGGCTTTTCTTGCTGATAAGACACTACACTAGAATACCTGTGACCTGAGCTCAGTTTCTTAGTTTCCATCTCACTAGAGATTAACCAGTGGAGCTAATATGTCTTCTTTCTCCCAAATCTTGAGAGATAATGTAATTTTAGACTTCGGGAGAAGAATGAAGTGATTATGACCTGCATGCCCCAAAAGGCACTGTCACATCAGACAGAGTCATGATGCAAAAAACATAAAATAATAAATAACAACTTGGCCTGTTCCCCTTAAAGGATAAATGTCCATGAGGGTAAAATAGCACTCTAAATAGTGTTAAGGAGCAGAGGGACAAAAGAGACAGGGAGATGAGGAAAACCACACCTGGACATTGGAAGTATCAAGGAAAATGAGGGGAAGTTCTCTCTCTGTTTGTATTACACTTTTTCACTCCCTGCCTGTGCTCTCCATCTTCCTGTTTATCTCATAAGGTTTCTTCACAAAAGCCTTTTGGACCTGGGGACATAGCAAAAGCAGGGTTTCAGCTTCAGGTAGAAGATCTGGAGCACGCTGTATTTCTCAGTGAAGTGACCTTCTGGTGCATGCAGGAGGAAAAGAGCTGACTTATCTGTCTCTTACCAAAACTTGCTCTCATTCCCCTAGTCGTGGGGATGGGCTCCATCAAGGTGGAGGCAGCAGGGAATGGGACAAAGCAGGTTAAAAGACCTATGCAATGGGGCAGTGGCACTGAGCAGGAGCTTAGACAATACACAGGAAAAACAAACTCAGCGCACTCTGGATAATCACTACTTTTTGTGCTCACAACAGTTTCCTGAGGAGGTGAGTTAATCCATTATTTATCATCTTTGAAGAAGATTTCAGTCTGATGGCTGATTAAGTGAAACTGTTAGAAATGGCATTAAGCCCAAACTAAAAGCATAAGGAGACATTACTTAAAGAGATCTGCTCTGGATTCATGCAGTCTAGCTGTCACTGCACAAGATAAGGAAAAACAAGGATCTCTCTGATCACAGAGAGACCCCGTACACTTAATTTCATAATGGTGTTCCAAAAACAATTCTTCATCCCCACTCATGTTTGAATCTTCACTTTTCCACGTAATTTCCAGCTCCCCAGAGACCCTTGTCTTTTCAAATCCCTCCTGTTTTCATAAGGATTATCTTTCCCAAAAGGTCACACTCCTGTTTGACTAATCGTTCTTGATCCTCTCACCCTATCAACGCTGTCCAGTGCAATAGCAGTAACACTTGCTTAAAAATGGAAAACAGATCACAAAACAAAATATAGATATACCTATCTGTAGATCTCTTCTACACCTATGATATAGACTTACTACAATGCAAAATAACTACCAATATCAAATGTTCCCAAACATAAACCCAATAGGGACATAAAATACATATCTAAAATACATATACCTTTCCTTTCTTTTATGTGGCCATGTTGTATACACTGGAGCTAGGCAAAAAAGAAGCTTTTCCCCTTCTCCAACGTGCAGTTTCCCCGTGGGCCACATAGCACCGCAGCCAGGAGACCTGAGGAGCTGTGCCCAAAGCACTGGAAGCAATGGGGGCAGGGGGTTTCAGAGCCCACTGCCTCATTTCCACATACCAGATCCCATCAAAACACTCTGCACAGTCTGTAAAAGAAATTATACCCAGTAGCATCTGCTGCCACTCCGGGCATCTGAAGAATCATTTAGAAACTGACTGAAGGCCCAGTTTGGTGGCCTCAGGTCCTAATTCACCTGCCCTAATGTTAGACGTCTACCTAAAGTGCTGAGATGAGCAGCACAGTCCCTGTGGGTCCCTCCTGTAACCAGAGTAGAGAGGGGCAATTTCAGAAAGCAGTTCAGATATTAAGATGACGGTGATCGCACTGCTAATTTGGGTGTTACGTCAGGTGGGGTGAATCCACGTCTCAATGAACCAGCAGTACATTTTGAAAAGCAACCCTAGGCTCAATGACTGGGAAATCCTGGAATGTAAAATAGCTAACTCTGCACCTATTTAACCTGAATGTCCAGGATGCAAAAAGACTACAGCAAATCTCTGAATTTTTGTTCTTCAGTTTACTCATGTTGGCATGATCTACATTTCTTGGTGGAAAAAAACATTTTGGAAATTCCGTCATCTCTCTGTTGGCAGATCAGTTCTACCCTTGTGGCACATGTGCTGCTTTAACAGACTAATAACTTAATTTCCCCCACAAAGCAGAACTGTATCATGGACTGAACATTTCTAAATTTTTTAAGTATCAAAAAGTCTCTTATTCAATCTGTTTAATAGGTTAAGTGGTCATTTTGTACTAAAAAAATGAAGTATGCTTTGCTTCCCAATCTCTCTCTCTCTCTCTTTTTTAAAACTGATGTTTTAACAGTTTCAGGATCAGGGAAGTGGTTATTTTTGGCATAATATTCAGAAAGACAATCTTGCAATCATATTCTGTACCAAGTGCTCAAATGAACAGAGCTTATAAATGATTAATATAACAGCAATGAGATAACCCTGACAAGTACATCTGGTGTTTGTTAACTGAAGATTATTTCTTTTAAAGTTTTAATTGGGCCGTATTAATTGGATGCTTTTCTCCAGTAGATAAACTTCACATCACAAAGTTAAGCCAGGTTTTGTTCAGCCAAACTGTAAACATGCAATTAATCATGGAAAAACATGAACCCCTCCTTATGTTTGGAACACATGAACCCTGACATTGTTTTTGCATGGGGTTTTACTCCCTAAAATGAAGTGGACTTATGTGGCTGAGATCTTGTATAATGTTCCAAAAACTGCATGATGAGTCTGTAATTACCATGAGCCTGCACACCACTGGCAAAATCTGTCAATAGCCCTTATTGGTCCAAATACCCTTGTGCACTTCAGCAGGAGTCTCTCCATGAGAAATGATGTACAAGATCAGGACTGTGATAGCCCTTGGTTTTGCTTGTTTGTTTGAACAGAATATGGCCTTGCATGTGCAAAAGAAAGCAGCAGTTCTGCTTTTGCACCAAAGGGGTTTGAACCACTTAAGAATGGCTTTGCCAGTATTTGTGAGGAATCTCTTACAGCACTATGTCCAAAACCAAGAAGGTGTTAACATGCAGAAGGCACGCAAAAATTTACTGCCGTGTCATTTAGCTTATTCAGATCAAGATTAGAAACCAGCTTTGGAAAAACACTGCCAGAAGAGCTACGCAAGCCCTCATTCTGCCTTGCAGCTGGGTTAGTTAATGGCAGGGGTAGTGCAGGAAGTGACTGGGCCAGTGTCAGTCCCATCCACCCACGGAAATGAAGGGGAAATGGAAGAACTTCCCATCTAATTTGACACTTCTTCATGTGTTTGAGTTTCAGCCAAAATTTTAACATAATATTGCATTTTATTGGGCTTAACTCCTTCCTTCCTTTCTTTCTTCCTTTCTTTCTTTCTGTCTTTGTCTTTCTGAAATTAGATAACTAATGTGTAAAAGATGCATATATAGGCAGTTTCAGTAGAAACACTCACTGATTCTTAGCTATGGAGTTTTTCCAGACTCTCTGCAAAAGCTCCATTCACAATGAAGGCACATGGTGTTGTGAAAGCAGATAAGAAATAACAAGTACAATGCTATTTGTGGGAACAACTTCTGCTGTGGTCTTAGAATAAGAATAGGTTTTATATAGCTATGATGTGAAATTTCACAGCTATATAAATCAGAGGTACACACAAACTCAGCACAGACCAGAATGCTGTCATTCTACGGTTATAACTGTACACAAGAGCCTAGTGCATTATGTAGGTATGATAATGCTTTTACATGAGTTGCTGTATAGCTATATAGAGACTAGCTATATAATGTCTGTTCCCCTTACGTAGTTGCTATAAAAAGCTCATTTGCACTGATTAACTAAGTTGTTCCTCTTACAGATTCATGCCAGCAAGAGTTATGATTGATTAAAAGTAGTTCCAGCCATGAACTCCTTCAACGCGTGTCAAAGGTCTGCAGCTGAGTGCCCATGTAGATTAAAGTACTACAATTTGCCTTTCATTAGCCATCAGGTTTTTGTTTGAAATGCCCCTGAGGAAACTATGACCTACTCTGTGATCTGTATAATATATACTTTACTCCCATAGGCCCAGTTCAGGGCAGTGTTCAGCACAAGCCTGGTTTTAAGTTAGTGAATACACTGACTTGTCTCAGCAAAACTACTCATGAGCTTAAAGCCATGCTCCTGCACGTACTTGCTGAACCCAGAGCTAAAGCAGATCAGCCCGAGAAACCAAACGTGCTCCATGATCACTTTCAAACATATGAAGGCTTTTTTTCATTCTTACTTGGGACAAAAAGACAAATGGCAGACATTTGCAGAGGACTAAAATCCTGCAGTATTTCATTTGTGAAACACAATGTGTCTTCTGGACTTCCAGCAACTCAGCCAAGGGAATTGCTTCAGAGCTAAGGACCCTGGGGAGTCCTGACTCTCTGGCAGTGCTGCGGTGGAGACCATGCCAGGACCAGAGACCACAGGGCTCCCAGTCTCTGTCCCCCCCTTGGTTGGGGGACCCTGAATGAGCACAAAGTCTCAAAGCCCTTGGAGACCTCGTTAAAGAGATGGGTCTGACAGCAAGGCTCCTTCCACAAGGACGAGGAAGACGCCAGAGGAGCCATCTAGCCTGGGAGTCTGGAAACCATGAAATCCATTTCCGTGGGTGAGAGTATCAGGAGGGATGTCCTGGAGCTGTGAACCCTGGAAGCCTCTGCAATCCCCACTTTGATGCTTTCTTTCAGGCAGGTTTCTTAGTTGCTGGGCAGGTAAGCTGGCAGTAAGCCTGCGAAATTTCTGAGAAAATCAGACTAGCAGGAAAGTTTTGAAACCTGCCTGACAGGCAAGGTCACACTGGTGCTTGGGGAAAAGGGGCTGATTGACAGAAAATCAGCTGAAATTAGCATGTTTCCTTATAACGTTTTACATCTGAAAAAATCAGCTTATTCCAAGATAAAAACATTCTTTTGGAAAATTTCCGTCACCTCTACTTAGATGACAATCATCTGCCATGATCTAGCTTTCAGCCTTACAGAATTGGATCACCATTTGCTTGCTGCAGAAAGTCCTAAGTGAAGTAATTTCTACAGCAGATTGTTTCTCAGAGCAAATTTCGTCTGGCCATGGAAAAAGATATATCATTGAATTCCACCATGGTGCTTGCTATATCTGATCAGGAATATGATAAAAGGAAAATACTCCCATAACCCAAAATATTCCCTCTTGAAAACAAAATCTGTGGAATATGTGGGTTATACAAGGTATCTTGAAGCTATCAAATGACTGAATTGCAGTAGCTCCTTGAGTCCATTCCACTACACAGATTTCTCCTTTCCTCCTTTAAGTTTCGCATAAAGAGCTCACCACACCAGGTTGCAGTGGTTAAGAAATACCATTTGAAAGAAATCTGCCATCCAAATTTTAATAGGGTTTCAGCCACTTCAAAGCTGTTCATTTTGAACAGTTTTAATCCTTTTCAGCTGCTAGCTGTCTCCCTGCCAAAGTCAAGTCAATTAGTTAAGAAGTCATTAGAAATGCCCTCAGATATGAAAGCTATGCCTTAAAGTCCAGTTCTTTTGCAGCCTCTCTCAAAAGACAGGGCTGCTACTTTGGCACGGTTTCAACCCCTTGGTCTACCTGAAACACAAATACAAAATCAGGCTGACTCATCAGCTTTGTTTAATTGCATCCTCAGTCACGGAACGCTATTTCTACATGAAAGCAGACTAGCAAGTACCAGTAAGACAACAGCCATAGCTTTTGGGCTGCTGACTGAAGTAATGAACCAGTTGCTTCAGCAGACTTGCTGCAACAAAGTCACTCCAAATTTTTAACATTCCCAGGGGCACTGCTGTGCATTGGTCCTGCACAAAAGCCCTGGTGAGCAGTGTCAAGTTCAATCACAGTAAATTCTCCGTGCCCCAAGAGATCCCTTATCCCAGGGCCACATGATGTGGACTGGTTCACGATTGCTTTCAACATGGGGCCCATCACAATTCATAGCCAGATTTCCCTGCCAACAAAAATGTTTGGTTTGCTTCAGACTGGAGCCCAGATGCAAACTCTTATACATACAGTGTGGGTGAAGAGCAGAGCAGAGCCCCAGGGCAAAACAGGGAGTGAACCAACCTGACAGCACAGAAACACCCAGTAAAATTTACTTTAATTTTTTGCCCGTCCTCTTCAGTAAGCTTATCTCGTGTTTCCATACAAGCTGTAGCTTATGCCAAGACTTCACATTTTTGCAGTCCTGGGCCTGCTCTAAACAGTCAGGCATCATGATGGCAGAAATGCCTGTCTTTAGGGGGTGCCATCACTTGATGTACTCTCTTGATATCCTATGCCCGACATGCCCCACAGCCCCAGCTGCAGGAAGGACACCACATACATGATGGAGAGACATTCAAAACAGTCTAACAGGTCCATTTAATAAGTTCATTTGCATCCTATGGCAGGCTGTCATCAAACATGGCATTGCAAAATAGAAACTAGCAGGCACCAAAGGCAAGAGGCTTGGTGAGTACTTCCTCACCAATCCCCACATTTTGTATTGCAACACAGCAGCAAATGGCTGTATCAAGCAACCAAAAATTGCTCAGATTGCACATATTTACCCCTACAGTAAGTCAGAATGGGAGTTGATTCACTCATCACTCCAAAGAATCTGGATGGTGTGACTAATGCAGAAATTATCATAATTTTCCCTGCCCTTAATTTTGAAAGTGAATTTTAAAACATAGAAACTGATGATGGCAAAAGATGGGTTGTAAATATTTTGATATGGCAGCCTGAAAAAAGAGACTGTGTTAAAAGACATCATAGAAAAAAAGCAGGAAGGGATGCACTCACTATACTCAAAATTTTCAAATGGATTGTACAGCATCAGAAAGATATTGCCAACATAGAAGAAATCTGGTAAACAGCAAAATAAGCTGGGGCTAGTAGAAGACTTAATTGAAAAGAATGTGAGAACTCCTACTTCTGTTGCAGAAGCAGTGAAAAAATATAACTTCAAATTACAAGTGCTGTGACATACAAGCAAAAAACAGGTTCTGCCACAAGAAGCTTACAAAAAAATTACTCTCTGTTGCTTTAGTTTGCAGTTTTGACCAAGCAAGAGCCAACGGAGACAAGCAAACTACATACAAATGCTTCTGAGCTGAAACACCAAGGAGAAATGGATTTGGTGCAAATAACTGACATGATCTACCTTTTCTAGAGGCCTTTTCTCTCCTCTTGGGTTTGTACCATCCTACTTCTCCACCTTGTTCTCCTCCCAGTGGAGCAAACCCTCTTTGACTTGCATGGCCTTGCAAAAGAAGCTGAAATGCATGTGTTTTTTTGGCTAGTATCACCTCACAGCGACACAATGCTAGGACTTGTGGTAACTCACGTGAAGCTGACCACCCTGTTACCTCCAGAAACCACCGAAATTCAGCGATGGGTTATTCGGTGCCAGCTGGCTTTCACACGGGGCATCTGCAAGTGGGTGGCTGCCAGAAGAAGGCAGACCTGGAGTGAGCCAAGAGGGCCCAGGGGCTGACGGGAGACCCCCATGCAGGTGTCCGCTGCCTGGGGGAGGTGGCCAAGGGTGGCAAGGTGCTGCTGGCAGGCAGACAGCTGCTCAAGTGAGAGAGTGTGAGCCTGGGGCTGAGGATGCCCAGCTGGAGAGGTTTCCTGCTGGAGATGGGGTGGAAAGGATAAAGAAACCCCATCCCTGCCCCGGCTGGTCTGATGTTCATGTTTGCAGTAGGAGCCCTGGTTTCTGCCTTGTGTTAAAGACCTGCCAAGTGAAATGGGACCTCAGCATGGCTGAGGGTCCCCTGCCCTGCAGCGCGTACCCTCCTCAGCCTTCACAGGCATGGATGGCATCGGCTCACCACTGCCTTTTGGCCTCGTGGAGCTCCTCATGCAGCGCTGACAACGGAGGAGGAGACGGCTCCTGAAGAATAGCCGAAGGACACAATTGCTCCTAATCTCCTGAAAGATGAAAAGCCGGCAAGACGAGGGAGAGGGGGACAGGGCTGGGGGGGGAATTGTCATTTGCTTCTTGCCTTTTTTATTAATCAAAATATCTGTTCCTCAAATAGGGCGACTGTAACCATTCTGCCAGGAATTATAAATCAGCAGGAAAGCAGCACAGGCAGCCTCAGCCTCCTGCGTGCCGCTGCCCCACAGGCCGGCTCTTCGACGCAATCAACCTGACAGCGGAGGCGACTGGGAGGCTCCCAGCGGCCACGCTGTGCCTCCCTGGCCCTGCCTGGCACCTGACAGCAATCTAGGGAACGCGGCCTTGGCACCCAGTAAGAGAGCTGGGGTAGCTGGGGACATGCAGCAGGTGAGAGACCTGGTTTGGAGGAGGGCTGCAGCCTTGGAGGGTGGTGGCGGGAAGAGGCAGCTCCTAGGCAGGGTCAGTGCCAAGTAGCTCCAGGAGAGCCTCCCCGGCCAGGGGCACGCAGTCACGAAGGACATGGGGACAGCTGCTGCCTGCTACAGAGCACCTTTGGGCATGAAGAAATAGGCTTAGCATGGGCAAGCAACTGTGGGGAACGGAGAGGAGGTGTGAAAGACAGAGCTTACTCCAGCTCTCCGGCAGCTCGGTCACTAACTGCACAACAGGGATCCATTTCCTGGATTTTGAAGATTCACTGTCAGGTTCTGGGAATACCAGAAACACCCACCTCCCTCTCCCAAATATCCATCTCCTAGTGCTGGCAGATTTGGAAGAGTCAGGTGGAAAAAGTCCTGTATATAAAGGCACAAGTGCCCACCATCACCTCAATGTCACATGTGCAGTAGAGTCACTCTCTGTATGTGAAATGGACATTTTCCAGGATTTCATGATTTCCAGAAGTATTACAGACTGTTGCTCAAACCGATTATTTTTCCCTGAGGCCCAGAGTAGCATGTAGTAGTAACCATGGGGCCAGACCAGGACATCATGGTGCTAGCTGCCAAAGGAATAATGAATGAAAGAATAGTGAAAAGAGCTTTAGCCACCCGAGAAGACCTCTCTGATTTCAATGCACATAACCGACGAACTGTTTCATCTTTCCCAGCATTGTAAGACAAAGAAACTACATGTCTTCTAGTAAACAAAAGGTGCCAGGTACCATCTTCTGGCCCTGAGGCAGTGGCATAGCTCAGCTCACATCCAGAGAGTTATACCTTCTTCTGCCTCCACACAGGGTGATCACATCCATGTGGGCCACTAGGAACAGCTCCTAATGCAGTGATGCCCCGAACTGTGTCCAGGCATTGTCCAGCAAAGCACTGCTTGACACAGGCCAAACTGGGGGCTGTACGAACGGTGTAACACTATGGATGATGATGTGAAAGCCATAAGGCCTGTGCCCTGGCACTGGGTTGTTATACCGGTACAGTTGTAACATGGGAGACTATCAAAGAAATGAATTGAGTGACCTCCCTTTCCGTCTACATAAGATTTCTGTCTTTCAAATGACTGTTATTCCAAATGACATTGAGAAATAGATATGGCCTGCACATGGTTGGGATGACTGGTTTGCAAAATTCTTCAAAGCTTTCACAATGTCATCCTGACCTGTAGAGAGCCTGACATTTCTATGCCAACTTTATTGAGTGTACCTCTGCTCCAGATAAGCCCCCAAACACTTTTTTATTATTTAAAACACTTTTTTATTATTTAAGGGAAAAACATCTGGCTGCTAACGATGCTGTTGTCATTGGAAACATAATTAAGACTTTTGTTTTTGTAAACTAAAAATAACGTGAGCGGTATTCAAGTCTGAAATCTTTACACTGCATGTATAGGATTCATGATTTTTCTAACAAGAAGGCTGTTTGAAGTGTGTTTATATGTCTATAAAGAGAGCTAAACAGCACGTATTGATGTTAATTGCAGAGTTGACAAGTTGTTCTACCCTATTATTATGTTGCCCCCTTTCACATGATCTTAATTCATAAGTGATCTGAAAAATTGTTTTGTTTTGTTTTAAACAGACCTCCTTTGGTGGGAAAAAGCTCATTGTGTTCTGTAACCAATTCTGACATAAAGGTAACAAAAGCATGGGACTTGCTCACGGCCTGTGTTTTGGTGTCAGAATTTCACTGATTTCCTGGAAGTGAAACGGATTAGTTGGAAAATGTAACCTCGCAAACCTATTATCTCCCTTGTGCAAAATCTCATTCGGATTACCACCCACTTCAGGAAAGTGTCAAACTCAGCTCTTTACCCAGTCCTCAGAGAATAAAAGGAAATGGTTGGGGGAGGTCTGCGGTTTTTATAGGCCCTATCATTGACTGTAAAAGAAATACAAATGAGAAATTCTGTTCAAGTTCAGTTACAGGCCGTCTAAAAAATGGTCTCTTGACATTATAACACCACCATGACTGCAAAAAATTAGCTGATTTCTAAGGGTCTCAAAAAGCAGATTAGCATGGAGGAGGGTTAATTTGCTCACTGCCAAATTTTGCTATGGCTGCAAGTCAGATGAGAAGGGAAATCAAACTGGAAACCCTACCCCAAGTCTATGTTCATCAGAGAGACTGTTTGCAATGAGGAGAGGACATATGGATCAACAGACAGGAATGACAGTACTGCTAACACTTTAAATCAGCTGCCTGAAAACATGTGATTGGGAAGCACCGTAGGTTCTTCATTTCATTTGCACGCTGAAGAGTTAGAACGTACTTGGGCCACATTTCTACACCAAAAGCTGAAAGTCTCACCTTATCACATGAATCCATAAGCTGGGGCATTAGGAAATTTGTCAAGTATCACAAGACCTGCAATAGCATCACAATTGGAAGTGCTGGGCTCACCAAGTTCGCAGTCCAGAGAAGGGATTTTTTGTTCATTATTAGGTAGCTTCAGAAACAACTGAAGTGGGAAAATAATTGCCAGGCAAAAAAAAGCAGACAAGAGACCACAAGAGAAAGCGAAGGTTTCCACTGTTGAGGAAATGGGAAACTAAGACTTCCTGCTTCTATCTGGACCAGAAATATCACAATTTCTGTCTCTCTCAACACATTTCACAACTTTTGTATTTGGTCTTGTCTGAGACCTTGATGTTGACAAAAACAAGTGCATAAAGGGATGAAGGAAAGAACTACACACACTTTTTTAACCACCGGAACAATCTCTGTCCAGGAACACTGACATCTAGGTGACGCTCTCTGCCAGTGGTTGCTTTATTCCAGCATGTTTGCTCAGTAAAATGCAGCTCCAGGAACATTAGCCTATTAACAACACTGTAATGGTGTTCTCTTTTCTCTGGTTTGTCCATCCTTAGTACACAATAGCACATTGTTAATTATCACCATGCTCTATTTGTAGCTCACCTAGTATATTTAATGGATATAGACTGAAGGGGATTTTCCTTTTCCTTCCCTTGGAGAGGGCTCATTTCACAGGAATGTTTTCTCCTTATTTCAGGCTCCTCTTTCCTCTTCCCTGAGTGTGAGGCTACGTAACTACAGATCCCAGCTGCCTAGGGACCGCAACTCCGACACAAACTCACAAGCACCTCAGGAACTAGCAGCCTTTCCCTCCATTTCTTCGCAATCCTTGAGGAAACAGAGAAATCTCTTTGCTTAATACAATCAGAATAGACACTGACATCCACCGTGTGTGCCATCAGTGAAGCCTATTAGTTTCAACTAGCCTCTGACACAAACACAAAAAAATACTACAAAAACTTAGGGTGAAGAAAGCAAAAACAGATCACTGTAGACTGCTGTTACAGTTACAATAGAGAAAACACTTTCATTGGGTAGCCTGATGTTCAAAAGCCTCTATGTGCTAAAACCTCCAAAACCAAATAAAAAGCTACAAAAACAAATAAAACCCAGACCTCTAGAGGGTCAGAACACCCCTACTTGGTTTTAGTCTGAAGGGGATCCTTCTACTGCAGGAGAAGAGTGGAGGAGCTGGGAGTTTCCTGTATGCTTCTGTTTACTACTCCTTGTGTTAAGCAAACTTTAGCATGTCGGGGAGGGTCACTCATTTTCCTTTCTGTTTTTTTCCCCTCTTCAGAAATACTTAGATGCTTTTTTGGCATTTGGGGAAACAAAAACAGTGTCTTCCACATATGAAAGCGGAAGCTGTACTCTTGCAAAGTGATGAGCATGTTCAACTCCTACTGACAGAACTGGCTTTTAAAATAATATACTATCTTTGCTGACTGATACAAGCGCTGACAGGTTATATTATTTGAGAATAACATGCAAGGAAGTTTATTTTACCATAATCCAAATGGACAGAGTTAAGGTTAAATGCTATTGCCTGGCTTTTGAGAGATTAAGTTTAGGAATTTACCATTCTCTTGATGATTTTTTTATTTATATAATGTGTCAAACTGTAGCTGTATCAGTACATGCAGTCAAACAAGACACCCAGTACACACAAGAGGGTGATGTTATGGCTTGAGGAGATGGTGACAGCTTCATTTTTGTATTCAACAGACATTAACCCAGTAGCGCAGAACAGATTTTCCCTTCGTTCTATCAACTTAGTTTACAGAAATATAGATGAACAATGCTTAGCTGTAACCAAATCCATGCTATCTTCTATGGCAGGAGCCATAGCAGCCATTTGTACACGGCCAAGGACTTGGCTTAAAACACACACCTACACCACTGCAGCAGAGACCACCAGTAAGAACAAACATAACGAAACTCTTGCAGTCTAAAGAGAAACGCATAAAAGAACATGCCACGGGCAACTGAGAAGGTGACTTAAGTCTAAAACTAAAGGACCCTGACTGTGTCCCGTTGAAAGGACAGCTCTCCACAGCCTGTGAAAGCAAGGCTCTTCACGTACACTCGCTCTGTATACAGTCAGCCTCACAGAAGCATGAATGATGGAGAGTCGCATGGTCAAGGTAACCCAAAAGTCCCTGTGCTCTATTTCTTCTAGGTCAGCAGGCGAGCGCTGCTCTTAAATTGGGGATTAATGTCAGAACGACCACTCAGTTGTTTCTGATTCACCAGAATGTGTCTCTGTTTAAACACACAAACCTCCATCTGGTACCCATTACCAGGCAGTTTCTTCATGTTGTGCATGGATAACTAAACAAAGAAGCTTGTAAGGAGGACGAGCTCTGCTTGTCCACATGGTCCCGCAGCTCTCAAAGAGCTGCAAGGCAGCCAGAACAGCTCACTCGCCAAGTCAAGGAATTGCCTCCATTAGTAAAAGGGGAAAATATATTCATTTTATCAAAATGCAGACTCTTCTTTTCCCAGGAAGCCAGATATCTGAGACAGGATCACTAGAAAAGGTGTTTCAGACAGGCATATTTCAGGAATAATATGGAGTGATCAAGGGCAGAATTGCTGAAGTGGGGTGAACCCAAACCAAAGATTCAGATCCAGAGCCAGGAGCTCCAAATCTTTCCTCTCTCTCTCACACACCCCTGTAGGTGCCTAAGGCTTGCATGCTCAGCATAACAGAAATCCACATGCTGTGTTTTACACTCAAATCCAGGTATCTGCCTGAAAGGGCTAACAAACCCCGACTCTCCAATTCTGCCAGGTTCAGCAGCCTTTCCCTGTCTTTTCAGACGTTTAGTTCTGTGTTGCTGCACCATTCACTGCTGAGTTGAAAAAATTCACTGCCATTAGCTGTCTTCCTGCAAGAAGGGTTTTGTGAAAAGAGCAGACTGAAAAAAAAAAAAAACCAACCCCACCTCCACCCTGATCTTATGCTCACAAAAAGGTTTCTTTTCCAGCTCCAAACAGGACAGACTATCAACCTGTACTGATTATGGCTCCCCAAAAATGTCTGTCCATTGTAAACATGGCAAGATGAGACAGGCCATCTCTGTGTTCAAACTGACGCATGCACACACATTTATTTAAACCAGTGCATTGTATAAACACTTAACCTTTGTATCCTCCTCAACCTTGAACTGAAGCTCACGCTCCCTGTTGCTGAAGGTGACTGCCATTTTCTCTCTGGCCACTAGCGCGTGATGAGCGCTTAGAAAAGTTACCTGGTTGTAAAGCAACTGCCCTGATGCCCCGTGCCTCCTGCTCCTGCCTGAGCGTGAGGCAGCCTGCTCTGAACAGCGCCTCACTCCTTTGGCTCTACCCACAGCCCGTCACACATTATGTGAGCTGACAGAGGCCTGCACAAATGCTTTTGCAAGCTAGGTCCGTACACTCTTCTCAGAGATTTACAGAGTGTTTCTAGGTCTAGAGAGTGGCAAGCATATTCATACTGGAATGGAGAGGAGAGCAGAGAAGAAGAATGGAACTGTTCAGAATAATGTGATTTTAAAGATAAATGACAAAGGGCAAACCCCATGTTTTTACAGTTTGCCAACTGCTCTTCTTTCTAGATAAAGGATGACCACTATGTTAATAAATCATGTAAGGTCTACTGTTTCTTTCTGTTAAGATAAATTCAGTCATTGGAACTCATCAATTTCTATAGCCAAGTTAGTTTCACTAATCATCCCAATTCAGTGGATGGGGAGATCTGCTAATAAATTTAAAAAATGTCTTTTTATATTTCAAAATCAGACCCTAAGCATTCACAAGATTGTTCTGAAAAATTCGTAACACATCAGGGTATTTTTTTTTCTTTAGCTTCTATTTTGAGGCATTAGGGGATACTTTGTCCAACAATTCTCTGTAACTGTAAATGTCTACAAAGTAAGAAGGCCACCACATTAGAAGGAATGGGGACTAAATAAAGCTCATAAAATAAGGAGACTCAGCAGTGTTGCACTCATGTATAAGACCTAAACTTGATACTAGGACTCTGCCCAAGTGCACCTTAGTGCACTTAGTTTGATTAGTTGTCACACTTCATTTCATATCAAACAGTTAGTTTGGCTTTGTGTATTAGGATGAGACAAATGGACATCTGTGTGCCAGATATTCCGGGCCTTGGGTATTACATATATATGCTGCAAATGTGAACACACACCTGCTTGAACTCTGATGATTTTCTTAAAGCACCAGCTCCTGAAGTCAGGTCATTAAGTGAGAATCAGTATTTTACGTTAAAGAAAAAAAAATGTGTTTAGCTTTCCTCATTAAACCAGACGAAGCCAAGAACTCTTATCTTAAATCAGTGGCAAATTTTTGGTCCATGAATGACAGGTGTTGGCAAAACTGATGCAACCAATTTGCTGGCAACAATTCTGACTCCTGTAGTGAACTTCATGAAACATCTACTGCCATCAAAGGCTGAATCAATAATCAGGTCTGCCTACTGATATCCACCGGGCACTTTCTAAGAGCTTCTGCTCTTTGCTTCCCCCCTAGTCAAAGGAAACCCACCCGCTGTGTTCAAAACACTGCAGTAAGGGTAGGAACAGCTCTGCAAATAATGCAGAAGAGCCTTGTAGCACGTGCTGGACCCCACCCACTTGAAGTTACAAGGTGTGGGAGGACACGCAGCCAGTGCGTCTCATGCGCCCAATGACAGTGACAAGCCACGCTGTACAGGTGCAAACCGGGGAGTCATCCCACAGAGTCCTGGCGTGTCTATAAGGCTGGCAGGCAGAGCGACCCATGTGCCAGCCATGCCCTCGCCTCCAAAACCCAAGCAGGCAAGCCAAAGCCACTGTGCCACCTCACAGCTCCAACACTCAGCCCTTTCACCAGTTTATAGCCAGCCCTGCACTTGGTTCAAGCCATGGCCCTGTCTGACTTCCCATCACCTTGAAGTGGTCCCTCAGACCCCCGTGCTCCAAGTGGAGTTTGCAGGAAAGCTTTTATGGGCTGGCTGGTCATCAAAATGGTAGGGTAAGAAAAGGGAGGAGCCATGAAAAATACACGTTCTTAATAAATCTGGGATGGTTTCACATCCCTACGGCAGACTCCTGTTGTTTTTGGCGGGCAGGACATAAAAAATAACACTGAGTCACAAATGCTACTTGCGAGCAGAATTTCCTGTGTGGGCTTTGGATTTGGTTTGTTTTCTGTTATTATTGTTAGTGCTATTAGATGGAGGTTGCGGAAAATAGCATAGGTGTGTGCAGGGGGAGAAGGAGGAAAAAATTAATCTGTCGTGTCATTACTCTTTTAATTCGAAGCATAGAAACGCAGTTTTGCTATAGTGTGAGGTCTGATAATGATAATCCATCACCACCTGAATAAATAGTCTGCAGGGCAGTTCATACCACAGTTAGCGGGAAGTGAGAGGTTCTCCATCTGCTCTCTCCGCTGATGAGAAAGCTAACTGTGTGAAAAGGAAAACGGGAACATATCCCAGCGCCTCTTCTTTCGGCAGAGCACTGGGTCAGGACACACAGGGACTGGGGGAGCCCAAAAAATAAAAAGAAGACTGCCTTGCACAGAAATGTCTGCTCAAAGGCTTTTCAGAGAGGAGACAGGGTGAGAGGTAGGGCGGAAAAGGCAAAAAATGTTGCTGACACCTGGCTCCCTTTCCTGCTCTGGTCAGAGGGCTGCTGGCAATCTCTCTCCCCCATGAGGCCCCTGCCAGCTGTGGGTCATCCAAAGCATTGCCTTTCCGGTAGCCTCCCATTTCAAAGCTAAACATGTGGCTGAACGTCACTCCTGGCTCCTCCCGCCGAGCTGGGTTTGGGCCAACTCTTCGTGCCACTTCTCCTCTCCTGCCCCTGCATCACCCTCATTGCCACAAGCTCTGCCATAGACAGATGAGCCCTGCTGTCTCCCTGCTCTTGGATCCCAGGGAAGTACTTCGCCCTCGGTAACATCAAGGAAAACTGCTCCTTGGCTCCTCAGTGAAGGGGAAGAAATGGCAACAGATAATGGCAAGAAGCCTGTCAAGTGTTTAATGTCTTCTTCTCTTCACTCTTTGCTAAAAAAGGTCAGCAGCAAGACAGTGTCTATAACAATTAATATCTACAAAGGGGAATGATTTCAATTTGGACTGTGGAAAGAGTAGGTTAGGAAGTACTTAAATGGATAGATGCTCCTAGATCATATGCATCCGAAATTCACCCAAAGGTACTTAGAGAAATAACATAAGCAATGATTAACAGACTCATTAGTGATCATCTCTGAGAACTTGTGAAAGATGGGTGAAGGACCAGAAGGCTGCGAAAGGGTGAATGTGATACCTTGCTTTAAAAGGAGAGAGAGGGAGGAGCAAGGACATTCTAGCTAACACTATGCTGGAGGAGGCTGTGCACACCCTGGAGGACAGGATTAGAAACCAAGTTGGAAAAACAGTCTGATAATAACAGACTATAATTCAGTTTGGCTCAGGGAAACCTACATGTGGGCTGGAAGAATAACCACACTAATACGAGACAGGGAGTCACTGGGTCAGGAGCAGTTGTACAGCAGAGGAACCAGGGGGTTACAGGAGAGCACAGGGGTGCTGTGTTGCCTGACTTAACTCCAGTCTCATAGCTGGTACAGGAAAGGAAACTTCAGAAGGGGCAGAGAGGGTCTACCACTCACATAGGAAAATGAGTAGGGAAGGAGAATATCAATGAGGGGAGATGGCTAAACACACTTAGCCTCTGAGCCCAAATGGCAACTGAAGATGGGCAAAAGGTCTGGGAAAGAAATGAGAAAATAAACTGAGGATGACCACCCTCCATCCAGTGCTGCAACATAACTCCCATCTGCCCCTGTCTCTGTCTTCCCTTCTGCCTCTTTACCTCTCTTGCTCTCAATTCTGAATGCTTTTCCACATCACTCTTCATTTGAGGTGAACTTTCCAGGCTGGTATCCTTTCTTCAGTTTTCTCAAGACCATGTACCCCAAATGATTATTCAACAATATCTGTCTCCCCAGGTTGGATGAACAAAACAGACAACAAATTCAAGAAGACCAGTGTAAGCTAAACAGGATGCATATTAACTTAATCACTCCATCACTGGGTTGTTTAGGTTCAATGTTTCTTTAAGTGTTTCATCCTTCAGTTGCGTCAATCTTACTCCTCAGTGCAAGTCTTTGAATTGGCGAGAAAAAACATGCTTTATGCATTTATATATCTGTATTATATCAGTGATGTCATCGTCTATTCATGTCATCAAATTAGCACATTCAGGGATTTGGGGTTTATTTGTTTGGGAAGGTGAAGGGGAGAAAGAACAGCAGACCAGAAAGGGAGAAAACAACACAGTGCATTAAAGGCTTCCACAGGAGGATTTTGTCCAAGTCGAAGGAGTAAAGAATTAGCCATTAAAGAGGAATCTCACAGGAGCAGCTGTGCCATGCCATAACTGGGTGGTTGCTGCAGACATCGCTGCAGCGCAGGCTGAGAAACAGGCAGCTGGCATTTCAGTTTGTAGTGGAGGACTCTGCAGAGGGTGGCTCTGCACCATTTTATCATTCATGATGATGTATCTGACGTGTTAACATGAACTGAAACAGCCACTTCATAAATGGAAACTACTGTATCCCAAAGACTTTCCCTAGTAAAACTGTAGATTACCCCACTGTAAAACCTGGGCTTTTACAGGGACCACCAAACTGATCCTGTTCCCTCTCTGACTGCTAAGCCACTTGCTGCTCATCTTAGCCAACAAGGGGAAGAGAGGTGATATTGAACCAGTGTGGGTAAAAAAAAGTGATCTTCTCTTTAGCTGCAAAAACAAAAACCCCACTCCTCCTTCTCTAATTCAGACATTATACAAGCGAGAAGGCAGTGCTTCTTTCACAGAGAGCTGAAGGCTGAAACACAAGTACAGCCACTTTCTAGGCAGCCCCAGTGGTATTTCATCATACTTGAAACAAAAACATTAGCACAAAAAGGGTCTGGATTTGGAGAAGTTGAAGAGCTGGGCAAGCAGCAACACAAAAGTTGAGAAACCAAAGACAGAAAAATAACCCACAAAACTTTGCTACAAAAACCAAAAGTAATGAAAGGGATGGAAGTTCCTGAAAACTCTTACAGCACACAGAGAGAGCATAAAGAATGGAAAATGTAAAAGCAATCTAGATGAACCATAAAATAACAAAGAACTACAGTTCACAGCATCTACAGAAAGACAGGGCTAAAGATGTACTAAGCTCACAGTCTGAAATGCCCATTGACACAAACTCAGATCAGGTGGTTTCACTAACCCAGAGGAGATCCTTAAGTCATCCTGTCTCATCTCTTGTGCACCACAGGACATGAAATATTATATGAGGGTCCTTCGGTTCACATTGCCAAGTCAAACCTCAAGAAAAAAAGAAAAAAGTCTAACTGCATCTCTCTTTCCCTTTTCCATATGAAACACCTGACCTCTCACTACTGTTGAAGAAGCAGGAATGCTTGCTCCCTAACTTTTCATTGATTCATGACACACCATGAAAGCTGATATTTGTAGCACCAAACCAAAAGTTGTAAAATAGCTACATTTGTCTATGATTTACGTTGTACCTGGAAAACCACTTCCCTACCACAAACAGTTTCTCTAACAGACATAGCCATGCTGGCAGGCATGTTACTTGGTCCTCAAGTTATTCTTTATCTTGTATTTTGCATATGGATACGGATTTCCTCTAAATTCTATTTATTTGGGGGGGAAGAAGCTTTTCCTATCTGCTCTCCAAAAGCTGAGCAAAATCCTTTAAAATTTTCTTTCCCAACACATTTTCTGTGCCAAAAGATGAAAGCAATGGCCTGTAGTTTGGCTCTGAATCAGCAAGCTATTTAAGACTGTGCCTGATTTTAAGTACCAGTAGTTTGACTGATTTCATTGGAATGAATTTTGTGCTCACAGTTGGTCATATACACCTCAATGAACCCAGGTCTAAGAGATTTATTTTTACAGGCACCAAGTATGTTCAGACAAGATAACGTGTATAAACACCCTACAACTAGAGATATGTGACAAATGTCAACCATTTTGATGATCCTGTATCTGTCAGTCAATCCACTCCTGAAAAAGACTTTTTCCATCTTATTTAGGAAAACTCTGCATGACCTTGCAAACTGGTCATGGTGCAAAAGAATTGAAGCACGTTCCTGTAGCACATTTCTCTCTCTAATCCCAGCCTGATTTAAACCAAATACGGGTGAGTCAACAGGCAATGACGTAATCCTCCTGAATTTTACCTATGGACTCATGATTTTTTCCCTTTAGCCTCTTGATGGTTGTGGAAGCTTATCCTGTCTCTTTCACAAAAATTGTCAGCTGTGGCCTGCAGCCTATTTCAGATATGATAAGAGCTGCTTTTCCCCTCTCTGCTTATCCAGCCTTTTCTAAATTACAGGAAGGTTTTCAGGGTTTATTCATTATCCCGGCACTCAAAGTTGCTTTCAGTGCCACCGAGTATCATGTTTAAAATCTATACATAAACAAGAAGAAAATGGGGAACGGGAGAAAATGAAGAAGAAAAAAATACAGTTAGTGATGCTGCTTAATTCAATCCTCTTCAGGAAGTGTCCTGTCTTAGCAAAAAAAAAAAAAACAACAACCCAACCAAACAAAACATTCATCATGCCCCAGATAAGATCAGGAAACATCAGGGAAGCAATGCTATTCCTAGGGGCACAAGCCAGCAGTCCACTGCAAGGAGAGGGGCAGCAGGTGGCAGTACGAGCAGCCAGGATGCAAGCTTCCCCAGAGGCTGGGGGCACAGCAAGGTGCTCCCCACCCAACCACTGACGGGGGTACCTGTGAGTCCCAGGCAGCCTCGAACCCCTGCACACGGGGCTCCCTGCCTGGGCTCCCACACCCCTCTGTGTGCCACCGCCGGCACACTCATCCCTGGGCTGCCACCGGCAGCTTCTTCTCTGGGGGACGCCGCATCTGCTGAGACACTGAATTTGTCTTTTATAGGTCTATCTCAAGCTTGAGGGCAGATGTAGGGAGAAGGGCTATTTTGCCTGTTTTCTTGTCTTTCTTCTCTAGCTTCTGGGGAAATGGAAAAAAGAGCACCCATTCTTTCTAGGGAAAGACAGCAGAGAAAAAGGGTAAGATCTGGACTGACAGAATTTGAAAGACTCAGTCTTGGTTAAGAGAAGGCAGGAGAGGGGAGAAGAAAATAACTGGGCCCATATTTTATAGCTTGTGCTAATCTATGGATATCCATGTGGTGCTGAGCAGTGAATTATAAACATCTTTCACACTGCATGCTTTCCAAGTTTTCATAGGGGAATTAAGCATGAGTTAAGAAGTGAGAAGCTGCTACCAGAAGCCTAACTAAAATTGCCCCAGTGAGGTATAAAAATTAAGCTTTCCTCTTTGCAGCTCACCTAGATGCTGGTTCCAAAAGGATCTGGAAACATTATGGTGTTACATTTTTAAAGGAAATTGTTCCATTGTGGCCCAGAACACTTTGGTAGCAAGTTAAATTACTGGGTGTCACATTTGCTATTAGCTGAGTGCCAGAAGACTATCCTCTTGCTGAAAGTACACATCTCAGCATTTTAAAAACCATGCTCACAACTACTTCCCCTCCCTTCCTGCAAAACATAATGATTTGAAAAATGGTGTGCTGTGGTGTCTGTGGAACAGCTACCAGATTCCACCCCAGAGATGGGCCACATTTTATGGGTGAGTTATCCTTGAATATGCAAGTGGCAATGTCCCCTGTGAAATGAAAATGACTGCCTTCAAAAATAACATTAAACATTCAAACATGCTCAGTATTCCTGTTCTGTTTCTATTTACTCCTTTCCCTGTTCTCTTCCTACTTGTGCATGTCCATGCACGGAGGCAGCAAACCCCAGAACGGAGTCTGTTGTAATAATAAAATTAGTGTTCACCTTCCTCCCAACAACAGAGAGACGGTACCTCTTTTGCTATTTCTTACCCTAAAGCTACCAGAACAAACACACCCTTTCATTGTCTCCAAAGAGGGCCAAAAAAGAAGTATGTAATCACATATTCTGGAACTAAATGCTCCAGGGGCAAATAAACAGAAATCCAGTGCATGGCAACCTGGAAAGCAGCTGAAATGAAAAAGGACATTTGATGCTAACTTCTGTTTTTTTTCTCCCTTATCAGGATCGGCTTGTACTTCTGATGCACCCTGGGAGAAGTAGCTGTGCGCTGTGAAAATAAATGTTCGTGACAGACCGACCGACAGCGTGTATTGCAGGGTAGTCTCAGTGCCACGTGAGCGCTAAGGAGCAGGCACAACATCACTGTGCATTTCTTTAAGCATTTTCTGAACATACAAGGAAAAGCAACTTGCTGAAGGAATTACTGACTCAGGTTTACCCACTACGAATGTTTTTACTAATCCCCACAGAGTACCACTGGGGGATTTAGGGTTTCATTTATCTGTTTTCCTCCAAATCATCCTGATGTCTTGTTCCTAGGTCATCTTCACTGAGAGATTCCCACATTCAGCAAGAGCAAATTCATGCTGTTGAGTTACTGAAACATACACTTAGCAGAGGTCAGTCTGCCATGCACCTTCACAGCCACAACATCCCCTGAATGAATAATACGGCAACCTCCTCCCAGATTTACACCAGTGAATGAAATCAGCCTTTGCATTGTCTTCTCCCCAGACTTTCAGATCTCCTTAAAGCCACCATTCCGGTTCTGCACTAACGCAAGAACCGGCTACTCTCAAAAGTCTCCAAAAATCTTGCAAAAATGGCTGGACCCACACAGAGTCATGTGCGAACACTCACAGACAAAGTATTCTTCAAGCAATCGGTGTCTTAAAATTCAGTCTCACTTGCAGCCAAGCTAAATTGGGCCGGTGCGCCTCCTCCCTCCAGCTCACGCTTAGTTGGGTATACATCAAGTACACAAATAGGTAAGGACAGAAATCAAAGTGCATGGTTTCAGAGGGCTAGTGTCTGACATTCAGATCCCTGAACTGTGTGCATGCTGCAAGTATTTAGGCTCTGAAGCGAGTAGGTATGGACAGAAAACAGAGCCAGTACCAGCGCATTTTTTGACAGCAGTGGCATTTGTTTTTTACCTCATTGCATTTGGAAGCGGAAGTGGGCAGAAAAGGAGAGAAAGGGGTGGTGAATAAAAAAAAAGGAAGAATTGGAAGGCAGATATAAAGCAAACTGTTATTTCTCTGAGGACCCATCCACAGACCTGTTCAGCAGTGCTCACATTTGCTCTGTTGCTCTGCTCCAACACGCATGACCTATATTATAGCACGAGGTGACGTTCAGTATTTTCTCCTCCTTGCAGGATGGAACATGACAGGCTTAGATATCCAGGTTTTCGGTTTCGGGATATACGGGGTGATCCAAGAGAAGGCCAGTGGACAAGCAAAATGCATGCATGAATTTCTCTGACATTTTGTTGACAATTTTTTAGGGTAATCTTCCCTTTTATGCAACACTGGCAGTATTATGTGTGTGCGAGAGAGGCTACATCAGTGCATGAATTCACCCGTTTCATGATGAGGAAAGAGTATACCAGCCAACAGCTCCTCTCCCCAGCCTACATCTACCCGCAGTCCGAGGCAGGTGTCCTCCACGCAGTGCTCACTGCACAGGGTTGCACATTTTCCATACTGCTCCGGGTCTGGCTGACCATGGCGGCGCCACGGGCTGCACACCCCGAGCCACACAGAGACGAGGCGCAAGCTGCAGGGCACAGCCTGGCCCCATTTTGGGGCAGCTGGCAGCAAAGGGCAGTGGCCAAAAGCAGCAGCTGCCCTGGAGGAGCTCATATGCACAGAAACACCCCCAACATATGCCAGCCCTGCCCACATGCTCATGCAGGACGTTCGTTTGTTTGCTGGTGAATTTTTTAGGCAGAAGTAACTTACTAGCCACATCTACTAAAGGAGTGGGAGGAAATTCATCTTACTTTATTACAGTCATCCACTTGGAATAAAGGCTTTTATCATATTTAAAATGAAACTAAATGAACTAAATTTAACGCTGAGAGGTCTGTGGCTGAGCTGTTGCTGCCAGAGTAACTTATTCTTTGAGAAAAAACAACATCCACAAGCAACTGTAAAAAAACATAGTATGAAAATACATAGAGGGCACAGCTAAGTGCAGCAACATTCCTGGAAACCCCTACTGTAAAACAGCAAAGACGCTGCAATTATCTATATAAGCATATGGTCATAATCCACGCCATAAGGCTAGGCAGGGCTTCCTATATCACATCCTCTTTTTTTTTTTTCCAGAAATGAAGATAGAAGATGACTGATAAAATTTGCTTAAAGAAACTTCACTTTTGCCACAAAACTCACAGCTGCATTTTACATAATTAAAAAATTGCCACGCGCAATTGTCAAGTAGTATGGATCAGAAATGCATTCATTGATCACCCTAAAATCTTGCATGAAATTCTCTTGTTCATTCAATTTTCTTCTTCACCCTCCCCAAGCCAAAAAAGAACTCAAAAAAGAATACAGACTCTATTGTACTAGACTGAAACTGAAAAATGAACATACAGTTTCAGAATTAAAAGTTGAAAAGTTTCATTCAGAAAATCTGAAAATGACATGTTTTCTTGTTCAGAAAAATGCTGCAATTAAATATTTTGACTTTCCTGAAGCTTCATGTTCTCCCCCTTTTTTTCTGTTACAAATATTCATAAATTTAACCCATTTTCTAGAACAGTTTCAGTCCCTCTGGAATTTCATTTTTGGGAGAATCAATCATGTACTGACAAAATGCCCCTAGCTGTATTATTATCTTTCTTAAGCTATTTTTGTTAAAAACGTAACACTGCACTTTGTCCATTTTGCTGCCTCTTTTTTTAAAAATTATTTAATCTTATCTAACCTTCATTGGATGCATCAGTCTTTGCATGTTAGTTCTGATCACAAGCATGCTTTAGAAGTGATTGTCCCTGTTGTCCCAGTGCTTCGGGAGCATGCAAACTGGATTTTTTTCTCAATAAAGCTATAGTACTTGAGGAACACATCTAGTATGTTCCAGCTGCTAAAGGGTGTTCCGTCCATGGAGCTAGTCTAGTAAACTTCTGCAACATGAAGCATGGAACCAAGTTAGCAGTATTAAGTTTTTTCTTTATGTGCCTGTTCCTGCTGCCCTGCACTACTGTCCTGCAGACAGAGCCACAGCGTTCCCATGGGATTTCCACTCTTAGGTTTCGACATGCTTTACAAACCTGGGCTCGGGTCACCGTTCCTACTTTACACATGGAGAAAATACGGCACATACAGTGTATTCATTGTTGGTACTTTCACAGGGGCTCACTAATTTTGTATACATCATGGTTAGGCAGACACCAGGAGAAACTATTGGTAGGAAACACCCAACTTTTGGGGTCTAAAAGCTAGACCCCTAAGTCTGAGCTAGTCAACTAAGGGAAACAGAGGCCTTCAGAAGGTCATATATCTCACCTATCTTAAACACTTACCACGTGGGAAGGATGACTCTTCTACAGACAGGCAACTGACTGTAACAGAAGCTGAGATAACCAGATTAGATTTAGGTGTCCAACTTTTACACAGAGACCAGAACCTGGTTTTCAGATAGGCTCAGTCTCTAAGAAGAGGGATTCCCAGTATAGTGCTGATCAGCCACGGTAAACAGAAACTCTCTGGATTGCAGAATCACAGGATGGCTGAGGCCTGAAGGCACTTCTGGAGATGGTCTTCTCCAACCCCTCTGCCCAAAGTGGTCGAGTTTTGAGTATCTCCAAGGATGGAAACTCCACACCATCTCTGGGCAACCACCCTCACAGTAAAAGAGTTTTTTCTTATGTCTAAATGGAATTTCTCATATTTCGATTTCTGCCAATTGCTTCTTGTCCTTTCACTGGATACCAGTGAGAAGAGTCTGGCTCCATCTCCCCTTGATAGTCAATATGTTATTGTTTAGATTAAACCAACCAATCTAACTTTAAATGTGGGAATATTCTGATTTGTTCTGATGAGTCTTAAATGAATATATCCTGTTAGGTTTTTCTGATTGGCGCATTCAATTCTTTGACAAAATCAAACAACTATTCTCTCAAACCTCAGTATCAACCTCCAACTGCTTGTGTTTAGAAACTTCACAATTACAATGTTTATTCATGACTCATAATCTGAAACCCAGTGATGAAAGACTCAATGAGGCACCAAAAAACTTCTATTTATATAGTTAAAAGTTTATTGCATAACCCATTCCAATTTTCATGACATCTCTGCTCATAACTTTCTGCAATCCATTTCATCACTGATGTGAGTGCATAGAGAGAGGGAGAGAAAGCGAGACAGAGCGACAGCATTTTTTATGTTTAATCCCATGTAAATAAAACCTAAAATTCAAACTGACTTTGCAGGCACAGGCTGTAAGATTCGCATAATGGTTGAAAATGTGTATGCAGAAATACACTTACATGAAATTGGGCAGATGTGAAACTATGGTGTAGCATTAGGCATACATTTTGAATTTTTATTTTCTTTGATTTTTCTTAAGAGTCCAATCAAAGTTTATGTCCATATTCATTCTTCCTTCGATAAACTATGGTTCCATCAAATTAAATTGTGTGTGTGCATCTTTACCTCTGTTCTCTTCACACATTACAGTCTAAAAGCTTGTTCCTGAAGCAAAAGGAATCCAAAGAGTGTGTGAAAACAGATCTCAACCAACATGAATTTAAAATGCACGCAAGATCAAATTCTCATGGTGGTAATTACGATGGATGTTGGGTGCTTGCCTGCTAATAGTAGTGATTTGAGAAAAGCAGTGGAAGGGGATAGAGGGAAAAGCTATTCTAATGGTTATAAAAAGGTTTCCTTGGCAATGTGGTAGCCACCTGCCACAACGAGCTCAAGGAACAACCTCCCTTCTCTTCTATCTTTATGAAATCCACTGGATTTCAACCCTGACCAAGTAGGCAAGTCTCATTTGACAACTTTAAACTGCAAGTCAGATCAATATAATAACATATAGGAATATACAACAACTCTAAGATGAACGTCTTTTTAATGGATTAAACCCTGCAACATCATCTCCTGGCTACAGCTTTTATGGAGGGACTGAACCCACTATGGGAATCCCCCCAGGCAATGAGAGGTTGTGCCCTTAAACCCCCATGATTTTCTCCAGCAGCAAATCATCTCTTGGTGAGAAATGTCAAAAGCTTCTAGGCTTTTGCAAACAGGTGCAAACCCAGGTGATGAGTACTGGAAAAGAGACAAAGTTGCACATATTTAGGTAGTCAAGGCCATCTGTCAAGCCAACCAGTAAAAGCATTTTTCACATTGCACCTGCCATATGCATGTCGAAAAGCCCTTAGGACCCTAAAACATAGCAGGTTCTACCTGATAAGTTTTAAAGATTGCCCACAGAATAATTATTTTTTTCTCCTGCAGAGTGTTACTTACACGATAGAGAGTGCCAGGATACTTCCAGCACAATGCACTGAGGATCACTCGTTCTGACCAGGTGGAAGTCTGCCAGGCCAGCACCACTGAGCGGTCCTGTGGAGGACACCCACCTTGCTGTCCTCAGTAGGAGCAGAAACAGGGAGGGGGGGAAGAGGGATGTCACGTTACACATTGGCAGCTAGCATTTGAAGGCTAAAGAGCCCCCTAAAACTTTAAAAGGGCAACAATGCCTTCCAGTAACAGGATAAGCCTCATTCAGCCTGAATATCTGAGACTGGGGCTCTTGATATCACCATAAACATGTCAAACAAATGGACAGATTATGGTCCATGCAATGATGGCACAAGGCAGGTTTCCCTGAGTGTCTTCCATAAGACTTGATACTGAGTTGAGTCCAGACCCTTGTTTCGATGATGGAGCTTGCAATTGCAGCAAAGAGGCTGCACATCTGTGGATGTTCCCCACCTGTGTCTTAACTCCATGTCCAGGCCAGACCAGAACACACTCTGTCTTGTTCCCTCCCTGCTTCTAACACACAGAAAAATGAGTGGATCTTAAGCTGTTACATACAATTATTTATGAGAATAAAAATCAAAGTAAAAATTAAAAGACTGGAATAAGTCCACGTAGGGACTGAATTAACCTCAGGGACTCTATGAAATCATGTCTCATGAGCAAGAGGACCTCAGAATCAGAAGTCAATCCACCAAAATTTGCACACTGAAAACTGGCCCTAGCTGAGGGGGGAAAAAAAAAGAAAGAAAAAGCTGTTCCACTTCTTCCCAGCTCCTCCTTTCTCCCTTTGTTTAAGGAAGGCCAGCCAGCTGCCAACAGCCTTTTTCCGGCAATTTTGCCATGAGCTCATAACCAAAAAGTCAGCTAAAAGCAGTCATAAACAGTTTAATGCTGGTCCTAATTTGCCAAGTCTTGGAGTGACTGATAAGGCTGTGCTCAGCCTTCTTCCAGTGCTGAGACTGCCAGGAAGCTCAGCAACAAAAACAGAAGTAGCATTTTGTCTTCTAATGGTCTCTTATTTTTTTCCTCTTTATATATCTGCCTTTCAAGCAAGGAAAGACCGTTCTCCCAAAACACCAGCAGTTACTACTCCAACTTATCTTGGGTGACTTCTCCTTCTGACAAGATGGCCTTTACTGCTACATTTAATGACAATTCAAAGTTCTCAAACAGGGTTTTCCTTGTAAACCTTCTTAGCTGAAGCAAAATAGAATGCAGTTCAGAAGCAAAACACGATATCTGGACATACAATACCTTTCAAGGACTTTCAGCTCTTCCTCTTCCTTTTCATCTGTATCTTTAACAATGTAATATTGTAAAGTAAACATTATGTGATAATGTGAAGTCTTTATAAGCAAGAGACTTCAATGGAAGTTGTTGGCTAGACGCGCGAGCAGGCAGAGTTTTCTGTGCTTAAACTCTCAAACCTCACCTGACCATTAAACACCAACCCACATCAAGGTCACGTTAGCACCTTTGACTCTAGGGACCCAGCATATTCTGTTAAAACGAACACAGCATATCAGTCAACTAGGATGTCCTCTTTCTTCCAGATCTAGAAGTCTTTAAGCTCTTGGCAATATGAGAGACTCAAAAACTTACAGAACAGCTCTCAGGATCATATCACAGGTCAGTAGGAGGAACTTTTAATAGAGCTCCTTGTTCAGTATGATAGTCAGGAGGTATTATACGGGCATATTATGAATCTTTACTTCTTTTGCATAGAAGCAGGTAGACTGTCCCCAAGATGCACAACTTTAGAAAGTAGCCCTAGCATGCCTTACTGCTGAGATACATTATCTCAAAATAACTATCATTCTATTTATAAGAAGATTTGGGGCTGGAGTCACTGTCAGAGTCTGGCAGTGCAAAGCCATCATAAACATATTTGAGGAAACAGCATATAGCCCAAGCATCCTTTGCCTTGGCCGATTCCCATCTGCTTGACATGACAACCATTTGAATTTGTGGGTAACCAGAAAATGGCACAGCAGATCTGAGACTCCTCTAATTTGTGTCAATAAACACACTAGATATAGAACAACTCCAAGCTTAAGATACATAACAGGAGCTCCAAGCCCACTTTTGGACCATATATTCTTCCACTGAACCTTGCACAGATACAGTGGAGGATCCCACATTTTATTACTGTTGTTTTTGTAAGCCTCTAATATTGTCCTTTGTTAGCTCTTCACAGACAAGATGGTTAGCTCTGGCAGCTGGCTGTAGGTTTTGAGATCCCTTATAAGCTGTCCCTGCCCTCAAAAGCAACCGTCACCCTCCACTCCATGGGAGCATCAGCTGCCCAGCCCCTGACATCAGGCAGACAGCACTGTTTGGTTCTTCTGGCACAAATATCTCCAGGCTCTCTATAGGAAAATAGTGTGCCACAGGCTGGGTTCAGCATACTGGCCACCAATTAAACCATTCTATTGTAAAAACGCAGACAGAAAATGCAGCATTTTTACACACTAAATAACATTAGGTAGCCCTTGAGACTAGCTTTTGAAGCAAATGGCCTTTTGGAGCTCTGTGAGTTGCTATTCAGCTTCCAAGTGGAAGTGCTATTAAGAAGAAGTACTGCTAATGCCCACTGAAACTGAAACGAGAGATTCCCATGCTGAGATGCCTGGCAGCAACTCTGAGGCACTGCAGATCAGTTAGGATGCATACATCATGCAGGATGAGGTTGGAAAGAGGGGGCATTTTCAGTGGCCACTACCCTTTGCTCATGAACATATTTCACTTATTTCTGCTCTCATTTTTCACTGCTGCTAAAAATCCATTCTCCCAAATGCCCCACCTTTCAAGCTGGTAATAGTCTTTGTGATCAAAATTAAAAAGACAAGATGAAAAATAGCCTGTTTTTCTGGTTGGCAACAACAGCTGCCTTAAAATGCTAATCTTTTATCAAGTGGCTTGTGAATTCCTTGGAAACCCCGTATCTCTGAAATACCAACTTCCCTGAAAACATTTTCTTCCACTTCCTTCTCTGACAGAGGTAAAATTACTTCAATAAGTATTTCTCCATAAGAGATGAAAGCTGGAGATCAGCGGGATTTCCACAGCTGTATTTGGTGCCTTTTTTATACTGAACTGGGAGATGTAATTTTGATTTGGGCCTCCCTGAAATTACAAAGTTATTTGTGTTCTTTGATATGGTAAAGAGTGAAAAATAAATCAAATGGTTCAAGCAAATATAGTTAAGGCCTTATCTGAACAAAAACATTATGTATAGCAATTCCCAGGCATCCAATCTGAAATATGTGCATGTGCATGCACTCTGCATATTCATGCATACATATACAAACACACACTACTCTCCCAGTTAATCTAGAAGTAACAGAACCCAGATGGATGTAGCACTGTAAGATCCCACAGTCCTTTGGGGGCAAGATTTCCAAGAATGCCCTTAAGTTAAGCTGGAACAGAAAAACTAGCTGGAGCTGGAGACTTGTGAACCTACCTTACAAGAGGAGGCTAGAAAAGTTCAGCTTCTTTAGTTTTCCATAATGAAGGTGGAGAAAATATAGAGATGCCTTCTCTAAATTCATCAGGGAGATAAAAGCCAAGAATAAAGACAGGCCAGTGAAGCTGGCTCACGAATGAATTGTTATGAACTACTCAAAATAAATTTAGAATAAAATTAGAAGTTCCCTAAGTTTTAGAGCAGTGAGGTACTGGAAAGTCTTCAAAGCAACCCAGAAGATCCTTTTCACTACTATTTCCCATATTTCTACTATTTCTCTTATAGTCATCTCCTAGCTAAGTCTGGCCAGCCCTTCTACCAGCCGAGTTAATACCCTAGTGCCACATATGACTTATGCCATCTCAAGGTCAGAAGACTATCTTGACATCTTGAAAAGAGGTATTTTGTTTCAAGAGGAAAAAGTGTGTTTGTGAATGACTGGGTTGATTGGAGAATGTGGCTTTCCTAGGTAGAGTGTTTGGTCTCTTGGTGCTCCAAGCAGGCAGCCATGTCCACCACAAGCATGAACAGATGAGCTGTCTTGCCTCACTGAGAGACAAGCCAAGGTTGGAGTGATATCTTTGATTTCTGGGTTTGGAAGAGATCAGGGTGACTCTTGGATGACCTTTTAAATGCCTCCAACTGCAGGATGCAGGCTGTCCAAATAGTCCCTAAATCTTACCACTTTTAAGATTAATTAGTCTTACCTGGCAGGTTATTTAAAGGACAAAATTTGGATGAAATATTTGTTTTAGATCTGCATTTGTTTCTATAGCACATCACACTGTCTTTCCTTCATTTAGACAACATATAGTTTGTTGATAACCACAACCGTCACGGTAGGTGACATCTTGGTAGTCACTCACTCTGTGAAATTTGAATGTAAG
Source organism: Apteryx mantelli (assembly GCF_036417845.1). NCBI lineage: Eukaryota > Metazoa > Chordata > Aves > Apterygiformes > Apterygidae > Apteryx > Apteryx mantelli. The sequence goes on along the minus strand of NC_089978.1, from coordinate 86,793,681 downwards.
GAAGATGAAAAATAATTTCCTCTACCAATTAAAAGAAAGCAAAACCTATTTAAAATCAAAGCTCTCTGAGAATAATCTGATTTGCAGGAAAGTGAGGCAAAATATTTTGCAATGCTAATGCCTGCGAAAGAAGAGCACTATTTTAGACTCAGAGAAAATCATCTGTAAGCTCTGTATGACAGGACTGACCTTCATTCTGTGTGTCAACAATTCCTGGCCTTTTAGTGGATCCTGCTCCATCCTGAGGGCTCAAATGCACTACAGTAGATATTAAGACTGGTCCATTTAAACTCCCCCACTGAATGGGCCCTTCTTTACCCAGCCCCTAGGAGGGCCCACCTATTTACCTTTTCCAGGTTTCCATGTTATCTTAAGGCACGCACAAGGGAGCGAGAAAGGCACATACACAGCAGTACTATTGGATGAATAAATACAAGCATGCAAGTATACCGAACTGCCAAATCTCTTTCCCTTCCCTCTCCTTTTCCAGTCCTCTCACTTCTCCACTAGCCACAAGCAAAACATTTGCTACAAGGCAGAGAAGCTCTTTAATTTTTCACATGGATCCACTGTAACACAAGATGCTCTAGAGACTGCAGCTTTCCAAGATTATCCACAGAGCAGGCCCCGTGGGTCAGGCCTTCCCTGGCACCTTGCTTGCATGCCTCCACCTCCAAAATCATCAGGCTGCCCCTAAAGGGCAAAGCACAGGTTGGCCCCCCGCTCCCTTCCCACTCAGGGCTTGCGGAGGATACGGCTGCCTGCTTGGAGCAGCAAGAAACCAAACACTCAACCTGCCACGGTCTCCACAATGACCCTGGTCATTCGCAAATATGTTTTTACCCTTGGAACAAAATCCCGAATTCTTTGCAAGCCGAAGCACGCTCAAGGAGGCACAGAATTTGCTTTGGTGAGAACCACTGGGGAGAGAGCCTAGCAATTTCCCTGGGACCCTGTTATCCAGTGTATATCTGTTCCGTTCATCGCTAAATCCATCGAAGCAGCCTGGCAGGTACAAAGGCAATGCCAGGCTCTGCTGGGATTTGCACCTTTGCTGCTGAGAGAGAGCAGGCGAGTCTCGTTTCATGCCGCCTGTTTTGAATGAGGCTCGTGTCTGCCCTCCTCAGGGAGCTGAGTCCCTGCCGAGCCCCACAAATTCTGCCCTCTCGCCAAGCGGCCAGCCCCATGGCCCCTTGCCGGCATCGCGCTCAGGCAGCGCCCGCCCAAGCCCCGCGCGCATTGTGCTCCCGCTCGCTTTTCAGCAATGTGCTGCGAGCAGCTTTGCTTTTGTTTCCCCGGCTGATCCCTCCATCTGCTCGGCGACTGCACCGATTCAGCAGTCGCGTTCCCGTCTCCCGCTGCTCCGTGCCCCAGCGCCAGCCCGGCCATTGTCTCTCCCAGATCAGTCAATAGCCCCAAACAAATGTCCTCAAAGCTGGGTAAATCCTTCTGACATCAGCCCAGCAGCGAAAGGAGCTGAACTTGGACTTTTTCCTCCCCACCCCGCTCTTTCGCAATTGTTCAGCTATGCTGACCTCTCACCAAAAAAACATGGAAACAAAGAGCAGGCCTCACCGCGCTGTGCACTTAAAGAGCCCTCCGGATTCACACGGTGGCTCACCAAGAGGCTGGCAAAGCTGTGCTTCTGCCAAGCCATTCTGGGCTGTCTCAGATCAAAAATAAACAAATAACAATGCAGGAAAGGCCTTAATACTGACCAGGAGTTAGATTCCCAGTGCACTAGATTATCTCCTAGCAGGGACATTTCCATAGCGATTCCCCAGTGCCTTTAAAAGCACTTACAAGAAACACAGGAGGCACCATACCCTGCAGATCTAGGGGCATCCTCTTAAGCCACAACAGCCAATAACTGATCTATAGCATTCGTGTGCAACAGCATTGATGCATTTTCTACAATAATAGATCAAAGCACAGCCATACAGCCTAAGTATGCTCATCCCTCATTTCTTTTAATCAATAGGAAAATATATAATGGAAGATGAGGGTTTTGTTTGCAGACTACAGTTCTTTGCTGCAGAGAAAAAGAGAAAAAAAAAAGTAGAGAAAGGAGAGATTGAAAGTTCTGACTATCCAAAGATATCTGGTTTCACTTCAGTAGAGAAAAGCCCTGAAAACAGACACAGGAAAAATCTATTCTGTATTCCAGATGCTCAGTTAAACTTCTTTTCTTGGCCTGAAATTTTGGTTAACTCATACTGTGATGCTATGTAATGGACTTACTTATATAGGATCCTACCATGCCAGCCTTGTAAAAATATGTAATGATCACCTTGCTGCTGATACCAGATTGAAAACTGAGGAAAAAATGGACTTTACAGAAAGAAACAATTGCCAGCCAAAATGAGATAAACACTAGTTCACAGTGGAGATGGTAATGATTACTAACCTACTCTTACAGCAAAACATATAAATAGCCAGATGTACAACACAGTTTTGATGGAGAGAGATATTAGACCAAATCTTCCCCATGGAAAAGTTCCTGTATGATCAGGACAAGTCATTTACCTCTGCCCTGTATGTTTTCTTCCCCATTTCCCAGAACCTCTGAGAGAAGAAAGCCCTTAAGAGCAGTGACATATTCAAAGGCTACAGCCAGGGAAAGCACCTGGACTACCCAGAGGGCATGCTGGTATCATAGCACCAGGCACGTGTCTCCTCACACTGTGTATGAAACTTGGTCAGAAGACCAAAGAGACTGAGCTATTTTCCCTTGCAGGTTTCCTGGGCAAGAACAGCTATGTCATGCTGTTCCCATTTAAGTTCACTGGAGACATGGATCACCCATCAGCCTCAGGCAAAGACACATCTTGAGAACTATCCACAACTACAGATGTTTTACGAGCACTTGACCTAACTACCCAGTCTACTGAAGCTACTTATTCCCTCTGAAGCCCTCAGGACCCTGAAATATTCTCTGACCCCACTTACACAACAGGGCCCCTGAGCTCTCCCAAGACTACTGACGCAGCACACCGGGAATAATCCCACAATAGCGCAGCAAGGAGAGTCCAGGGGAGCACTGCCAAAGGCAGGAGCAGGGAGGGCAGAGCTCCTGGGGCGGCCGTGACAGTCCCACTGGCAGCGCTACTCACATGGCTCACCTGCCCAAGGCGGGTCAGCCTATCGAAGCCCATGGACTCCGCTACCATTGGATGAAGGCACCATGGAATAGCACAGCTTGCATTTCTCCCATGAATGTGGGCTTATTTCTCATTTCGAACCGCACACAGAAAAATGTAACGTAGGGCTTTCCCCTACATTCTTCTGCTGTGTGTGTTGTGTGATTGATGGGGAAAGCATGAGATAAATGGGGCTCTGAAGAGCCAAGGGAGCTACTTTGCCATGTAATACATCAAAAACGTAAGAAAATTGGAGCACCTTAAGTGAAAAAAGTAGTCACTAGCCTGGATTTTAAAGAGAAGAAAGAAAGAGAGAGGAAAGGAGGTTCATTAAATCAGGCAAATTCAGAACTAGCCATGGACAAGATTGCCAAGCTCGTAAACAAATAGTTTGGTTTGCTTTAGTTAGATCCAATCATCTCCCTCCATAGTCATTGAGACTGTGATGATGCTATTCAGCCACATTTATGAAGCTGTGATTGAGAGATAGGTAATATTCTCTAAATTAGGAGAAGAAAAAAAAATTACAAAAGCCCTCATGGGTTCACTAACCCTTCTCAGACAAGTGCTCCAATCACAAAAGCTTCTCATAGTTGGTGACAAAAATAACACAAGAATTCCACGTACCTCATATTTACAAAATGACAGCTTTCAAAAAAGAAGCTCAGAGCCCTCCAGGGGTAGAGAGTAGTTTGAAATATTTCCTCAGTTAGCAAATTGAGCTTTTCTCTGACCACCTCCTGATGTGGCCAGTGTAAACTTTCCCAGTTTTCTGTTTGTTTTCCCTTGGAGAGCATCATGCCTTATAACAGGAACATGAAATCTCAGGATTCAACTTCATATTGTGTTTGGTATCTTTTTTGCTGGGACCATTTTTGCCATCATAATACCAAGCTTCCTGCAAAATGGTGGCTTGGGTCATTAGTATGCCAAGCGTATTTATTTATTTATATTTATAGACAGCTCACCTTCACATTTCTTGGGATACTAATGCTGCTCAAAGACTTCAAAGAATATTAGCACTTTCAGCACTTCTTACTTCTGTGATTTGTTTTCATCCTACATAAAGATGAGAGAGGACTTTGAGTGTTTTCTCTCTGTGTCTGACACATGTTAACAATGGGCATTTGCATAAGAAAGGCTCATGATTTATATTTTGATTTTCAATCTATAGCCAAGATAAGCCTAACCAGAGATCATCTGAGGAAGATATAAATGTTTATCCCATTTTTCTTTTGACAAGCTGAAAACCACCAAAGTTCAAAATATATTAAAAGGGAGGATGCAGCCTTCCCACACTAGATTTATAGGCTACATTTTTAGAGATGGCCTTCACATTTACCTTCTTTCTTCCCCACCCCCTCCTTTTCAGTGCAGAAAATCCGGATCTTGTGCTCACGATTTTTTCTGTAAAGCTCTCAGCACTTGTTGATGGTGTCTGAATAATTAATCATAACACATTTGTATATGGTTAGGGATGCAGGACTATTTGTACCAGAAAACAACAATATGGACATGCAGAGAAACCTTGCACATCCTTTTGAGAGGATGCCTGGCTAACAGCAGACAGAAACACAGCTTCTCTGTTCAGTGTTGTCTTCTTAGAAGGAAAAAATGTCTTAGCACTCAAAACCTTTTATGTGACAGTGGTATTTCATTACTGGTATCTTAAGACCGAAGAGCAAGAGTTCAGACCTAGGAAGAAAAAAAAATGTTACAGCCATGATGGTATGAGAGATTTTTTTCCCTTCAACCTTTCCCCTGAAAAAAATAATTTTGTAAGTCTTTTCCACCTATTTCATTTAAGAGATGCTCTCAGCAGATAAGGTTAGCACAGCACATACGTCCCTCTCCAAATCCTCACTCATCTTCCTAAGTAATCGTACCTGAGATTCAGCTGGCTAGTCAAGCCCAGGATTCATTCTGCATGGCTTACAGAGAATTTGTGGCAACCACAGCTTCAAAGTCATTGTTCCTTACGGTGTTTTTTAGCTGCTGCAGCATTTTTTCTGTGCCCACATACTCTACCTACAGGACTTTTCCTGGCAATTATGATTTACACTGCTCTGTTGCACAGCGTTTTTATCTAGCTGTGGGATTTTGCCTTACCTCATTCCAAACTCTCAGTTCCTACCTTCATCAATTATAACCAGCAAGCTGGCATCTCACCCAGCTCTTCATCTGACTGCCAAACTACTCACTCACTCAAGCTGGCGCACACTGTTCTCAGATCCTGCACTGTTGTTAGGATATAAGCAGCCATTCATTGGAGCATCCTTTTTTTCCCTTCCCACCTTATCCCCACACCTCAGCGTGAAGCTGATGGTCCCTAAGCAGCACTCCCTTGGGTATAATGTTACAGCTCCACTTGGTGTCATCTTCTCTGTGTGCCACAGTCGCTATATCTAAAAAGCCTGGCAAGGCACGCCACAGCGAGCCTCCGGGGACAACCACAAGATCTGCAGGAGCGACGGTGGCTCCCATCCAGACTGCGTGCCCCAAGCTCCTTGGCACGGCAGGGAGCAGGAGAGGAAGGTGCATGCCCTGGTCATGCCCTGTGAGGAGCTGGGACATGGCTGTGGCACTCCAGATGCTGGCAAACTCTCCTGGGTTCAGTAATGCAGGCCTTGCACCGGGCAGAGGCTGTCAGTGTATTTCATAGCTACACTGCTTTTAATACACTGAAGAGTATTAAATGCCTCTGAAATATGTGCCACCAAGCGTGGAATTCTGTACTGGCTGCCAGAACAAACAAAACCAAGACATTAAGTTAACCTCTGTATCCCCCAAGAGTGTGAGACACTGGCAAAGGGTGATGCTGGGGAAGGGGAAGAAGTGCAGCAGAAGGAGACAGGGTGGGAGAGGGAGAAGTCTTTCATTATATTCACAAATAAAAGTAAAGTCACAACCAGAGCTTGTGATTGTCCTTTCTGCGACCTTCCGCAGCCTGTGTTTACCAAGAGCATTGCGGAAATCACTCCAATTACTACACACTCGGGTAGAAGGCTTTCCCTGGCACACAAGCACACGTGTGTCTGAGATGCCAGCAACACAGCTTCCCGGGCTACTGGAGCTCTCAAACGCACACGTGACTGCTGGGAAGGACACAAGCAGTGGGGGAGCAAAAGTACAGGATCTCACAACACAGCTCTTCAGTATTTTTCTCTAAAAAAATGCAGTCTGTCTGTGGAGTACTCTCCAGCAGCTCAAGTGTCCGCACAGCACTTCCTACCCTCAGTTTCCATTCACTTTTCTTGCCACAGCTCTTCTCTGCTTTTGAATGATTCTCTTCTCCCTTCCCCAACTAGTGGAGCATAATCCACTAGTACCCTGTTGTTTTACAGCCCCGAGCAGGCTCTGACTGCATCGCACGTTGGAAGAACAGTTGTTACCTGTTGTCACCTTCTTGCTAGGTAATGCCTGTTGCTTTTCCATTTGTTGAGTGTCTGCAAGTTGGAGCTCTCCCCCTGCAAGATGCCTAAATGTTAAAAGTGCTATGGGCCCAGAATCACAGAATCACAGAATCACAGAATCACTGAGGTTGGAAGGGACCTCTGGAGATCATCTAGTCCAACCCCCCTGCTCCACCAGGGTCACCTAGAGCACATTGCACAGAATCGCATCCAGGCGGCTTTTGAATATCTCCAGAGAAGGAGACTCCACCACCTCTCGGGGCAACCTGTTCCAGTGCTCTGTCACCCTCACAGTGAAAAAGTTTTTCCTCATGTTAAGATGGAAGTGTCTGTGTTTCAGTTTGTGCCCATTGCCTCGCGTCCTGTCGCTCGTCACCACTGAAAAGAGTCTGGCTCCATCCTCTCGACACCCTCCCTTCAGATACTTGTACACATTGATAAGATCTCCTCTCAGCCTTCTCTTCTCCAAGCTAAACAGGCCCAGCTCTCGCAGCCTTTCCTCATAAGAGAGATGCTCCAGTCCCCTAATCATCTTTGTGGCCCTTCGCTGGACTTGCTCCAGTAGTGCCACATCCCTCTTGTACTGGGGAGCCCAGAACTGGACGCAGTACTCTAGATGTGGCCTCACCAGGGCTGAGTAGAGGGGGAGAATCACCTCCCTCGACCTGCTGGCAACACTCTTTCTGATGCAGCCCAGGATACCAGGATACCAGAAGATGTGTGACTATGCAGAACAAGAGACCCCCGCTTTTTACATGCTCTGACTACGGTGGAGATAGGTGGATTCCTCAAGGAATTGCTAAAAGGTTGTTATCTAACCTGGGGTGAACTAAGGAATTGAATTAAGTTCTTAAGTGGACTGTTAAATTAATTGGGTTATAACACAAGAAGAAAAGAAAGCCAAGGCAAACAAGAAAATAACCTTAACTCTATTGAAGCATGGTGCTCCAGCCACTCCTGAATGGACAAAGAGTTTTGGAAAATCTGCAAAGGTTCAAATATGTGAGAGGGGGTGAGGTCTAATACTAACTCTGTAAATCCCTTTTAATGTCTCTTTATACTTGTTGTTTGGCTAAATAGTGAATAAAAATAATTCTGTTTAGTGTGATTTTCGTCTTTCTGTTTCTACAAAAATAATTGTTATTAATGATGGAGAATTTCTTCATATCCAGGACTTCAACCTCCAGCAGAGGCATCTTTGAAACAAACCCCCCTCAACTATGAAAGTAGGAGGAGATTCAGTAAAAAAATTAACAGATACAGATAAGCCTTCCAGAAGGTGTATCTTTAGTAAATAGTTTTAGTATATATCCTGATGTGTAGCTTCCAGAAGCTACACTTTTTTAATTTGCGGCTGAGAACAAGTAAACTCTTGTAAGTCTTGTAAGACACCAGTTGCTGTCCCATGGTGGTGGTGGTGGGAGGGAGTCCCAGCTAGGGAGTCCAGGGTGACTACCTTCAACATCTGGGCTCTGCAGGGAAATGCTAAAAGTTAGGTGAGATGAACACCAGATTTAAGTCTGCAAGGATGTTTCTGGGTAAACAGTCCTGGCGAGGGTAACCAGCACAGCAGCTCCACTGAAAGCAACCAGCTGTTCTCAAGGTGAATATTCTACATAACCTGAGCAAGGGCAGCAGGACTCAGAGTCAAATCTGAGTATCATTATTAAATCCCATTTATGCAAATATTAGATACTACTCACAAAAAGCTTTGCAACAGCAGGCCTCTGGTTATTATAACCTCTCCACACAAAAGTCTCCCAAACTCCACATGTCAAAGCACTTCGTATACTTGTTACCAACAAGCACAGGCCAAGCGCTGCATAACCCCAACCTGCGGAGCAGCGGGCTTCATAACCTGCCTCCCAAATGCGACAGCACCTGCAAGTATATGTATTTAAAGATGACAGTACTGCTGAGAAATAAACACAAAGCAAGGCTGCTCAGAGCCTCGCAGACCGCCACCACGGCGTTACAGCGCTCCTCTTCTGCACGGCACAAGTCGCACTGGCCAACGGCAGGTCCGTAAGAGGAATACTGGCAGCTCTGCAAAGCCGCCAGGCGCGCTGGGGAAACCTTTGACAGCAAACTACACCAAGCCCTGGGAGCAAAATGCAGCAACCGAAAGCAGCTGGGCTGATCCACAGATTACTTGGCCTGTAAGTATAACACCTATCACAATTTGTTCACTTCTGTAAGCTACCTGAGGAAGGAAATTAAAAACAAACAAGGAGACACAACAGCAATATCTCTTCATCAAACAAGGAGAAGCAAGTGAGAGCAAGATGCCATAATTTCACGGTTGCTTTATGCTGGTGTTACCTCTTAAAGAAGCTGTTTTGCCCCCCTCCATCCCTGCCGTGAAAGCTACTCTTCCTTGTGCTGGCACAAGCATTTGCTCAGCTCTGCAGTAAACTGAACCAGGGGAACTAATCCAGGTTGAACATAATCTAGCAAAAAATGAAGGCTGCATCAGCTGCTTGTGCCCACACAGCAAGGGGCAGGACCCTGCCACCAGGGGAGCGGGAAGGGCCGAATCAGTTCCCTCAGGGGCAGTACCGCTGTGGGGCGTCCTGAAATGACTGCGAATTATGGTATTAGGGTCTGTGTCTGTGAGGGCAGCTGCTATCAAGGCAGTATAAATACTTAGCATGGCCATAGGCATATGGGGACTTCAAACTAAGTGGCTTGCATCCTTGCTAGCAGCATAGACGAGAAAGGCCAGAGCTCAGCACATGCAGCAGAGCCTGCTTGACATGGTGGGTAAATATTCAAGCAGTTAGCGCTGTGCTGATGCAGCTACACAGTTAGCAGTGATTTAGTGCTAGCTCCGGCGTGCTTGCATCCATCACAGTCACCACAGAGAATTAAGTACTGCAAGTGTAGGTCAAGAACCAGAACTGGCCCCATTTCTTCACATTCAAATGGAAATGTAAAAAGCAGCAGGAGTTTTAACATTTTTGGCCATTTTTCATTTCACTTAGAAAAAAAACAAAGCAAAAGGAATATTGCCTCCTCAAAATCAGTCACAAGAAATCTTTTCCGTGTACTAGCCTCCGATCTGCCTTTTCAGGCTCCTCCAACTTAAAACGGCTTTCATTTGCGGTATAACCATATTGGCTGCCAAAGAGCTGCAGCAGAGATGAGTTAGACCCACATGTTTACGCTGCAGTTAAGCGCTGCGATGTCTCCTTTGCTTTCTGCTCCGCAGCCTCTCTGGTTGTGCCCAGCGCAGCCCTAAGCCACGGTGCTGCTTTCGCCAAAGCCGGGGCTGAGCTTGCCGCTGGCAGAAACGAGAGCAGACGAAGGGCTCTTAATGAGTGCTGACTTGCAATGGTTTCCCAGGGCCCACTACTCCGTTGTCAAGGCACATCCGAGCGCAGGGCTCCGCAGCCACTGGAATGCACCGCCGCCCGTCCTGACATGCTTCCTACACCAAGGAGAGCCAGCAGGGATTGGCACCAAGCTGTGCTGGCTCTGCACCAGCCGCAAGTGCCCTGCAGCGAATATTCGGTTGCCCCCACGGGGCGGATTTCAGCCCCCTCTGTGCTCCTCCAGCAGCGTGAAGTGACCTCAGCGAGGGAAGGTCACTTCAGTAAACTTCACCCTTGACAAAGGGTTGCAAAAAAAAGCGGGGGGGGGGGGGGAAGAAAAATTAGAAAACTGAATTTTCTGGTAATTAGTTTGCAAGACAGTGAAAGTAAATTATTCTTAATCCTAAATTAAATGCCACAGAGTAGACAGGAATAAAAAGAGAGTGAGAAAGAGACAAAGACACACAGACAGACAGACACACACACACACAGAGCTTCACAGTTAACTAACGAATGTATCAGGCTCTCTCTGCAGAATATCTCTGAAAGTAACAAAAGCACATAAAATGCCACCAGTGAATGGCATTTTGCAGATCTCTAAGAGGAGGGTTAGATTCTGCTACCAATTACACCAGCATAAACTTTGAGTAACTCTGTTTACATCGATGAAAATGAGATCAAACACAGGCCCAAGGTCCCTGCTCCGAAAAGCGTGCTGTGTACTGGTGACAGTTAAAATGACGAGCAAAGACATCAAACCTCAGGGAAAGAGGGAAAAATAAAGGTGACCAAACAGCAAGGAAAAGGGGTGGGGGGAGAAGAAGCCCTCCTAGGAAAGCAATTATAGCTTCTCCTTCATGTGTCTTTCTTTATGCTTAGCGGAGACCAAGGGTGTTTTGCTTTTAAAAGCCAGGTGTGGCAGGAGGAATGGAGAGAATCTGAGCAGAGATTAATGGGAGTTTCAGAGACAAGAGAAATTAAAGGACTCTCCTGTAAAAGCATTTAATGATACGCAGTTCAGGCCAGTTTGCTGACTTCTCAGGGCTGATACCAATCTTTGGCTGGCAGAAAAGCCTGTGGGTACTGTTCTACCCTGCCATACAGATGAGGCACTTATTTTTACTAAGACAGTGCGTAAAAGATACTGTGCAAAGGGAGTTGGCATCGCCACATCCTGGTGTTCAAGAAAACAAATCCGTTAAGCTTGAAAAATAACCCTTGGGGTCAGTCTGCACTTCCATGTTCACTCGGGCGCTCTCCTTTGGCAGGTATGCACTTTCCCTAACTCCCAGCACAGAGCTCTGATTTACCCATCAAGAAAAATCAAAGAGTGTGTGTAACACGGGTGACTCAGGCACATAAGGGAAGGGTGGTGTAAAATTCACTGTGCATACGCACGCGTACATACACATGCATGCACACACACATAGGTCACTGCTCTGTCAGTGGTAAAAAAGAGCACGTGCATTTAGGAAACTCCAAATTTAATTTTGGGCAGTATCTTAGCACTTCGGGCTGAATGGTGCAATAGCAGAAATCCAAAACTGCCTAACTTCGAAATGCAAAATCTACCTCCTGCCTCAACTCCTGGGTTAGAGCGCCGGGACTTCATTGGCTGTCCCAAGTCCTGCAGGAACAGGCCCGAAATCCCCCAAAACAAGCAGGGAGTGGAGCAAGCGGGGATGGCCTCAACTTGCCTTTGCCAGTGGCAGGGGCTCTTCCCTTGCAGGCCATTTTCAGCTGATGGGAGGCTCATTGCGAGGGCTCTCCATAAAGCGGCGGTGTGTCAATGCAAACACAATTTACCTTTCTGCACAACGTAAAGCAGCAGGAAGACGAAAAGAGCCCTGAAAGGCCAACCCCGGGGCTCCCCACGCCGTGCGGCACAAGGAGCCCCCCTGCCTCGTCTCTCTGATAGGAGGTGCCTCCCTACCCCGTCCTAGTTCACCGGGATAACGTCTGTACGGCGGCTCAAGATCCACAGATGGAAGACACAGCACAAGGGCGAAACATATTCACTGCCTCTGTGACCTGATTTTGTCCTTTTCCATTTATCAGATGTTGGGCTTGGTAGCTTGTAACTGTTAGGACTTCTTTTGTAAGTAATGCATTTTTAAATGGGAACTCTCAACTGCACTGCAGCGGCAGCTGCCATTTTGCATTCATGTGCAAAGGAAAAAGAGAAAGAAGAAAATATGAAGAAGAATTCACATTGCCCTTTTTTTTTTCTCCTTGATTTGCTGCTGCATTTAAATATAAAATAAAGGTCATTCTGACTGAAAGGACAGAATTGCTCTATGGAAACATATAATGAATGTGCTGGATGTAAAAAGGGCAACGTCCTTTAAGCAAAAACACAATTCAAATTATATTAAAATAATAAAAAAAGCTCTTCCATCCTCAGACAGTTTCTTTTTGTGCATGAGTAGACTGGGTCAGGGCTCTAGGAATTACAAACTCTGATGAGCTGCTGCAGCTGTGGCAGAGGAAATACTTCTACAGCATGGCAGCAGCTTTCCTTGACAAGTTTCTTTAGTCATTACGTGGGGAATTTCAGGAAAAAAAAAAAGAGCTGTAAAATTTGCACAAAAAAATACATTTGTATGTTGTTTTACCTGTTTTATGTATTGTTCAAACATAAAGGAATTAAGGATCTCCAACATCTCTATGACATTTGCTGCTGTGAGACTTACCCCCATTTGAAGGATATGATGATTACAGGACAGGAATTAAACAAAGCAAAAAGGGAATTAGCAGCAGAAAGAGTTTCCATGTGCTCCTGAATCCCAGCCCAATGCCTATTCCTCCACTGGGTAGGGCAACATAAAAGCCAACCAAAAAATTATTTGACCATTTCATATTTTCTGTCAGGCGGCTTCTAAGGATGGAGGCTGTAACCACCTCTCAGGAGTAGGTACAACGCTGCTCCTCACACGAGTGAACCACATTTTGCAATCTTCTTCCAGCACCTCTCCTTCGAATCACCACGTGCAGAAAAGTAAGACTCTACCTGGTGGGATCCAGCCCAAACATATACCATAAAAGCAACAAAGCGCAGCTGGCAAAAGCCTACTCTTGAAACATCTGAAGTGTCTGCAATGACTGTTGCCCTGCTTGTCTGGAAAAAAAGTTATTTTATTCATGTAAGAGTGTAGGTCACTGCCAGAACGAGCAGCTGCTGGCACACCAACGTATTTCAAGTGCCCCCTTCAAAGCCCTGCCAGTGTGTTGTGCAGGTCGAACCCTCTGCCACCCTACAAAATGTAGCAGCAGCGTACTTCAGTACATACTTCACTGAAACCGAAAGAAAAATTGTGTGTTTGCAAAGTGAAAGCCACAGGTGGTTTCCTCTCCTGTCTTCTCCATCCTATCCCCTTCAAAGATGATCCCAACTAAACAGCAACTGCTAGTTACTAATCAGAAAACCCTGGTGTGACACAAATTGTAGAAATTTTAGTCTCACTGGGGGCTAGCACAGCGACACATAGTTGCGGGCCAGGGACCGTTTATAGGCTGCAAAATATTTCAAAAATCCTGCTGTTATGTGTGTGCTCTCTCTGCAAGCTGGGTGGAAAAACAAAAGTGAAACCTGAACAACTGAGTCAAGACTTTCACGGGAATTTTTAGAAACCCATTATGCAACTTGTAAGAACAATCAAATATAAGCACTATTATGCAAAATGGAGTTTTCACTCAACAGATTATGACAGCTCTTTCAACGGGAGATACTTAAGGACAGCAAAAGGAAGAAGTTAAACAAATGGGAGTTTCAGATCATAATATGAGGCATGGAGGAGAAAAATAAATCCCAATTGGACAGAGGTTTTGAAGAATGATAATACTAGTTCAAATTCCAACTCTATTACCATTTTAGGGACAAATCATTTAAATCAGTTTTATCAGTTGTATATAATGTAATAATTTTTTCTCTGTTGGTGTATTCTGAGGATTAGTATTTGTTGAATTTGTATTCCATAATTTTAAGCATAGTGTAGTTATCTATACACTCATACTATAATCCAATTAATACACTTATGCATACACATACCAAGTAATGATTGGAAATTTCAAAACACATAGACTATGCAGTATTGTTAACTCCAGGCAATCCAAAAACACCATAACTTAGACCCCAAGCAGGAATGGGAGTAATTTTAAAATCTTGATTTCTAAAAAATGAAGTTTGGAAAAATATCTGGAGGAGATCTTTGTTTATTTTCTTCCTTTAGAAACAGCATGATTCCTATTTTCCCGATTTTCTGACAACCAACAGGATTAACACATGCAGCCAGAATCTGAGACTGAGAACTATGTCAGGAACTTGAAATAAATCATCCAACTCCAACAACTCTGGAAAAGGCTGAACTCAAGTGACATCCTCATTTATCTCATTTTAAATGCACGTCACTCCCAAGACCCCAGCTGGGCTTGTACATACCCAGTCACCCCGCTGCAGACGGTTTCCCTAATAAAGGACGCTGCAAAGCCCAGCAGCAGCCAGGCACAGGTTTGCGGCATGCTATGTCTGAGGCGCTCAAATTTCATAAAGCTAATTTTCTGGGAGGAAACGGGAAAAGGCCCTTGCGGTGTCATTCCCAGCGGTGACGCCTCTCCCGTGGTGGGTCGCCTCCCTTCGGGCACGAGAATCCCAAGCAGGTGTCCAGGTACGGCCGCGGGCGCAAGTGGGTAGCACGCGCCCCTGCTAGCAAAGCTGCCTCTCGGGTGACGGACGAAGGCTGGAGCCATGGCTTTGGATGCCTGTGATGTTTGGAGAAGCCCGGAGAAAAGGTCGCTTCTGGAAGCTATAACGTTCAGCTTTTGAAACCCCATTTTGTGCATGCCCCCTCTAAGCGCACTGCTGGCTGAAGTCACCGGAGCTATGGCAATCTGCGGCAGCAGTCTCGGCCCCTTTGCGTTTCACACATGCCCTTTGCAGCCCGGCTACCTTCATCAGCCAGGGCTTGGGGACTAGATCCCTCACATGTTTCAGGCTCTTCCTCGGAAGCTCTGCTCCGGCCTTACACTGACTCAGTTCACTCGTACGATAAACAAGCACACACAAAAAAAGATAGGGCCAGATCCTGACTGTACATACCACTAGCTGAGGAACTAGCCTTTTCCATACAGGTGATTTTTAAGCACAGAGTTGATATTTTTGGGGTGTGTAGAATGCACAGGCTGCAATCAGAGTTACTCACGCCGTCAAAAAATATGGTATTACGGCTTCAAGAACAGCTCTGTAGACAATTATTCACCTCTGCCCCTGCAAATGCTACTACAAGGAGCACGTTACTCAGTCTTTCTTTCAGATTCAGTCAATGTAAGCAGGAAAAACACATCTACTGATGCAGTGACAGGAATTTTACAGTTCTTCAGCATGCTCTCAAGCCCTTAATTATGCATCTATTTGAAAGCATGAAAATTCTCTCCCCCCGATCTTTTTAAGCTGTTTTTTTTTTTCTTTTTTTAATGCTGCCTACAAATTCCCCCAAGTGCTTCCACAGATCAAACTCCCCTTTCCCCTTGACAGGAGCGTTGGGAGACTCCTGTTGTTGCTATACGACATGAAGTTGCTTCACTGTTCCTCTGGCATCTTGAGGTTCTTCTCCCAGGAAGAGCAGCATCTACAGACCTATGTACAGTTGTGCAGCTACCTTTCCCATTTTACCTCCTGATATGTGGTACTCTGCCTAAAGCCCCAGGTCTTGACATTGCCTGATTGCAAGGCTCCCCTGTTTTGATTCAAAAATAAGATTTTTTTTTAGCTTATGACATTGTAGATTTTTTTAAAAAGCCTTGAAACATTTCAAGATGTTTCAAATTTTCAAAGAAAAAAAAAGAAAAAATAAAATTAAACCAATCTCAAGTGACTTGGGGGCAAGGCATGACTTCTGAATATCCGAGGCTGGCAGCAGAGTCGAAGAGCCGCTCTCATACTGTTTCCATACCACAGCAAGCGTTCCTACAGGCCCCAGGAGCCAGGTAGCTCCGTATCCTGAAAATTACAATGATGAGATCCATAACAGAGTTTTGTGAAATTGAGAATTGAGCAGAGGTAAAAAGAGATTTAAATAGCATTCTATGAATCATGTGAGAAAGGTAGAGCCAAGCTGGGAAACATCCTCTCTCTTCTTGGCTCCCAGCCTAGGGGCTCAATCTTGCCATAACAGTCCTTTACAGATTATCTAGCAGCAGAGCATATAAATCTGCGCTTATTTCAAAGCAGCAGGTAATCAATACCCTAAATAAGACAAAAACAGGACTCTTTTTAGAAAATTGCTTTCTTCATAGAAGACAGGGAATAAATGTTCCTAATAGGTACTATTTGCTTTTAAATAATAATGGCACCAGTTCAGTAATGTGAGATGCCTCAATTAGAGCCCAGTTGTGCTATGAGATGTACAAACAGGTCAAACTGGTTCAAGCCATTCTTGTGGTAATTTCCAAAAATAAAGAACAGAAGATGGGAAATCATCAAAATGCTGAATGCGAAACCTCCTGGAGTTCTGTCAGACATCTTGAGTTGAGAAATTCCTAGAAAAAAGGAAGCAAGCTGCTGGGACAGGCAGTCCTTAATAAGAAAATTTCAGAAGCCTTGAAAACTGATTTTGCATTAATTCTTGTTTCATGGGTTGCAAGGATAAAAGGCAGCACAGGAATGTGATTGGTGAGGTAACTCCCTCTTTTGATAATGTACACACACACACACACACACACACTCCCTCTTCCTACATACAGTAAAGAAAATCACTCAGGTTTGATTTTCGTAAGCAATCAAATGAGTCACATTTAGCCATAAATTAACATGATTAATACTGAAGAGCAATTCACTACTTTAAATCTGCCCACTGGCAGTTGCGCACGCAGTTATTTTCAGTGTTTTTCAAGTAATTTCGCAAAAAATGGAACCATCTCTCACCCTTCAGCATCAGAGATACGAGTGAGAGGTGGTTTGTGCCAGCAGCCTCTGATACTGTGAGCTGGCGTTTCTCAGGTCACTTCAAAACCAGGTTTGAAATGTGAAGATGGAATGAGCTTCCAAACCTCCTTTCATTTTGTTTCTAATTAAACTGAAGCAGAACAGGTACTCTGACCTTCTTTACTTTCCTCACAGACAGGTTTGCAGCTCCACTATGTATATTTAGTCTTCAACAAGATTCTGGAGGCTTAAAATACTCCAGCAGCTCAGGGCTCAGCAATTTTTATTATCTGAGAACTGATGGAAATTTTTCCACTGGAAAACAACTATGTAGAAAAGTGGATTTCTGCTTAAGGAATACCTCCCACAAAAGTTTTTTTTTCTATTGAAAACCCTCAGTGCTCTAAATCCCAAACAGTATAGGTGTTAAATGCTGCTGCAGTGCCCCTTGGGAAGTATATTTCTGGCGCGTTGCTCATGCTCTCGCCTCAGGGCTGTGCCCTGCATCCCTTGCGACCCCATGCGCGTGCCTGCATGGGATGCACTGTGGCCTTTTGCCCCAAGGGAGATGCTGGTTCGGCCAGGCTAAAGACACAAGTGGAAGCCTGGAGCATCTGTTAACTACAAAACTCATGAGGCACCCTTCATGAAGCAGTGTTTCAGAAGCAAAATATTTAGGTGTTAGGGAAAATCCTTCATCGAAACCTCACAAATTTTATATGGGAAAAAATGCCTCCTTTTTCCAGCCAGGTCCCATTACCAGCATCAAAAGCTCATGTGATAACAGCACCAGTGTCAGGTACAAAGCAGATAGGAAGACCTGCTCTCTGCCTGGAGGAGTTTGCAATCTAAGTATTTCATCACTGCCTGCCAGAGCAATATGCAAAGGTGTGGTAAGAAAGATGTAAGCAAATTCTTCCAATCTGTATAGCTGAAATATTGTTATGAAGTGCTGACTCGTCTCATCTAGTGGTTCTTGGCTGCCTAATTTTATGTAGAAAACAAGGTGAAGGAGAGTCTTGAGGATCAGGAAGAGACTTACAGATCAACTGCAGATTTCACATCTAAAGCATGCTTGGGGCAAAAACTGAAAAATCGCCAGGCATGGTTAGCAGCGCTGATGAAGCCAATGGAAACAAGGACAGTGTGGCAGACAGGGGTAAACCAGTGCGGCAATCAGGAGCCTGAACACGAAGTGGTGAAACAGAGGGAGCCATTCAAAAGGGATGGCAAAATGGCTATAGAGAGGAAGAAGGAAGAAGCACTTTTAGGGAAGAATAGGTCAGTTTTTAGGGAGATGAGAAAATTCTGGGTGGAAGATGGGAGCCTAACCAAAATTTTACTGCAGATGGTTTGGGACAAGAGAGCAGGAGGAGCCACAGATGATCACAGGTTCTTGGCATGAGTGAGTGGCAGACTGGGGGAAAGGCAGGTTGGTGAAACAAAATAGCATGTTTCAAAAATAGGTACCTTTGTGAACCAAGGAGGCCTCACAGCAGAACTACCTCCAGCTTTCCACATGGAGCTCAAGCAACCTTGGCCCCTCTTCAGCCAACCTTCTGAACTTCAATTTATAATGTTGATGCTTGGGCTGTTGTATTTGGGTTGTAAAATGATACAAGACCACCGCTGTATGCACTCTGTTGTTGTAGTCCTTGCAACGCTAGTAAGAACACGAGAGCTTTTCCTTTCCCCCCAGGGATCACTTGATGTTAATTTTTGTGCCTCGCAATGGCTCTGCAGGTTGGGCTATGTGGGATCACACCTACAAATCCTCCTCCTCCTGCCCTCCTGACAGGGACCTCTCAGAAAAAGCAGTGGCCTGACAGGCCTCCTGCCCAAAGGCTTACCCCTCTCTGGCACCTGTGACAAACGTGAACCACGCAACCCAGCACCAGAGAGCAGCCTTGCCGGGGCTTTCTGAAAGAAGTCACCACGATTTGGTGGGTGGGAGTGAAGTGGGAGGCTCAGGAAGGAAATTCTGCATTCCAGTGCAAAGATGTGCTGGGAGCACATGAAGCCCTTGCTGTCAACTCAAGTTAAAGGAAGAAAGAAAGAAACGTGTAGAAGCTGTATTTAACACGAGCGTAAGAATTTAAGAGAGAGAGTCTAAGGTCTATCCTGGCAATGGAAAGGCTTAAATTAGTCATCAGATCTGGAAGGACTAAAGTGAAACAAAAGCTGGTATTTTGCAGAGGGAGCTCTCAATTCTCATATGATTCTTCACAAATACAGCTAAATACTTTAAAGAAAGAGAATAAACACATTCACCTTTGGAATGGAACAAAATGACAACACCAGCATGAGAAAACTTCAATTCAGTGAGTCTGGTCCTTTTCCACTCCTGGCGCTTCTCCCTGAAGGATGAAGTGCTGAGCAAGTTAGGCAGCGTTAGGGAGGTACGAACAAGCAGACTACCCCAACTTCTTCCGTGGCTGAATCCAGGTCATGCTTCCTCAATCATTAATCCCGGCTCTTTGCTCTCAGTACACATTTGATCTGGATCAGTCCAGGGCACATAATCACATTTAAGATGAATTAGCTAGAATATATGATAGGGAGTTTATGCTGGCCTTACGCCAGCTGTGGGAGGACAGACAACACTTGATCTGGCATAACGCCTGCCAGTACAAAGTTAACCCAGCAATGTTTTCAGAACAAATGGGAATCAGCAGAGACATATTACTCCCCTGGAATCTGCCCTGTGCACAGATTGGTTGCAGTGTTTTTGATGAAGTTACTCTTAGTCAGAGTCAGACCGACTAAGACTGACTTAATTACAAAGTCAGGGTAATCTGACTTAGTCAAATCACACATTTTAGACCTTAACAGCAGACCTGGCCCAAAAGCTCAGGTTAGAGCATCTAGATTCACCTAGACTGTGTGTGTAGCTGTGTTCTCAGCTACATCTTCTTCCTCACTACGTCTCCTAAGGCCAAGTTTGCTAAGGGCACATCCCATGGTTCTTCAGCACTGTAGCAAGCCAAGGCATACTCTAATTCCTCCCCATATACTGCAGAAAAACTTGTCTTATTCTTTTGGGTGAATAACAGAAGCTGAGAAAACACTAGAAGACTCTCTCAAGCAACACAGGTGATCTAACTTGTGCCCTTACTCCTAAGTTGCTGCTCCATTAAACTAAATACCTGGTAAACTCATAATGTTGCAGGGGAGGAGGGAAGAGAGACATCTTGTCCAGTGCTTAGTATTTTGCTGCACCAAAGCAATCACCATCAGCTGCTGTCTCTGCTTGAAAACACGTTCCCAAAACATCTGCTGTGCATGCCAGTGATAATAACCACTTTAAAATATCATAGATTTTATGTCTTTAATTGAGCTCAACGTAGTAGTCAGCTCAAGTATAGAAAACTGGCAAGCGTTCAAAGTAGAGCGCATATATAGACAGACGACACAACACACTGTTTTCCTGCTAATGTCTGTGAGACAATATCTACACACATCATTCCAACATGAGCTTGTAACCAAATGGTTTTATATGCAGATTAAAAATAGAAGAAGTTGTCTGAAGCAACCATTGCACAAGCTATCTCTTACTGGATGCAATTAAATTGAACTCAAACTTCTTGGATTGGATCCCCAACAGATAATTAGGAGAAAAAATATAAAGTTCTAGAAAATAAAAGCTGTAGGCATTTCACATGGGGCCGCTCACAGAAATGAGATAGTTTGAGTTGGGCCCTAAGCAGCAATTCTACCTGTCTCTTTGTGGCCATGAATGGAACAAATGGAAGAGAAGCGCAGCCAGGCAAGCTAGTTCATCACCTTGCCTTCCAAGTGCCTTGTCTTCTGCCTCAGTTTCCCTATCCCTAGTAGGATAAAACATTTCTACCTCCATCCTGAATCACATCATTCTTTTCTTTCTAAGGTGTGATAACATTTCATTATCCATTCCAGTCATAAAAGAAAGCTTTCAAGGACTTTGGTGAAACATCTTCTGTTCCAGCCTAGTTGATGCATGAGATAATCTGCTTTTAATATATACAGTCCTAAGCCTGTAACACTTAAGTTTTAGATCGGCATAATAGTCATTCCTTGCTGTGTCTCAGTGGAGTTTGCAAGAGATGGTGTGGGGCAAAAGGAAAAGTATTTTTATAGTAGGTTATTTTCATTAGAAAATAGTGTATTGTATAAAAACAGCATTATTGAATTGAGGTGTTCAAAGCAGTTCCTGCAGAGTAAGATTATAGTGAGCAGAGTGCAGGTAAGAAGGTCAGAACTGGCAAGTAAATGCAATTTATTCCACTGGTGCAGAACATAGGAATGTATTCCAAGTTAATCTTAAACACATGTGACACAAGTGTCTCACATGCAAAGATGTACACCCCACCACACAAATCTTGAACTGTACACAGTGTCACTAAAGACAACAAACACTGCAAAAAGCATAAACTTCTACTGTCCTCATAAAATCACACATAGTAGATAACTTTCAATACAAAAGATAAGAAAGAAGAACTACATGACTAAAAAGACTGAAACTGATAATATGTTTAAATAGAGCATTTACTGAAAACATAAAAGCATGCAGAAAAAGGTTTATGTTTGGATGTATATCCAAGTCTATTTGAATCTAGATCATAGTAATACCCAAGACAGCAGGGAGATCAGCTTGATAAAAAATAAGTGAGGTGGTACATTAAGTGTAGGCAGGTAAAACAACAATACAATGCACTGGAAGTAAACACGTTTGGGGAATAAAGCTGATGCAAAGGGGAAGACAAGCCATCTGTAGGCTGCCCAGGGGAAACGATGTATGAGATCATCCTGAAATTTTAGCTGTTTGGATGCACGGAAACCAGGTGAACCATCTCTATAGAAATAACGATCTCACTTTCATTAAAGAATGAGATTTCTCTGTCCAGTTCCTACCTGCTCTAACCTGATACCTGATTAATTCAGTCCACTATAGAAGTGAGCAAGGGAACATGCAACTAGGGAATCCCATTAAAAACAGAGTTAGTTTGCAGTACCATGAAAATGGAGGGGGTGGGAGTGTGTGTGGGGGTTACGGATGGGGATGGGGAGAAGTGAAGAGCAGCGCAGAGTTAAGTCACCAAACTGCCTGGGGCAGCCTTATATTTA
This sequence comes from Apteryx mantelli, assembly GCF_036417845.1. Taxonomy (NCBI): domain Eukaryota; kingdom Metazoa; phylum Chordata; class Aves; order Apterygiformes; family Apterygidae; genus Apteryx; species Apteryx mantelli. The sequence continues at coordinate 86,771,792 of NC_089978.1, read as the reverse complement.
ATGTGAAAGCTAGACTACACTGCAGGCAAAAACAAACTGTTCACCAGAGACTACTTTGTCCACTGGCTTTAGCAGGCTGCATCAAGCTTGAAAAAACACATTTGTATCTATTATCTCCTCAAGAGTTACCCAGGATCAAAGTCATGAAAATTGGGGGGGGGGGGTGGCTGGGAAAGAAGATTTTTCTCCATTATTTTGTAGTTCATTCCATATATTCTCTGAGTGGCATATTCTTGTCTACAGGAAGTTTGTGGTTTGTCCTCTCCAGTCATGCTTAGCCTTCAGTTCTTCTGGTGGAACTATAGTTATATGTGCAAGTTTTCCCAGCGTGGATGGTATTCCCATTGGCAAAAGACTGCATGGACTAGGTTCATTGTATTGACATTTTATCATATTAAAAAAACTGTTAGCCCAACAAATCTGAGAGTTACATTAACAAAAATTTCTACTCACCTATATTTTCCCCTGCTCTAAAAACAAAACAGAACAAACCAAAAAGACTACAGATATAATGATCAGCACTGTAGGAAAAAAGCCCAAAGAAACTCAACACATGGTAGGTTTATTGAAATAAAATAACAATCCCTTTCTCTGAACAGCATCTGTATTGTGCTGGTATGTCAATCAGAAGCTGGAATTTCCTGCAATTAATCAATTTAATAAAAAATAATTTGACAGTGTTCCTTCAAATGCTGTACATGGCTTGTTTGCGTTTCTGTTCCTGGATCTTTTGATCAATCAAGGAGGAAAACTGACTGGCTAGACTTGCTCTAATGAAAATGAAAGATGAACAGGGAAGCTCATTTATTTTTGCTGGAGGAAGAAACAAAGACAGACGAACTGATCAACCAGCCAAATCAGGCCACTGGCCAAATCAATTATTTGTGTCTTGACGGTCATTTTACTCCACATTTGTTCCCCTAACAAAACTAAGCCGCCCATTTGCCCAGTTATTTGGCAGGCAATATTTGCTCTGCCCAGTGTTGAGGGTCATCCATTGCACTGTGCGTCCAAGGCATAAAGCATTCATCCTCTTTTCCTTCTCCACTAAGCCTTGACAATGCACAGACTCCTGTGAATGAGAGCAGCCTTAAGACACTGGTTATTCCTGAAGGCACACAAATGCCTGATGTAATGTCTCCACCTCTTCACCTTCACCCCTCTTCTAATAATGATGAGGCAACCCAAATCCTTCTGGATTTTTTTTAAACGCCACTTGAATACAATTTTATATTCTGCTCAGTTTTTAAAAGAATGAGCTGGATCCTTTCAGGCCTCCAAACTTATTAATACCTATTAAACAACAAGAATGATGCTAACTCACAGGAGAAAATGTCTTCTCAGCTGATGAGTATAAATTTCTGAATTTGTGCAGCTTGTCTGGCCAGCGATGGCTTGTGGCTGGAGAGGAAAAAGGCTTCCTCTATAAATTATGTTTCAGATGTTCCATTATCCAAACCAGAAACTACATAATAAGCACAGGTAGGGAAAGACTGAAGAACAGGACAAGATCCTATTGAACAAAACTAAAGGGCTTCACTTGATTTATGATCTTGCAGCCTGAGAACATACCTCACTAGCGCTGGTGCTATAGAAACAAAACCAGACTGGTATGCAGATTTGTGTTAATAATATTTGTTGAAAGCATTTTCTCAGTTGCATATTCATGCTTCTGCTGCTGCTTCTCTCTTTTTTTGGGGGGGCATCTCTCTAAAGGAAATCAGTATATGAAAACAAGAAATGCAAAATCTGAGGGAAGAAAAGTTCTGAAAAGACTTTATAAGAAAAATACATAAGATTCTGCAGTTATTTCACAGAGATTAAGGACCAAAATGTTAAAGGCATTTGGGAACCTCCTAGGAACTCCAGCAGCTCTTTGGGCTTTGAAGAGCCTGGCCTGGAGGCACAGGTTTCCCAAACTTTTAGAAATATCATCAGCTTTCTAACTGAAGGGGCAGTGAATGGGAACTGAGGGGAGAAAAGAGAGACCTGGTTTATTTAAGGTCCTGTCCATTTTAAGGCCCCAGGCACTCAAAGCCTTATTTCTTTAAGCTCTATGAACAGCCTCGGCTAGTGCAACCATTCACCAGTGGAGCCACAGACAGAGTGAAATCAACAGCAACACTCCCATCAGGTTCAGTGGAGCTAAAATTTCACTGATATGTGTAAAGTTAATGTGTGCTTTTGCTTCTGTGTGAACAAAGATTAAATCATATTTATGATACTGACCCACTGATTGAAAAGAAAGAATTTGCAGTTTGGCCTTGATTCAGCTAAGTGCCAAAGACTCCCGTTACTCAGAGACGATGTCACATATTTCAAGTTAGCATGTGTTCTGCTGACCTGAGATCTTACAGAATACCCCTTAATTATGACAACATTAGGGATATGACAGTTAATTAAAAAGCAGATGAGGATACTCCATAAAGTTAACTCCTGCTACTCTGACTTCTAAAGGCACGCTACGCTTGTGTTCCGAGGATTTTAAAAAATAGGGAAAGCAGTTGAGCTAAATATTATCATGACCTCTTTGAGAATGTATCATTTAAAATAGGAAACATAGGAGTCGGCTTTTATTTCTAATGGAGCTAAATTAGACCATTTTAATCTGATACTTCAAAAAGAGCCATGAATTTGAGAATCAGTGGAGTGATGACATTTGTCTTTACTTGTATGTTTTATAATGCACATTATCAATATTTGCTATTACAATATGAAATAATATATCTGTCACTTTATTCTTTCATTTCTATTCTCTGTTTCTGCAGACCCACAAGGGAGAACAAGGCTCCTCCACTCCTGCTCACACTAATTATCTTTCCTGGCCTTGATGTCTCACTGCTAGTGATAAGACGAAAAATGTGTATCTTTTACTCAATGAAAAAGGGTAATGGAAATCCCTGGGGATGGAGCTGAACTTCAGTTTAGTTCCTCCATACGGGCCATCAACCTAAAACTCAACAAGTGTAAAAAAATTCAGATCACATAAGAAGAGAAGAGTAAGAAAGGATATGTCTTTCTAGAGCAGGAAATAAATCTGTGATTTGGCATACAGAACAGGAAGATTCATCAGATATAGGACAATGTATCTTCTTCATCAAGAAGAAATACAGCCTCTGCACTGGAAATCCAACAAAAGACCAACAGAAGATGGGAACCAAAGAGCTACAACACTGTACCCACCCTCATGACTACTGCAGTTCAAAGAAACGAGCTATCGACCAATACACCACTTTGACGAAAGCCCAAGATGCTCCAACTTGATGCAGGAGGTCTGAGTCATTTCTTCAAGCATTTTCTTGAAGCTTTTTCCTTAAAATGTTCCATTTTAAGTACATTCACTTTGGCCTTTGCTTTTCTGGCAAAGTACCAATGTATCCTCTCAGTTATGAAAACTTGATACACCTCTCAGACACCAACTGATTCAAGAAGGTGAGCATGGCCTAAAAACCCATTAATGATCTACCCCATTAATGGGACTGAGCAAGAAGAGTGATAAAGAGCGGATAAGGAAGCTATTTTATTAAAGTATACTAAGTCTGGCAGAAATTTTTTTTAAAGTTAAAAGTAGCACTCTGATTTTTTTTTTTTCCCCTAAACAGGTCAAGAGCCAAACCAGGAAATTATAGAGCAGCAGAATTAACATCTGGCACAGGAAACCTTTAAGGGATGTGACATGAGAACACCTGGAAAGACAGTTTGATTAAGGACAGCCAGCATACATTTAGACACAGGAGGTCATGCTTAACTAACCTGCTGGATATCTTTGAAGATAATACTGCAGTGATAGATAAGAAAAACATGACAGATGCTGTATAGCGTACTGAGATTAGATTTTTCAAACAAAGATTTGACAAGGTCCAAGATCAGAGATGACTAATGGAGACAAACAAAAAGTTACAGATTTCAAAGCAAAAGGACAGAACATTGGCTGTGGAGCAAGAGATAAAGTGGGATACCAGGTGGGAACTTTATATTGGGAAAATGGTTACTAGGTGGAAGGGTCAGATTTACAAGGGTCCCTCCATCCCACTTCCCAAATACCATTCAGTTCAGCAGTTCAACACAAAAAGCACAAACTAAATTAGTCCTTGAGAAAGGAATCAGGCAAAGTTGTATATGCTAAGTACAATAATGACATGACACGTGTAGAGGTAAGGATTTTAGGAGTCGTAGCAGAAAAAAAAGGTAATTAAAGCCACCGATATATGGCAAAACATCAGAGTAAAGAAAAATAGAGAAAGAGAAATAGGATACAAAGCTGTGTTAGCAGAGATACAGCAATAACAACTAGAAATCAAGGGTTTCTTCTTGAGATGAAGGCATAACAGATGCTCTGTATTAGTCACTGTATCACAGGGAGAATATTATTGCCTCAGAGGGTGCAAGTCCAGGGCAACAAAAAGTGAAACCAGATCTTGGCTTTTACTGGGCTCTAAATTATTAGGTGGGTGAAGTGAGAGCATGTTATGTTTATTCTCATCGGAAAAGGGAATACTTTGATGTGACCTAATAGAGGATTTTCAAAATCATGAAAGGAGGTGATCAAGGTAACCTTTACCAAGCTAAGGTGGAGGAGTATGGGAGAAGGAAGGGAAGAAATGTCAAAACAGACTGTAAACATTTCAAATGAAACAACTGGGAGTAAACAGGGAAGCTGTCAGGCAGAACTGCTTCAACTGAAGGGTAATAAACATGTGGAAAAAGTTACTAGGAGAGGCAACTGGAACAAAGAATATACATGAGTTCAAAAGACACCTGGCCTTGTTTCAGCAAAAGAGAGGGATTCAAGGATTTTGTGAAAAACAGAAGGTCGGGATTAAGACACATCCTAAAGCAGCAGGTATCCTGAGCAAATTTAGGATGCCTAAAATTGTGCATACTGTCATGCATCATAAAGCAAAATTCCCTACATTGCTGCCACACCTTTACCCAGGAGCTGTGGTTAAGAGAAGTATCTCCACATATGAACCGTCTCTCCTGCAGCTCGTTTTGGCCAAGCCATTTAACTAAAGCACAGAACAGTTCTTTTTCCAAGTATCTTCCTGCTGCAGGCCTCAATAAAGACATAGCTCAGCCATAGGAGCATCACTAATCCCGCTGCCAAAGATTACCTGAAGCACCTGCAAAGCCTGCTGCTGCTGCTGCCATTTGTGCTTGATCCTCCAGAAAAAGTGAGCGAGGTGCAGGAGAAAAGGGTGGCAAGGACCACTAGTGCACTCACTTTTCTGGAGGAGACTCCCAGGTCCTCAGTCTTTTAAACCCTGAAATTATCACACGCTTTAAGAGGCAGATTTCCTACTATACCCCAAAGGTGTCTCACTTGCTCTTTTAATGCTATTAACAGATGACCACCCAAGAGAGAGAGTGAGAGGGGAAGAAAGAGAGAAGGAAAGTCACTGCTAGTGACTGGCCAACAAAGAGGCCCGAGACAACCAGCAGTGCATCAGCCACCCCATCTAGACTGCACCTTGCACTCCTCTCCATGAGCACCACATCACTGCGGTATTACAAACAACTCCTAGAAAACCTCAGGCCAGAAGAATTTACTTCAGCTTCTTTGAGCGGACGAGCAAACCCTTCACAGGCATTAAATCAACACTCGGCAGGACCAGAACAGCCCTGCAAGCCAGCAGCAGGCCAGGTGAGAGCAGCAGGAGGTGGGTGGAGGGAAGACTGCAGATGACAAAGTTGCCCATCCTCTAGCTACTACGGCATTTACCGAACACTCACTGAGCTGTATAAAGGTGTATTGCCTCCCTCCCACCCCCTTATCAGCTCTCAGCCAAGCGGCTGTGGCAAAAGGCTGGTCTTTTTTTTTTTTTTTTTTTTTGGAAAAGGCCTTTTTTTTGGAAAGGCCAAAAGAGGACTGTAGCTGTGCCCTGCAGGCTTTATCCAGCTGTGCTAGCACACTGTCTTATAAATACAGATTCAAGCCAGGTTGCCAGAGTATACATCCAAAATCCCCTAATATCGAGCCCCAGCAGGGTGCCTAAGGAGCACCCCCCCCTGCCAAGGGCTTAGGAAATTTGGGTTAGCAGACCAAGGGGCAGACAGAGGATGGTAGCTAGCAGTTGTCAGCTTTTCTTTCTTATTACATTTCTGTTAAAATTACAGAGGAAAAAAGTGCTGGGCATGTGTATGGTAGACACGCTCACCACTCAAGTCCTGAGGCCAGGATCTGAACAACTTTGTATTAGGCTTCAGCCCAGAGTAACTCCCTTGCAATCACCACAGCTATCTTGATGTAATTTGGACTAGAATCATGTCAAGATAAGAAGGTTAATTAAAAATGGGTAAATAAGGATCTTAACTCTTCCTGTTTACATTCCATCTGTATTTTAAAATAGCCATCTCAGAATTGGCTTCAATTTTGTTAAAGAAAAAAATAGTGCTCCCAGGTTTAGATGATTTCACTCAACAATTTAGCTTCAAGCTATTTCTTGTGGATGAGATACAGTATGCAGAAATCAGGTGACTGCTGTGGAAATGTTAGTATGTTTCTAACAGGGAAAACACCACTGTAAAAATATTTTTTCATAACTTTACTGTTATATTTGCTGTTAGTTACAGAAATGTGGAATCCTGAGACTGAGATAGGTTTTCTTATCCGCTATTTCTTCTTCTATTGTTTGACACCCTGATTCGTTAGGGACAATCATTGGTGATAGCTCGCTAGCACTTATTTCATTTTAATATGTTACAAAAAAAGCAAAAGGGAGAGCTGTTTAGAAAAGTATAAACAGCAACACAGATATTGCAACTGCATACAAGTGGAAGAATAAAGCCAGTGAAGAGACTGTCCTGTCAAACCTAAGCATACAGTCTAGCTATTACAATGATAATGACAGATACAGGATTTAGAAAAAGGCACAAGGTGGAAAATACAAATGTGGGGTTTTTTTAAACACATTTGTGGGGGTGTTTATCAGCAGCACTGAATCTAAACTGTGATTTAAAGGCAGTCTGAAGGGCTCAGCTAGCCCAGAGGCTGCAAAGAATTGCTGGCAGGCTCCCGCAGCTGGTCTGCAGTGATCCCGCTGGCGCTACCTGAGGGTCAGACCCCCGGTGCCCTGGGGCATGCTTGGGTGCAGGCCTGCCGGCCAGGTGGAGAAGCTCTGGAGGTCTGTCCCTGGCTGCTGCCTCCATCCGCCCCGTCCTCGCTTGCAGCAACACCGTACGATGGACATCAGGTCAGCAAAACAGCCCCTGACCTCTCCTGAGGCTCAGGGATGTTCCCGGCACTGAAGGCGCAGGACCCTGACTCAGGAGACCTGTGCCCAGGCCCTCAGGAAATATCCTGCAGGATTTTGAGCTAGTCATTTAATCATTCCTCAGTGCCTCAGTTCTATACCAAAAAAAGGGGAAAAAAGACATAAATTTTTTAAGAAATTGTAGTTTGAGTGCTTCCAAGTGACAGTGTTCAGAGAGACAGCAGGACCAATACCCCCTTTGGGATAATACAAACCTTCTGAAGCTACTAACTATTAAATGCATTAAATGCAATTAACATTACTAATTTTATTTGCAGTAAAACAACTTAGAGTCTGGCTGCCAGATATTAATATGGAAGCTCTTTCTCAGACTCGCACTGTGACAACCACTTGCTCAGAAGATCAATTAGTATTCCCCATCACCCAGAGCTGTGTTTTCTAACATGCTTTCCCCAGGCCACCTGCCACCTGCTTTTTTCTCTCCAGGAGACCTCGTGTATCACACCAAGCGCCCTGCCAAAGTCCACCTACCTTCTCCAGTTTGCAGATCTCCAGCAAAGCTTTCCTTCTCCCTCCTAAACACACCCAATTCCCCAGAAAAGGCCTTTAACTGGCTCCAGTCATCCTGCCATCACTGACAGAGATAACAAACAGAGGTCTTTGGGAAAGGTTAATATTATAGGCACACTGTGAAAAGAGTTACCGCTATTTAGGGTGACAACAGATTGCCTTCGCTGCAGGTATAAATGGAGTTTTGACCATTTATGGGAACAGAGAATTTGGCTTTTGGAGTGCACTGTCAACCCTGCCAGCCTCCTCCATATACATGCCAGTTGCTCACTACAGAAACCTCAATGAAGACCATCTTTATTTAGAATTGTAGGCAAGTCCTTTCCAAATACATCTGTTCTTTCATTAGAAAGTTCACATCTGGGTGACATTACTGGGATGACTAGATTAAATACATATGACTCCAGTTTCCTTCGGAAGACAATTGGCTTTATTCAGGCCAAGGGGTAATTGTTAATAAAACAGCACGATGTGCTATGTCATACGCTCTTTCGCTTAAACTTGTTGCTTGTTTTTTGGAGTAAGCAATTTCTAGTAAAAATGTATATTTTGCATTTGTTCCTTGTTTTCAACAAATTTTCTTCATCTTCAAGATTTATTTAGGATATGTTTTTGACTGCCAGGATTGGGAGATTAATTACAGTTTTCCTGTCTCAATTATCCACTGATAAATTATCTTGATAATTATGATGACTACACCACACTGCGCAACTAGCTTTAGTTTGCAAAATGTTCCTTCTGTCCTTCTAGAAGTAATTTTGGAAGAGAAACAGGAAGCATATCTCCAGGTTAAGCCAGTGAGCAAAATGAAGGACATATAACTGACAGACAGACAGACAGAAACCTTGTGAAACAAACTGAGAAAGCTTAAGTCTAAAACCATCTAGATGGCTCACCATAAATTATACTCCAGAATAACCTTAACAAGCCTCTGACCACCTGATAACCAGAAACAGTTTGATAATTACTGCTGTAAGACAGGTGCCCTGGCTGGAATCTAAAATAATCAGACAACATCCTCGCAACAATTTTAATCAATAACAAACAACTGCTTGTTCCCATATATATAAAAATATAAATATATATTATGTAAAAGTTTATATTATATAAAAGTTATTCACATACACACGTGTGTGTGTGTGTGTGTGTGTGTGTGTGTGTGTATATAAAATACATTAATATATTTAGTTCCAAACTATGACTCTATTTTGAAAAAGTAGGGACAAAGTTTATTGTTTCACATTGGCATAGCAACCAGCAGGGAAACACATCATCTATTCCACATGGCAAGGGTGCATATAGCCAAATGGCTGCGATAGAAATAGGACTAGATGAGGAGGCTGCTGAAAGCCAGTGTCGGCCTGCAATGCTGGGAGGCTGTCCTTTCCCCAAAACTTCCACAGCATCCGGCCACAGCACAGCGGAGCAGCATAAATGAGGATTTTTTCCCCTCCGAAAACAGCCTCTACAGCTTTACAATAAAGGAAATGCAGTTTGGCTGAATTAGTATCACCAGGGCATATACCAGGGCTTTGAGAAGGTGGGTTATAATGAACTGTCTGTGTCAAATTTTACAAGAAGTGCCGAGAAAAGAGTCGACTTGGCCAGCCAGGTTTGAAGGTGAACAAAAACGAAGCACACAAAAGTGTCTGCGCTTGCCGAGACGTGTGTGCAAGCTGATGGCCAAGGACAGCAGTGACAGCAAATGCCTCAAAGTAAAAGCAGAGTAAAAAAACCCAACTAACCAACCAAACATGGCCCGAGCTAGAAGCTTAACTGAACCCACTGCACTGCAGTATTCAACTGCTGTCCTCTCCCGCTCCCTTCGACGCTTATTTGCTTTCCGCCTCGCCCTGCCGGCCTGCGAGTTGTCCAGGTCCGAGATAGGGAGTGCACACCCTGTTGGCAGCAGGCCAGCCTGAAGTCCTCCCTCTTGGTCCTACCCCTTGCTCTGCACCTGCCTGGCAGAAACAGCTCCATTTAGCCAGCAGTACGTGCGTTTTTGCAAGGCACAAGTCTTGAACAGCAGCTACGACACCTAGGGATGTAAGTTATCAATGTGAAAGGAACAGTAAGGGAAACGTTACAAGCAAGTTGTCAACTATGTTCCTTGCTAAAAGACGGCATGACAAAATATCCTCCCTATTTCTTAACATGAATAACTAAAAAGTACATTTAATTTTGCTCCAGCGATAAAGCAAGCCTAAATACCCACTCAATAAGAGCGTAACTGCAACTATTCTCTCCCCATCTTCATAGATAGCATTTTACAAGACCATCAATGCTGACAAGTCCCCTTCTCCCCCCATCCCAAGAGATAAATTTAAAGAAGCTTTTAAAGTGAATGTTTCTTTATTCATACACAGACTGCACATTCCTGTGCTGCTGCGCCAATGTTGTGATGCCAAGAGACAACCTTACCATTCTCCTATTCAAGCTGCTTTTTTAAATGGAAAACAGAATTTTCTCCTGAAGTTTGCATTTTGCTTTTGGTTTTTAAATTTTCATAAAATTCCACCAAAGAAATTCTGGCACCCAAAAAATGAAAACAATTCAATTTGGAGCTAAAGATTGAAATTTTGCATTTGGAAAGACTTGATTTGGAAAGACTTGACAGGTATTGTTTCGATGTTTTGATCCAACATAACCTTTCAGCTTTTCTGAAACACGACATTGCTTGGTCTTGACTCTGTTTCAAACCAATCTCTTCCCTCCTTCCTCACCAAAGTGGCCAATGATTGTTCATCCAAATACTTCAGCCTCTTTCCATACTCTTTGCCTAAACTAGGTAACTCTGGACATGCAGCAACATGGTGCCATTCCCATCACACACATGTAGACCATGACACATCAAGGAAGAGGCAGTCCAGCTGGAGAGCCTGGTCAGCAGGCTCAAAGATGGGCAGAGTCATTAGTAGAAAACTCAGGATGATTCAATAAACCAAAGTAAATGGTCTAGATTTTCCTGATGGAAACTGTTTTTATTCCTTTGAGGGAAAAAAATGGAAGTTTTCTTTGTCCTGTTCCCTCTCTAGATGACATCACCCCAGCCTAGAATACAAATGTATTTAGACACCTGATTAGTGGGAGCTGGCCATCCAGATATTTTCATGCAGCTGAGCCTATTACTCTTAAGCTCTAGTTGCTGTGCTCCCCTTTATACACATCATATCATATTGCACAGTAATGGAGTGGGAAGGCATTTCCAGACCTCCCCGAGAAACCAATTTATTCCTGAAAGCAAAGAAGCTGAATGAATTCACGTTACCTCAGATTACACTAATTGCATTAAAACCATGGACCCAGTTAAGAATCGATGAGACACGATTCAGGCCTTCATGACAAAGCCACTTTTAGGTTTCTCTGCTGTTTGTATGCTTGTGTCATGTTATTTCATTTTTTCCTGCTCCAGTGGAGACCAGAAGTGGTAATGCTGAATGACGGAAAGAAAGGCCACCCTGGAAAACAAGAGCCCAGTCCTGCAGCCCAAAGTGACCTGATTGTCCCAAGTAAGCTAGAATGAACCAAATAGCTCATGCAAAGGTCTAAGTATCACTAGATTTCACTCACGGAGGAGCTAAAAAAGCAAAAATGAGAATTTCTAGAGAACAAGGAAGGCTCAGTGTCCCCTTCCTCCTCTAATCACAGTCATTTCAAGCCTGCTCATTACAATGTTTGCTATTTGTTTAATGGTCACGATTCGTTTCACCAAGTGTGATGCACATGTTTATTGCGGTAGGCACTGTACGAACACAATGAGAGAAGCTTTCCCAGGTCTTTAGGGCTGTATGGCTTGGGACTGGATAAACAGGTCCGACGACAGACCCCCAGGAGAGGGGAAGTGGAAGTACAGAGAGGTGAAATGGCTTGCCCAAAATTGCAGAGTCAATCCACAGCTTGGCTAGACCTAGAGTATTAGCCTCCATCTCCTAATCCCCCAATCACAGCAGGACTGTACTTGCAGCAGCAGGAGGCTCCCAGGGAGGGTAAGCGCCTCATGGGACCCTTCCCTCCCAAACCACATCATATCCCTCTTCACTGAGGCCGTCTGCTCCTACCCCAGCTGCACAGCAAAGCCCCAGCTGGCACCGCTGGCTGCTCCCAGGCGCTGCTGTCTCCCTCCGGCAAGGGCAGTCCCAACACTACTGTCCCCTTATGGAGCCAGAGCTCCCAGCTACCTGCGGGTCCCCAAAGCACCCTCAGGTACCTCCTACAGCAGCCACTGCAGGGTTAACAGAGAGCGCAGCGCACAGCTCAGAGGAGTGTTCATGGTTTATTTCCCTGGTCAGGTCTTTTCTGACACTCTCTTGAAACCTGGGCTCATTTGGAAGGTATTAGGATTTGGGGTGGAAGTTTTGCTCGTGCCCTGGGCTGGCACTCAGAGCTTTAACTTTCATTTTAAACCTCTGGAAGAGAGAGAGAAGGGATTTTTCCTCCCTTTTGCTTTCCTTGTAAATGATTTCTTACAATTTTTGCAATGCCTCACACCTGTCAACCTGCCTGGGATGTGCTGATCATTTCCTTCAGCCTTTTCAACAAGCAGCGAAGTTACAGCCCTTCATCTGCGCTCCTCCCCAATGCCCGAAACAGGCAGCAGAGCCAATGCTCCCGCTCTGGCTGCTGCAAATCTTCAGAGAGAAACAAGCTGGGCTGGGAGAGGGGTGGCAGGGAGGCAACCCACCGAGAGCTGCACCACAGTGCGGGTGGCAGAGCATCTGGAGGCTGTGAGAACCAGGTCAAAAACCAAAGGGTCGCACACGGCCCCAGCTGTGTCACGCCGAGGAGGAAGACGTGCAGCTCTTTCAAGGCCAGAGGGTGTTGCCTTCTTAGCAGACCATGACATCAGTGCTCTTTAAACCCTTTATTTTACAACAGCATGAAAGAAGCAGTAGGTGGGATTGGAAAGGAGGACAGAAAAATAGTAAATGATCTTTTATTTACACTGAGAAAAACAATGGGAACACTGGAGGGGAGGATCCAACCCTCCTAACACAAATGCTTTAATTCCCGGTGGGGGGAGGACTTCCCTCAGAAACATCCACCGCTTTCCCATGAGTACACAAGTAACTCAGGAGGACTGCTTCACCAGCTGCCTAAAAGGGAGTTAGGTGGGTCAGTCCCCCTGAGACGGCTCCAAAATATCCACTGTAAAAGGCCTTTAATCTTACTGATCCTTCTGCAGTGAAAAGTGCTGCATCTGATCACCTGAATGTAGACTACAGCATGAGGTATGTATGCCTGTGTTGTCTGAAGTAAGGTTGCACGGACAGTATCAGCTCTGGCATTTTACATACATGTTTTCTGCAACCTTAATTTTGTTCTTTCAGTGAAGACATTCATAGTTTTGTGCATTCTGGAGTTCTTTTTTTCCTTTCTTTTAGCATGCGATATTTAATAGATATCAGGCAGAAGCCTCACCCTAATAAATCAATGGATGTTTTTTGACCCCATATATAGATAACCCCACCTGAAGAGCTGAGAAAATCACCTAGAGGCTTCACTTTGGATCCCTGCAAATAGTAAACCTCAAAGCTTAGTTGGAGTGGAGCCAACTTGGACATTAGAGAGTGGTGACATGGGACAAAGGTGATGATACAAAGTGAAATTTTGAGGAGAAGGAGAACAAACAAGACTTCCCCAGAGGCCAGCACTGAATATTAGCAGGCTGCTGTAACACGGCTTGTTGTGCCGTTCAAACAACAGAAGGGGCACGCAGTGCATGAAATGAATATCTTGCACCACATCTCAGCGCAAATTTACCTTTGTAAAGAAGTTAGTTGTACAGTTCTCAAGGTTTTTTTGTTTATTCTGTAGGTGTCCTGGGGTGGCAGAAAGGGGCTGCTTTGTTTGCTTTTAAACATCATGCCTCCTCTCTCTGAGTAAAGCTGGTGATGTTTATGACACTTAGCGCTCTACAAATATTTAGCAGCTTTATGCAGTGCAACAGGCCAGTTAACTATTTGCATATTGCTATGGTTAAACTACTTCAAACGCCATCACTGGTTGAACTCCTGGTGAAACTTTCGCCTCTAGAATAATAAAGTTTAAAAGCAAATAAATTACTTGTGCTGGGGAAAAAAAATAGGAAAAAAAAACCAAATTCATCTTCTTTGTTGTCAGGTATTAGTACTCTGCTTCATTTCATAGCCATTATGCTTTCAAAAAGAAAAATAAATAAAGGAGTGCACAGTGAATGCCAAAATCTAAAAATGATCAATATAAAGACCTGTCTAGAACAGATTGTGCATTAAGACTATATGCAAACTGTTTCACTGTCCTCCCTCTTGAACCCTGTGTTTTGGCAGATATCTAAATCTGTTCAGCACAGAAATAAGCAGTGAATCAGATTCTGAGACCACCATATACGTGTGCCTGTAGAAGAAGAACACAGTGGGAGTCTCCATTTTTGATAGAAATACCAACTGCAGGAAGACAAAATAGCAATTGTATGGCGAAAACGCCGCGAGAGCAGCTGAGGGTCTCTCATCCTCAGAAGCTCGAGCAGAGGCTGACAGGTTACCCCAGGCCACCCTGGGGGCTGGAGGGCAATTCCCACCGGCCCCAGGGTGCCCTGGACACCTACTTGTACACTGGTCCATCCCCGCCATGCTCACATGACACAGAGGGGAGTGCAAGCAGCCCACAAAAGTGTCTCCAAACTGGTTACCTGTCTGTAAGGATCTGAAAGCCTAAGATACGGTAATGCCCAAAGCAACAGAACTATTGACCTTAGCGGTCTAGGTTTTGGAGCCTATAAATATTTATTCATGTCACACGGGACACCAAAATAATAAGCATGCTCAAAGCCCTTCTTCGGATCACGCGGCGAGTACACTGCAAGATTACAGGCTGCAAGAAATCCCACTGATCTGGGAGGTGAACAACTGACTCGCATTTAGGAGCGCTTTAAAAAGTTGATGTGCTCTTTTGCTAAACCAAAAGCTTGGGGAAAGCAAAGGCAGGTAAATGCCATCTGCCAAAATGAAGGTATGCGGGCCACGTAGTTTCACGGACTGCTGCCGTGAAGGCTGTCTGTCTGCACAGCCACAGCAAAAGAAAGAAAATGTGGACCTGAATGGATGTTTAAATACTGTGTGCTACCTATACAACCACTCCAATGAGAGATGGCTTAGTGCAATTTTGTGGCAGATGTGTTACAAATCTGCTCCTCAAGCAGTGGAAGGGAACCGAGCAGGGTCTCCCACAGGTCCCAGGCGGACGGGGAACTTCCTCTGGCTCTGGGGGAGCTGCAGGCAGTTGGGGCGGTTTCCATTTGTTTGCTTTTATTATAAATACACTTTGGATCATGTGAAATCTTCTGCTGATTGCCTTCTGAACTCTAACCCTCTTTTTAAAAAATTGGAAGATCATATTTTAGCTAAAATACAAATAAAATGCCTTTTCTCCTCATTTCCTCAACTTTACTGCTAACCTCAACCCAGTGATTTGAGCACTCTAGTTTTCTATTAATTATTAAAAGGGTAGTAAAGAAGGCTTGAAGAAAACGTGGACGTTATGATGATTTTTTGCAGCCCAGTGTTTTTTATATTCATTGACTAAAAATTCTATAGGGCTCATTACTATTATGTTGAATTAATAAGTTGCTGCTTGTGATTTGTGAGAGATGTTGACTGAAATCAAGGTACCAGATCTCATTCCACATACTTGCTCCACTAAATCTAACTTTCTTCTTCTTTAGGTTTGCTGCGAGAGAGACAGTAAAAGAAAACAGCACAGAAAAGAAGAGTACTGATACAGCTTATAAAAACACAGGGCATTGCTTCAAATAAGGTAAAGCCTAGTTTTAAGGGTTAAATTTCAGCATGTGTGTGTCCTTATTAACCATTCCCTGGCAGAGAGGCAACTCTCAATGCTGGCTGCACGGCTGAGGCATCCATCAGGTAAGTGTGCAGTTTCAGACACAGCCATGTGCAAAATGGGGCCCTGTTACTGGACTCCTGCAGGTCCTACACCAGGCAAAGTTTCTTAGACTAAGGTTCTTCTTCCCACTCAGTTGTGCACATAAATCAAAACCCACAGGTACATAGGACAGCTTTCAAAAAATACAATAGTGTAATGTTTCCATGAGTAGCATTTTAACCTGAAGGTGATAGCAAAGTCAAGACTATATTTATCCCAAAAGTCAAAGATCGCTTATTAGGAGAAGGGGAAAGGATTGTAAGATATTGGAGAGCATAGAAAAGCTTTAAGCAGAGGAGAAGGAACAGACATGCTCTTGGTTTTCATCCCATAGAAAAGCAGTACAGGTGGCAGTTTAAAAGATGCAGACTGAAGCCTCTCCTTTGCTTCACAGAGTCTGAAGGAAGGGAAGAAAGAGACAAAGAACGAATGGTGGTTCTCTAACAACCAACAGTGCATGTTATGCCAGTATGCCTTTCAAGAGCTGAAGCACTGGTATCCAAGCATTAATTCCTATTCACTGCATCACCGAGAGCCAGTGGCATCTTAGCAGACTCCAACATTACCTTAACAATGTCCAGTGGAGCAGCTGCACTCCAGAGAGCATCTCGCTCCATGTCCCCAAGCTGTCAGTTTGCAGCACATCACTCCAGCCATCCGAAAGAGATGCCAGCAGAATGGGGAAGGCTCCGTGTGACCTGCCCAATAACATTTTCTGCAGATTGGAAATCCCAGTCAAATCTCATCCAGTCCCATTGTAACCTCTCTCAATCAAAACTGACAAGGAAAGCCAGCTACAGCACACATTTCAAGCCTTAACCTGAATTCCCAAGAGTAGCCCTACATGCTTTAAACGTTTTGATGGGCTTCCCAAAATGTTTGCCTGGCTAAAGTGACTTACAAGTACCAATTTACAGCATATCCTTTGGAATGGAATCATTTTCCTCTGTGTTGGGACCCAAATGTTGTATTTAATGCTAGGAGGGAACCCCAATAAAGTCATGTCATGAAGTACAGGTGGAGAAAGGAACAGCTGGGACTAGATACTATAACGTACGGTAAAGGTAATTGATCATAATTTGTAGGGTATGTCAACAAATATGTTGTGATAGGGACTATTAATCCTTATAACCATCTATCAAGGTGTCCCCAGAGTAGAACTGTCTTTACTCACCACCTCTACCTATGAATCTAATAGATGGGATAGGAAATAGTCTAGTGGCAAAATTGTGCTCTCAGAGCTGTACAGCCTCTCCCTGCGCCACCACCCTACCCATCCCCACACACGCATGCCGACACAGAGAGCACAATACTTAGTAAACAGATCTGATGGCAGCATTTCATCCTTAACAACATCTTCTGCTAATAATAAAATGAGAGTCATTTGAGGCCAATAAAACAGGCCAATCAAACAAAAACTTGGGCCCAGATTCTCAGGCACAGGAAATCAGCGTAGGTTCACTGATATTAGTCAAGTTACACCAATTTAATCCTACAGCAGATCGAGTCCATTAAATGCTAACAATATCCTTGGGTTCTACTTTCTTTCACTGGGTTTAGGGAAACAGGCTCCATTTTTTTAAATAAAAATTTCCTCATCATTGTCAAGCATCTGTGTTTGAATCCAGTGAAAAGTGAGTGGCAGAAAATACTCATTTTTCAAACGTGTTTTTATCATAGCATGTGTAAATCTAAAAATGTAAGCCTATACGCATATACAAAAATACATTTTATATATATGGTATATAAGATATATATAGCATATACCAGACACGTACCATATATATATGCATGCACACACACATACATACATAGAGAGTACACCTGTGGGCCTGAATATTCACAGTGTGACAGTCATGGTACAGATGTCTGGAGAGATGGCAAAGAGAAGTCATCATGTAGCTCCAGATTTCTAAGCATGGCCTCCCCAAGGCACCAGGATAAACCTCTCTCCGTGACCTTGAGGAGGAAGCCAGCCCCGGGAAGAATAACCTGCAAACTTGACAGAAAATGTTCCCTTCTCTAGGGTTAGCTGTTGCATTTCAGAAAACATTTCCAGCCCTGTTATATACTTCACTGATGTAAGTCAAGGCACCTCCAGACAGGACAGTTTTCTACTAAATCCTTTAAATTTTCAGAGTTCTTTCAGTAAGGCCTGATAGGTCTCACCCCTATTACATTTCAAGCAATTTTTCCCACAGGGCAACAGAGCTATGGGAGCTGCCTCACTCGTTCCCTGCAGGTACATCTGACTGGGTGCCCGAGGGGGACAGCAGCAGGATGTCCAGCCCTGGGGACACTGGAGTCCAAGTCACCCTTTTCACTGGTGCCACCACTACCACAGAGGGCTCATGCATCCCTCCAGCATAGGGTTGAGCTAGGATGAGTCAGAGCAGATAAGTGACACCGGGGTTAGTCACGAGAACAAGACCTTACCTTGGACCCCAGGTGAAAGAAGGAGCTAACCCCAACAATGCTTCCCTTGTTAATTCTAACTCTTTCTAATAATGCTGCAAAGCGTATCTATCTGTGTGTTGCCATATATTTTGAAAGGGAAGCAACATTTCCAAACTGAGGCCGTTTCTTCCGATCATTAAATCTGTTCCAGGAGAAACAAGGCAGTTCAGTTATGATGGAGGCTTCCTGGGATGTGTGGCTTTTGCACCCATATAAATGAGGCTTAGAGCACATGCACAGAAGTCCATGTGCCTAACAAAACACAGTTTACCAGTATTTTGCTATGCTCTCCCCACCAGAGAGTATGTGTCTAGCCTCAGAGCGATTTAGAGAATTAGAATAATTAGGAATAGGCAAAACTGGATTCACTCAGAGCAAGGCAAAGCCTGCTCCTGCATGGTTCCCTCCCCCTGGCTTACATAAAACAATCAACTACTTGAGGTGTCTTCATGCTGCAGCATCCCAGTGCAACAGTGCTCAGGATGTAAAAATGGAATAAATACAAGGCAGTTGTATACAACACTCCTAAACATATGCCCATGTTTGAATAGCCCTATCCTTCATGCCTAAGCTTAAATGCTTTGCTCAATCAACATTTAAGAGAGTATCTTTTTTTTTCCCCCAAAGGACAAAAAAGGAGAAGTTCTGTTGCACCTTTTTTCACACTAGCCTTCTGTAAGAAACTGTGAAGGTGTCCCTGCTCTCGGCAGACTGGGGTTCCCATGGATGCCATTCTTATCTCGCACAAAGGGAGGAGGCAGGGGGGAATGCAGTCAGAAGTGCCAAAGTTTGTCTTTCCTTTCTCGAAATGTCAGTGCTCATTGATCACTAAATCACTTCAACAGCTTATTAAGCAGATGTCACAGAGAGTTACTACCAGTCTCCTATTAATTTAAAAATACTAATGGGGGTTTTTTTTGAAGTGTAATTTCTTTCTGAATGAAAAATGCTCCATGGATTAAAAAGTGAACATTTTGGACCCTGCTAGCCAGTGTGTGAGGCTGTTGATACTACAAAATGCACATTTAGTAGAAACAATTTTAACACTGCAATATGTTTTTAAGGTTGCTTTACAGCTTCGTTGTCTTATTTCTTTATCATTTCAAAGTATCCACTCCATTTGTTTTTTCCATTTGCAAACAAACTGACATTCTCCTGATATATTTTATTCACAGTTTTGTGTCAATTCTAGTATAACCAGAAGCTATCAATCACTTTTCCAATGATAACATTAAATAAATAATGCACACTTTAAACCTTCAAAGCACTGCATAAGTATCAGTTTGTTTTCACAACATTCCTTTAAGCATTGAGGTAACTAGTCTAACCATTTCACTAGACACTAACTCAGAGTCGAGAATAGCTTAAGACCCATACAAACCATTTTGTGTATTATCCACACAGGATGTACATTCTGACACATAGCCCATATAAAAAGACCCCCAAAAGTAGATTTTTTTCCTCTCCAAAATGAAATTTGAACCTGTCTATTTCCTATTTTAGAAGAAAGCAAGGAAAGCATTTCCATAGCAGAACTGTCACTCAGCATTGCTGGGCTGGGCTGCTCTCCACTTTGGATACTAAAAATTTCCACCCGCCCACAGACACGAGGAGATCAGAGACACTGCTAGCCTTGTCCTAGTGCCCACCTCTTCTGCAGGACATGAGGCTGCAGCAACAACTACAAATGCTTGTGGCACCTGTAGGCAAATGTTACCTGTGCCATATCATTGTCCCAGACAGAGAGAGCATACATCTGCCATGTGCGGGTACATGCCCCGGCACAAATCGAAATACAGGAAATTCCATTCAAATGTAAGAAAACACATCTTCACTGTGAGGGTAACAGAACACCAGAACAGGTTGCCCAGAGAGGTTGTGGAGTCTCCATCCTTGGAGATATTCAAAACATGCCTGGACATGGTCCTGGGCAGCCTCCTCCAGGTGACCCTGCTTGAACAGGGAGGAGTTGGACTAGATGATCTCCAGGGGGGCCTTCCAACCCAGCTATTCTATGCCTTTGCATAATGGAGTCAGCATCCTGCATTTGGACTGCTATACGCTCATGCAAAATATCAACGTTTGAGGATACCAAGGCATTTTACTGCCTTTTACCTTTCTTTGGGTATAGTCAGAAACTTCATGCCCATAGCTAGAGACAGGCAGGTTGGGAGGCAGGGTCGGAAAGGTGTGTCATTATCTGCCCACTCCTGCAACAAATGCTACACACAGCTAAACACATGAAAGGAAAAACACACACGGAGGTTCGGCCTGAGACATGTGATTCCAGTATACAATGCAGGGAGTGGACTGGTGTTCTCTCTGCTTGGAAGCCTTTCAGCTCTAAAATAAAACTATTGTTCACACTCCAACAAAAGACTGGGATTAAGTATAAAACTTTTTTCTTCTTTTTTCTCTTTCTGTTCAACAACTACCAGCCAGACTTAGTAGCACCTTTCCCCCACAGTTTTCCTTCATAGATATAAAAGTTTCCTGCCCATTACATCTTCGGTTATTTCACATCCCATTGATCATTCTGCCTGTCCAGCCAGCAGAACAGCAGCAAATAAGCAAGCAAACTAAGATAAGGTTGTTTTTTTGCCCTATAAAGCTGCAGTCCTTCTGTGCTGCCTCTCCTGTGTTCTTCTCTCCCTCTCCTCCTCCTTCCCATATCTCCTTTCATCCCTAGAGACATTTCCAATAGCAGATAAATCAGCGCTTTGAATTCTTCTTGTGATGTTGTAACAAGCTGGCAACTGGCATGACATGTGTTAGAGAGACACATGTGAATACCTAAATCAGAAATAATAAGATTTCTCTCTCATATGCAGCGTGAAATGAGAGGCAAACGACACCACTGCTGAAAACAAAGGAATGCAAGAAGAGGTGTGGGGAAGGGAGGTAGAAAGAGCGAATGTCTAATCCATTTTGCTTACTACACTGCATTTCAACAGAAAAACGGTCTTGCAGGCAGCACCCTGGGAAACACCGACTCAGAGGAACGGGACAGTTGCAAAGCACAGTGTCTCAAATCTGGACAGCTCCACCCTGTACCCAAGGACAAGTCCCCTGCATCCAGGCACTGCTGTGCGTTGCGACCAAACAAACTAATGCTTCAAATAAAAACACAGAGACGAAAGGAGGAAAGAAAAGAGAAAGGGAATAAAAGGTCCCAGTAAATCAATTAATGCAAAAGCCTGCTTCAGTTTATAGACAGCATCGGTAATTGCTGTGTGTGCTGCCTGTGATGAATAGGGCCTGGTTACCGTTGCACGACCCGTCCTTCTTAGCGCGGCTGGGAACCAGCAGATTGCTGATCTCCGCTGAAAGTCCTTAATTATTGTTAAATTAATCAGGGCAGGGTGTCAGCTTTGGGTTCACACTTAATTGTCCCATTTTCTCCCAGCCTCGGACTCCCACCTTCCTCCCTCATCCACCCATCCCCCTCCCCTGCCCCTGCGTATGCATCATTTGGGGATTGGTCTAACTTTGGGCCCTGTTTGCACAGCAAAGAGCTGCACAATAACTCTTGAAATCCTAGATTTCCACTGTTTCAGGATTTTGTCTCTTTGAAAGCCACAGTGTAACCCAAACCTTTGGAAAGCAGAACTCCAAACATACTGAAAGTCACAAGTCAGTGTGCAGAGTACTTTACGACCATTGCAAAAGTCAGAGATATCGTTGTTGCTGTTGCTACTTAACATTGGGTGAGTAATCAATTCCCAGTCACAACCTCATTCTTTGGGGCAGTAGAGAAACAGAGACATTATGATCTTAAACCTTTTCATTCACATTAGGCAATTCCAGTGGTAACTCCACCAAACTGTTTTCAGTCTAAAATCAGCATTAGCAAGATGAGAATTGGGTCCAAAATGCTTCTCTTCTGGGTGTTTGATGGAGCCATCAGGAATCTGTCAAAGATGACTTTCACAGCTAGTATCCTTGGAAGAATCTTTCTCAAAGCCTTAAGCCCCCAGTTTCTCTTCTCTGTCTCCCCATAATGTTAAAGGATTCATTGGGGATTTGACTGTGATATTCCATGCAACATTTGCACTGTTAAGCCACAGGAATGTAAAAGATTACTGCAAAGAGAAAGAAACCATTCTCCATAATCAGGGTGGATTGGACAAGAAGTAATGGGAGTAATTAAGGAATAATTAAATTGTAGCAGCAGACATCTACATTAGACGTTCAGGGGAAAAAAAGCAGTGAGAGTAGGTAAGAACTGGAATAAATTTCCTAGGGAGACTGTGGAATATCTACCGCCAGAGGTTTTTAGGAAACAGATAGACAAACAGCTGTCAGGAACGATGCAGACATGGCGTGAAGACATTAAGATGGTCTGAACGACCTCTTCCAGTCCTACAGTGGAAACTCAGACTGGGTTAAGGAAAGAGTAATTACAATTGAGCAAGGTGGCAGCAGGGGTCCTGAGGACCTGCTCAAAATTAAACTGCAGTGATAAATACAGCACTCAAGGATTGACTCTGCAAAAGTCTGAGAGATACTCCCATCCCCACTCCACTTTGGATCCAGTCTTAATGTACAACAGAAATACGGTTGCATTTTCCTTGATTCTTATAATGCAAATGTGTCATTTTCAGCAAAGTCCAGAAAAAACGCTCATTAGCCTGAACAGTTTATTCTTTGAACAAAAAGCATAAATTCAATCCTCCCTGCAGCCTGAGCCCACTGTTTTCTGCCACCATGCAGAAAAAGTTAGTTACTCCTATAATGCAATTTGCAGACCATAATCATGCTGCTCCCCTATCTCACCCTGCTTAAATGAGCCACATGGCAGGGCAACGATGGAAAGGCCTGAAAACAAAAGCTGAGCACAGCCAGCATAGGAATATTTCACTGTTCTAAAATAGTTTAAAGATGACTTTGGAGAGATTGCCCAGAAAGCTCCTTCATAATTTCTAAACCACTGACAGGCGAGCCAACTCACTGTTATGAAGCATTTGCTATCAAGAAATGCCCAATCTAACTGATCTAAGGCATCTAAATAACTCTGTGGAGCTGGTCACAAGGAACTTGACCACAAATCTGAGAGCAGCAGCAGGACATGAATTGGGGAATCTCAAGCAGGATCCCTAATCATCATCCCTTCTTTCCATATGACCTCTTTACTTTTGGCTTCTTACCAATACATGAAAAGCCTTCAACCTACTGAAGTCAGGCTGCATAAGGCTGTATCTTAGCATAATTACATTTGATAAAGAGCCACTTCAGATAAAATGTGCTTGTATCATTACACTGACCCTTTCTTACTTCCTAAAAATGGAGGCACAATAGAAAGTCTTTATTATCCTAGAAAAAGGCATCCAACACTTTATTGGCACTTCTGTATTTGCTTGGCTCAGTTTTACATTCAGCAGGGGTGACATCATTTACATATTTTTATTTGCATTAGAATGGCAGTTTAGGATCATTGTGCAATCCCAGCAACATGTACTGTACCTCCCTATTGTGCTGGGAGTATGGAATTTAATACCCCCATAGTGATACAATAGCTTGTCTCTACATAACTGACTGCATGCAGCTCCTAATAGCTCATTTTTTGGGGGGTAGGGGCTGGGGAAAGAGAGATGGTGGGAAGGAGAGGAACAAGAAGGAGAAGAGGGATCACAATGAGATTCATTCCCCCTAAAGAAAATGTCTCTGTTTTTTATTCAGACATGTGAAGCAGTAGAGTTTCTTAGTTAAAATTTGTGTTTAAAAGCTATGTTTCAATCAGATCCTTTTTGTGCTAAAGGGCAGATAGGGAATAACGTACTTCAGAAATGTATATATCACAATCCCACCACAGCAGAAAGAGAGACTATAGCCAACAAAAGTCTTCCATCTTTTTCTTTTCAAACCCAGAGTCTTGGTTTCCTTTGTTTTCCCTTCAATCCCCAAACTGCTTTAGACTAAGTAGCCCAGACAACTCCTGGGCTTCAACTGCCTTATCTTGGCTCATTTTTGTTCCAAAGATACTTCTTCTAAGGATGATGGAACACACTGAAACAGCATTACCTGTGTAATAGGAGAGTTCTCTCATGTGTGTATACTGTATAAACCACCTAATTTGCCAGAGTTCATATGTCTTAAAAATATATAATTTGTAGGAGTGTATTTAATCTTTCTTTCATTTTTCCATATACTAAAAGATCCCTCTACTCTATAGATAGCTATAGCTGAGATTTTATTGATTACTTTTTATCTGTGTGAAGCTTTTATAACAAAATCACTGAATTTTATAATATCAAGAAAGAATGAAAGGATAGAGTGGGTAAAACCAATTCTGGGCACAGTAGAAACCAAATCAAGACAAGACCCATGAGTTTGCTGGCACTTATTATTCTGCTTTTCTTGTTCACTATATGCATCATGGCATGATTTCTGAAAAATGTTCTTAAAGCCTTTTTCTAAGTTTGTTTACCCCTGGGGCTAGTATTTTGTACTAGGATTTTAGCTCTGCCAATAGAACATTCAGCAAGATAGCATATTAACCAACCCTTGGGTTCCCAAGCTATATTCCCAGATGCCTCTTAATACTGTAGCATTTCCTATGTTATTGTTAAATAATTGGAGGTGGTGAAGATTTGAGAAGGAAGAACAAGTTACATGTATTGGCTTCCACAGATGAGAAGGTAAAAGATAGTTGAACTTTTCCCAAATGGATAATTTCTTAAATTATCTGTATAGATTTTCTGTCTGTCTTGTTATTGCTACCACTGCATCTCATTAGGAGTTGTTTAGCTTCAGACAGTCTCACAATTGTTGTTTCTAGATGCTTTTGAAAATTACTATAATTTGTTTGTTACTTGTGTTAAAAAAAGCTTGAATTATGAGCTTTTCCAACAAATGTTTACCAAGTATTACAGAATCCATAATGAAAGTTTACTCTGTAACACTTGGTGATTTTATTTTTTATTATTATGAGGTTTTCTTTTTATAATCTGAAACATAACAACACTACCAAACAGGTAATCCCAAAGTAGAGCTTTTTAGAGTTAAGCTATGGTTAGCTTAGACTACTGGAAGTAGATCTTCATTAATTTGAGCGGTGTGTTATTACAGCTTATACATATCAACTCATAGTCATTTGTAGCTGAAAGTTACTACTTGATGGTTAAGCATGATCTTACCTCAAAGATGGCAGGTTTGCTTGACCTCCCAGTAGGACATGTAGCATCTCCACATCACAAACACATTATGCCCTGTACTCCCAGCAGGGAGGTCAAACCTGAAGAACTACTTTTTCTGCTCCCATGAGACACAATGTACTTCAGCATTCTTGATTTTTGAGAGTGGAAAACAAGAGATGTGAAAATTCCCTCTACCAGCACCGCTTCTCTAAAGTGGAGCCTGAAACGGTGACCAGAGGTTTTCCACCGTACTCTTCACAGCTGACAGCACTGTTACCAATGCACAACATAACAAAGGACAATGTTGTAGATGGCACCAATCTCCTCCTGCAAAAACTGGCTATACCTTGCTTGAGCCGTTGACGCCCAAGATGGATAACAACATCCCCAGCATGATGTTCCTGACAGGCTATAACCTCTGCTCTTTCAACAGGGAGAGCAGAGTTGTTCACCATGTTAGAACATCCCTTTTCCTTCCAAGAGTGCTGTGCCCATTTTAGTTTATATAAAATTTTTAACACACTAGAAGGATTTAGGAAAGATATCATTCTTCTCTGCTTTCAGATTGTTTTGACTGTGGACTTGACAACGAGAATTGTGACTGGCCTTTTTCATTGCACTACAGAAGGTGCATCCTCCCCACAGGCTCTACAATAGGATGCTTTCCAGAAACAACAGCAGCAAATCTGAGAGCAAAAGGCCCTCAGGAAGACGAGTAATGAAGAGAGTAAAGGGAGGATTTCTGTGGCACAGGGCCCAAACAGCAACTCTTTATGAAGATCAATTGATTTTGGATCTTACTGAGCCCGAATGGAGAATGCCTCTATGGAACAAAAAAAGCACCCACCCATCACTCACCACTGTCCCTAGGGAACTAACTCAGTCATCGCTCTGTCCAGTGTCTTTTGCTGTAGAATTTGGTGTCAAACCACATCAGCTTGAAAATTATATTTCTTTAGGCTAGCGCTGACATTCATAGTTCAAAAGAAAGACTGCAGGCCTGATTCATTCTCATTTTATGCCACAGCAGTTCGACAGAAGTCACCGGAGGCACACCAGCGCAGAACTGGAATGAATCAGGCTCAGCATGTGTGGAAAGCCCAGCTCTCTCCCAGATAGCTTCTTGGGAATAGAAGCTCCTACAGGACTTGCTTTCTCATTGCAAGAGCAACAACAGTGTTTCTAAGAGTCTGGGTATGTGATTTTCAAAAGGGAAAGATTCAGTTCCACTGAAAGTATATACCCAGTATAAGTACTTCATGTGGATATCCTGTACAGAAAAACCATGACTGGCAGGGCACTGAGCAACTTTTAGATCATAACAGTGCTCCATAACCACCGTCTTTTGGCTGTGTTGTAGCCTCTTCAAATGGCATGTTCTGGAAATCATTTCCTTTGCTGCTTTTAATGTTAATATTTTGAATTATTAAGCCAAAAACTTTGGGGTCAGTTCTGCTGTGAGCTTTTAGGAGGTCTGACCAAATGACCTCCAGAGGTCCCTTCCAACCTATATTTTTCTCTAAATTTAAGATTCTGAGATTATTTATTTTTGCTTTTGTTTATTTCGCCAAGAATCTGTTTCAAACCAGGTTCTAATCAAGCTCTCCCTACCATATCCCTCTTACCACAAAGCACTGACTTTCTAATTATTAATAGACTACTAACTAGAGCACACTACTACAAGATTATTACTAGCTCCTTTCATCTACACCAAATCTGCTTCCAAACCTGCTTTTACCATTTAAATTTATTTGTGTATGGGAGACCCTTGTAATTTCCTCTTCCTTAGGTATTCCTTAACATCTGACAAGCAACTGGGATTTTCCATACCGGCCTCATCTGTCTCCCAACTACTTCCATAGAGCTTACAACTCTCCACTGTTGTTATCTTATGGTAAATGAGGAAGGCCAGATCACAGAAGCAAAAGTCATTTTGTTTTCTTTTTTAATTAAGAATAAATACACCTGTACACTGGTGGCCAGATGTAGACCGATGTCTCTTTCTGCTACATATAGCTGGTCTAACCCCCAAACTGACACACCCTGCTCCTCCCCGAATACACCACTCAAAGGCAGACAAATTGTAAGTATGCATGTTCTACATCATGCATGTTTCTTTTGGCACTTCCAGAGATTTTTTACGTGGTGTGCCAAAAGTGCTTCCATCAGTCAATATCCAACTCCTTACCACCACTGCAAATGCCAAAGAGATAGAGCAGGCACAGATTTATTGGGTGAGGATGGCGGGAGCAAGGGACTAAGAAAGGCTTCACTCCTTCCACTACGTACCTGCTGCCTGGCCCACATTTCTCCAGTTACACAGGTGTCCTCTCGCTTCCATCACCCATATACATTTTGGCACTGTATACACCTTGATGTTCTTCAAATGAGATGCCTCTGCCTGCCAGCATTCCTGGAGTAAACTGGTTCATTTGAGCTGGTAAGCCTGTCAATCACCATTTAAAAGAGGTTCCAGTTTTGCAGTATATAAATTAACCTTGACACCTCCTGCAGCAGCACCTTTACTTTTCCTGCATAGCAAGCTGCACTTGATGGGAGTTTGTAACTGTAGGTAGCACGAGGACACTGCTTTCAGGAAAAATCATGAGGAAACATTTTCTGGGCACATGAAGATGTTGCTTGTAGTGTACGAATGAATACACTTCAAAATTAGGGGAAGGTCAAATACCCAAGAATTCTTCCTTGTATCCTTTTGATCTTTGGTCAGCCACTCAGCCACAGTAGCTTGTTGGACACGGCATTTTTATTTCTCTTACTTGCTTTGTGCAGGAGCTGCATTTCAAAGCATCCAAGTGCTGGGGGATATTAGTGGAAGGTAGTATTTGTGTGGCCCTTATCCTAATTAGCTGCGTTTCCACATGCCCTTTAATTCACCCAACTAATCCCACAGATAGAGTGACCTTTATCTTTCAACTCCTTTATCATGCCCAGCAAATGAACTAGTTCCCATAACCTAGGCCAACCACTACAAATAATCAGCCAGGGCTGAACTCTAGCTTTTGTCTGCAAAACCAAAATACCTTTTCTTTGCCAAATTCAAAGCAGAGCTGGTCTAGGAATCTGCTTGTAATGAATTTGTAGCAAATATTTTATGCAAATTCTGGCATTTTTGTAATTAAATATTTCATCAGATATTCATCAATTAATTCAGACTTTAACTAACCTGACTGTCAAATAATACTCTGTAAATATTTGCAGCAAATCACTGCATTATGTTTGAATGCATTTCTGATATGAAAGCAAGGCTGGATCAAAGTAGCCATGCTTTGGCCAGAGACACCAACTGTGTTTGCATTATGCAACCAAATATAGCACCTGGGAAAAACATACATCACCAGGACAGGACACCCTCCCTTACTGTACTTTGGTGCACACACAGCCTAGGTGGTATCAGCAAACAAATGGAGAAGTATCAAGCAAGAGAAGGGATGATTTCTGTGCTTAAGCCCTGAACATATCTCATGTGTGGGAAGACAGCCAAGAAGGCAAAAAACTCCGCAGTCTGGAACTTGGGGATTATCCATTTCACCTGGAAACTGGAGCCCAGACCTCTTTTCAGAGTGAGCTACACAGTCTGCTAAGGAGACAGTCAAAAGCCATCACAACTGCAATGGCCACCCAGCTGTGGGATGGCACCAAAATGCAGGCATCTGTCTCCCCACTGTGTAGAAAGTTCACATACAGTCATGTACCAGAGCTGCATGCATGTCGGGCTTCTGACCAGACACTTTTTAGCTGGGCTTTGGAGAGCAAGTTGCAGAGAGCAGGCTGCCTTCCCCCACAAGAACGAACCCAACCTAAAGCATGCTCCCTTGGAAGAGTAGATGACCAGGGCCCAGATTCACACAATTGCAGAACAGCTGAAGTTGGAAGGCACTTCTGGAGATCATCTGGTCCACCTCCTCGATCAAGCAGGGTCACCTAGAGCACGTCGCCCAACACCATGTCCAGATGGCTTTTGAATATCTCCAAGGAAGGAGACTCCACAACCTCTCTGGACAACCTGTTCCAGTGCTCAGACACCCTTACAGGAAAAAACTTTTTCTTTATGTTCAGAAGGAATTCACCACTATGGAAGCTGAGGTCTGTAACACCAGAAGTACATTCTACTGGTCTAAGCAAACCAAAAAAAAAACCAAAACCCCCCCCCAAACTCGAGAACCTCCTCCTCCTCCTCCTCCACATTTCTACAGCCAACTGGGCAATTCACAGCAGCACAGAACTCCCCAGGACAGCAGAGACTACACCAGAGGGCATCATCAGGATGAAAAAATGCAGAGACTGCCAACCCGTGTAACTAACTGCTGGCCAGCTCAGTGTGCCCATGCCTCAGGAGACAGCATCCCCGTTCCCGCGCAGGCCTTGCCAGCAACAAGGTCCGTTGTGTCTTTCTAGTGACCCACTGCATTTGCCAAAAGCCCAGATGGGGCCAGTAGCCTCCCTGTTGGCATCCCGGCCCCCTTTTACAGCTGCAGGCCTCGTTCTCGCCGCCTCCCGCCCCGGCCACCCAGCTCGCTTAAACAGCCAACAGCATTTGCTCTCATTTATCATGCGGCTATGGCCCAAGGCCAGAGCCGAGCTGGCAGGAATCACGGAGGACCAGCATTGTCCTATTCAGATACACACAACCTACTTGTCATCCTTTTGGGAAGCAGTGACTCGGACGTAACTTTATTGCGGCCTGGCAGCTGGTGGGATCGGGCAAGAGGGGCAAAGGGAATAATACGGGCATACACTGAGACACGGAGCACCAGAGAGAAAGTCATCCTGCAGCCCTCGTTCAAGCCCCAGCATAATTAAAACAACATTACCACTCTTGGTGGCAGATTTTCACCTTCTGTAAAGCAGACTTCTTGCGAGTGTTTTGTCTTAGCAATTTGCTCTGTCTGAAGGTCAATGGATTATAAAACAGAAAAGCAAATTCTCTTCTCTTGTGCTACTAGTACTAACAAAAACACTGGCATCGACATTTGGGGCTATGCATATGGGGGTAGATGTTCAGCTGTAGCCCTGCCAAATACTAGGGAGAAAGCAAATCAAAGTAGGGGTTTATTGTTCTGCAAAGGCTCCAGACATGATCTTTTTTCAGATGCCTATATCTAGAGGGGGCAAGTTCAGGGAAACCCACATTTATTATATGCAGTCTTTCCTCCTCAGGTTGTGGTTTCTGAACACAAAGTTTGGAGGCCCTGTAGGTTCCCCCTATTGCCACATTCTCCCCTCCTTGCCCACCACCTGCTTGCACCCAGTGCAGTGCCGTTCCAGTCCTGCTCTTTCAACTGGTTTCGCAGTCATGCTGGGACCTGGAGCAGGGAACTGATCTAGCTAACGGAGGAAAACAAGATACTAAGCAGAAAGCTAGTGCAGCCTGTGATGTGGAGTTTGCCTCCATGCAGCAGGATTTTGTTTAGGGTTCCCACTTCTTCTCCAAGCGCGGCTCCCATCCCTCACGTATGCACTGCAACACCCATATAGTGTACTGCAGAGACCACGTCCTTCTGGTTGCTTTGCACATACTCTAGCCAGAAATCCAGTTACCACAGGATAAACTAAATACAGGGAGCTTTTCCCTTCCTAGGATGTAATAGGTCGCTATTACTACACCCCCAGAGGGGCTATTTGTATGCGTGTGCAGCTAGCACCTGCCTGCTCCACCCAATGCACTGCCCACTCCTGGTCTGTGCAATTGGGGCAGCGGATCCCTCATCGCCACTTGCTGTCCTCACCCATCCCCCAGCTCCAAACTCTGCGTGCTCCTCTGGAGGGAATAGCTCCTGTCTGTTGTCTCGGCAGCTGCTCTTCACTTTCCCAAGCAGCAGCAGAGCTAAATTGACCTAATTCCTGCCCGTTTCCCTGCCGCCCACAGAATTCAAAATAGCAGCACTGAAAATTGCCAATGCGCTTATTGGTTTTTGCTCCGCAGCAGCACGGGACTGCCTCACATTCACTCGATTTTCTTCAAGCCCCGCAAGGGTTAAACTCTCAGACTGCAAGTTTTCAGACCCGCAAAAGTGGAGAATGATTATTCTAGAAAACTCCTTAGGCAGCCTCAAGGACGAGTGGATTTTTTGTATCCTACGGCACATCATCGGCAGTTCTTTATACTGCAAACATCAGACATGCATATTTGTACAAATCCATGGATAAGTCTCCCAGCTGCCATCTCACCTCCTTTTCAGATGCAGCTTGGGTTTGCAGTCAGGTTTGGACTAACAGGCTGTTTTATTTTTGCTTTTTTTAAAAAATGAAAGCTGAATCCTTCTTGATCATAACTTCAGCAAGAACAACACTTAAACTTGTGTACATACTGCATAGTGAAAGCCCCTGTCGCCTGCCAGACTATACGAGGGACCAGTTATTTTTTCGTCAGGAGCAACCTCCCTTTACAGAAGTCCACAGTCTCAAATATAAGCCTATAAAATCATTCTTTCCCTCTCATGGGAACACAACTGCCATAGTCCAACCTGCACAGCTGCCCCCAAAACTAACCAGGCTATGAAGTGGGCAGGAGCAGGAACACTTATGTTAATTAGTCTGTGGAGAAGGAGCCAAAGACATGTTAGGATCTGATATGGGATATGGGATCTGATAGCATGTCATTAGAGGTAGAAAGCAACCCTTCCCAATGTAGCTTTTCAGTTGCTTATTAAGGCTTTTTGTTCAAACTTTCAAGGGCTCAGGCTGAAATTTTCCATGCCATAATTACTACCATTCTGGTAATTAAAGCTTGCTATAATGCAGAGACACAAGGGCATTTTCTAACTTTTGAGTGTGTGCCTCTGCAACCTTACTCAATTTTTTTCTAGTTGCAGCTGCAGGCTTAAATCTAACTAAACATGGAAGAGGTTGCATTCAAGTTCTCCCAAACTTGACAGGCATCAGCATACATCAAACAGGATGTAAACTTTTACTAAAGTGTATTTTCTGCCCTTTCAGCTTGCACTGGGTTTTTATTGCTCTTGAGATTCAAGGTAGTCTCAAATATGAGTAGAACTCCTATATCAGTCAGACAAGCAACATCATAAAAAATAATGGTGGCCAATCACTCTCCAAATAATCCTCTTCCCATACTCCTGGCATCGAAAAACTGTTACTAGTAGAAAAAGGTTCATAACATATCATAATGAGAAAGATCCTTTTGGATTCAAACTGAACCAAATGATGCACACAGTACACCATGAACTGGGTTAGCAAATATATTGCAGGATAGCTAGAGGAACTAAACTTTGAGTTGTCTGTAATTTAATATTTAAACAATGCTCAAGCCCTTCTGTCACTGTCTTGCCCACTTCCCTATCCCAACCCCCATCTCTACAGCAACCAGTGAACGCTGTTCATTTAAAGCTTCTGTAGCTTCTAATAAAAAAAACTGGCACTGCTTAGACTCTTAGGGAACCTCAGAGCCAAGCAGCCTGTGTAATAACTATGAAAATTGTATTATTAGCTCCTGAACAAAAGCAGCATGACACTCTGCAAAGGAAATGCACAGGCTGTCAGAAACGCTGAGGGGAGGAGTCAGCTACAAATTAATGGCTATTTAAACATATTATTTGTTCCAAAGTGTTAAAAATTAGATTTTTAGCTCTGACAGCAGAAAAGGTGGTGGTGTGTCAAGTCCCACATCGGCATGTGTCTCTCCCAGCTGCTGCCACCAGCATTTTGAAGCTGTTGATTCGTACAACTTAGAGGCTCCCATGGGGAAAGGAAGCCTCAGGAGAAATAAAAGGAGGTTTTATTCCTTCCCCTTGGTTTAGCTGACACAGAGACATTCCACTTTTGGCTCTGTTGACAAACACACATGATTAAAGAAGTAAGAGGAACTGAGATTGACTTAAGTTAGTACAGGTGGACGATTTGGACTCAAATTTAGCTGATGGACTCCTATTCACTGAACAACTGAATTTACAACTAGTTAACTATGTGCTGGCTTAACTAAGCAGTGCAATGTGACTTCCACTTCCTGAACTCAGGGTATCACAGATTTCCAAAGAGCACTGAGAAAGGAAAAGGCCCTCTCAAACTGAAGTTGTTACTGCTCTTCCCATTTTGCTCCTTATACTACCTCAAAGAAGCTGAGCCTCTGCTACGAAACAGCTTGGGAAAATGAACTGGTAAAGCTAAAAGCCAACTCAGTGGAAGGCAGCAACCTCTGCATTTTCTGAAAGATGGGCTGTCTCGGCTACTATGCCAGCTCTTTTTTGTGGGGAGTGAGGGTGTGGGGAAGTGTGTATTAACCATTGCTATTGGTGGATGGAATTAATTCCATATGTGCTGCCACTAAAGATATTTGGGAATTATAGGATG
Source organism: Apteryx mantelli (assembly GCF_036417845.1). NCBI lineage: Eukaryota > Metazoa > Chordata > Aves > Apterygiformes > Apterygidae > Apteryx > Apteryx mantelli. The sequence goes on along the minus strand of NC_089978.1, from coordinate 86,738,170 downwards.
GTACTGCTAAGCAGAAAATTTACCGAAATTGTTTCAAAGCACTTAGGAAGAAAGAGACCAAGTGTAGCATACACTGTTGCTGCAAAGGCCACAGGTGAATAAGAGGTCATTGGTTTTAATCTACTTGAAGAGCTTTTTAGTCTACTGCAAACATATTGATGGAAACTCGTAAATCCATGGTATAGAATCTGCCCCTCCTGGCCACAGAAAGGGGTCTCCAATGCCAGTGCTTGGCATAGGCATGAAATACCTGCATTTCATGTCAACACTTCTTGAAAATCTTCCTATGGCTCCCAGGCAGATGGGGGCAGGAGAGCTTACAGCACCCTGGGAGACAAGATTTGCAGAGACTCAGAGCAGTTTGGCTGTCCTCAGAGCACCCTGCCAGCTGGATCTCATCACGTCCACAACTATAGATGCCTGCAACACCAGGCTACCAAGGACACAGGCCTGGGATGTCCCCGCTTCTGGCTCCCATTAGCCCACTGACTAAGTGGGGGAGCTGGCAGGAAATGAGGCAGATTTCGGATTCTGCGTTGCAGACAAGGTTTTATCGGAAAGCTGCCTGGTATCTGTCAAAATCGCATCGTAACCAACCCAGTTTTGCAGACTGGTCTGATTTCAAGTTGGCATTTTCTGAGGGAAAAATGCTGCATCAGAAAATTCCCAACAAACAGTCCTGAAATAAAACGATGAAGGTCTTTCCCCAAGTTCACTGAGCGTTGGGGCAAGCTAGCTGCAAAGTCTGGGCTCCTCCACATATTTCTCAGTGATTTGTTAAGCCTGAAACACAGTGCCAATTTCAAACTACCAGCCTTTTAAAAACTATTTGCTCCTACAGGTCTACCACCTACCTTGTGTGCTTATGGCACAGTTCCTTTATCAGGTCACTAATGCTAAAATATCACAATATTGGGGCATCCTTGATCACGTTGACACCATCTGCATTTTAAAATTAAAAAAACGAAGACAGTGCCGTATGCACTCAATTAGCTATCCAATGCCAAACAGCAGCAACCCCGGCCTAATTACTTTCTCATTCCTCTTTTCAGTGAATTACATCTTTCCACACACAAAGTTAAAAATTTCTCACAAGAATCTAAGAATCTTGCTAAATGTCAGTCCACGGAAAACTTAGGTGCTGAGAATAACTGAGGCGTTGGGAGGGTGCCATGGTCTGAAATACGAAAGAAGAGGGCATGGGGATCAAAGGGGAGACAAACACACACAGCCTGTGCTGGCAAGCACCCCAGCAAGAAATCACACCATGGAAGTTAGAAGGGGGGTTAAATTAGCAGAGGTACTGTTATTCTTAAGGTTTGTAATCAAAAGCCTGTGGTTCCAATTAGGAAAGCAAAGATGCCTGGCCAACATGCTATGACCAGCTTTTTTGGCAGGCAAAGCCATTTACAACAACTAGGCTGCCTCTCCTACACTCAAGTATTTGTTTTTACATTCAAGTCTTCTCAAACTCTATAGCTATTGGAACAGACTCCAGCTACTCTTGTAGAGGGCAAAGTCCATATTGGATGGTTAGGCAAGCAGAACAAAGCATTACTACTTTCTCAAAGCTGCTATTCAGTCATACCCCTTACCTTATGCCTATGAAAATGAGGGAGTTATTTTAAATATTATGTAAGGACAGAAAAAAAGACTGAGAATAACAGACAAGATTTTTTTTTTTTACCCTTTCAGGCTGAATTTCAGAATAAAGATCCCTAGAATAACTCAAAGCAGTTGCATTTTGGTTTTGCTCTTCGACCTGCCTAAATTTGGAGAGCATGATGTAAACACTGCTTCTCAGGTAGCTTTTTTTCAGAAAGAAGTGTTCAGTTGTATTGGGCCAGAAACGAGGAAGGTATGCTGGACTGAGGGGAGGGATATTCACAAAGACTAACAATTGCCTAGAGAGAATTAGCGCTCCTGAAGTCTGGCTCCTGCTCTGCATCAGCTGCAGGAAGACTACTTCTCTCTCTGTCCCTTTCTCACATCTCTTATGTCTTGATCTTCACTGCCTTGCTTCCTTTGGGTGCAAGCTCCCCTTTGAGGTTCACTCTTTGATACATTCTTAGCCCAATGCAGAACTGCTTGTATTCACTAAAAAACATCCTCCATTTATTCTCCATGCCTACTTAAAGCTTCACTTCATTATATTTACTGGTATTCTAACTTTAATAAATAATAATCATGTGCTTGTTGGAGGCTCTAGGCATCTTAACGCATAATTAATCATACAACCAAAACCCATGAGCCTTCAAATCATCATTTGAAAAGAAAATCTTCCAGCCAACCACCTTGAAAAAAGGAGGTCCTATCTATCACTTAATTGAGTTGGGAAACACAGCCACAGCTCTTGCAAGTGGATGTCTTCTGCACTATACCCACAAATCTGGGCTCAGACCAAACCAGTGAAATAAATTCCAGATATCCACAGCCCTCACAGAGGCATATCCAGCCAACACCGATCTCTCTCTGCAATGCAGCATGTCAGGTTGAAGTGACTGCAAGGAGAAGGAAGAGGAAGGGAAAGAAGCACAGCATCCTTCCTTTTCAAGTCAGTTAAGAATAAATACAGAGAGTGATATTTCTGGGATAAAACACTATACCTAGACACAGGCAGCTTCACAAAGCTGCCATTAAGGAATGCACGCACCTCTTCTGCTAAAGTGGAAATTTAAGAGTAAGGTTTCAGAACTTCTTTAACTGGTTTTCTACCCAACACCTCCTTAAATCTGGAAAACTGAACTCAATCTAATTTCCTTTACAGTAAATGGCAGCCTTGATTACAGCAGGAGAATCAGTATGTATCCTTAATGACAGCAAAAGTTTACTTCTTGTCTGTGCAATAATATTAATCATACTCCAACCTAAACGAACGCCAGGGCCAAAGGCTGCGATTTTTCTCACATCTAGACACAATTCTGGGTTAACAGAAAGCACGTCCTAGTTACTGTACTGTGGTAGCTCAGGACTCAGGTAAAGCCTGCAGATGTTGCATCTCTCTGGCTGGTGCTGATAAGCAAAGAGGAAATATAGCTGTCTAGGGGCACAGGTGAAATGTCTCCAGTGGCCTCTGAGCACGTGGTCAGGCTGCTCTCATTGCACCTCCTGTAGGTGCCCCTCCAGCCAGTGCCAACATAACCTGGTTCACCGCTACCCGCAGGGGCCCAGCTCTCTGGCACCATTACCAAACCCAGCAGCACGCCCAAAATGCCCCACAGCCTTGCTCTCATGCGAGTGCTGAGCACTCAGGCTCTCCATAACATGGACACGGTCCAGATGTCTGCATGCTCTGGTTTTCTGAGTTAGTGACTCCACAGCACCGTCCCAGCTCACTTCATTTACGTGCGGTTCTTGTCATTCGCATGACCCCAGTACTTCATCACACAGCTACGCTGCTAACCCACAGACCCTGGTGCACTCCTAGCAAGTACTTACAACACAGTTTATTTCCTTTGTACTATTTAAATTCATATTCAGTTTTTACTTCTGCTACACAATGAAGTAAGGTCTAATATGTAATGGATTACTGAGAGGGCAGAGGGAGCAAACAGCTAACTTATTTGTTTTAGAAGGAGTACATAATAAAAAAAAAAGTGCAGTCTACTGTATTGTGCCCATGAACTTTATCCTTCTGATTGAGGCATGGTGTCCAAAAAAAATTTCCTGCTCCAAGAGATTGCAACCTGGGCCCAGAGCCCAAGACTCCCAAGAAGCTCCAGCAGCCGGTAACCAGCTGTGTGTCCTGGGGGAATGGCTAACCTGGCAGTGGTTTTCCTTACATTAAATCCTCATTGCTTTAACAAGGTTGCCTGGAAGTGGCTTGAACGGAAGAAAAGGGAATGCTTTTCTGATCAAGTGACTCACAGAAAGAGGGAGGGAGGTCATTAGACACTCTTTGGAAAGGATTTCAAAGCTGAGCATATTGTTCCAGGAAATGTTTACAGACTGGAAAAGAGGAAGTTTTGACTTTCATTGGCTTGTTCTGTTGCAACATGACATGTTTACCAAAAATCCATCCATAAAGACAGGGAAGAGAAAAGCTCCTTTCCGAAGAAGAGCTGAGCAGGAGGCCATCAGAGCGCAGCTCTGCCAGTGTGAACTTCACTTTAAAAAAAATCAACCAAGAGGAGAAAATTAACTCTATCCTGGCTCCTCAAGGCACTCTTTAACCACAGGGCCACGAAACTCCACAAAAAAGAACAAAACCCAGGGTAAGTAGAGTCCAGAGCAAGAAGAGGATACTCTCATTAGAGTTTTTAGGGTCGTACCTGTCACATACTGCTGGCTACAGAGTCACTAAAGAAGACAGTGCTCCCTGGAGCATCTCCCCTGGAGATGTTAGCAGTCTGGGAGCAGTTAGAGGAAGACTATATTTGGGTTTTGTTTACAGTCAAACACAGTCACAACAAGCAACAGACATAGCAGGTCTTTACAGATGCTCCTGTGGCAGAGCACAGGAAAACCATGGCATGTTTTAGGTCAGGGACTACTGATCTTTCACAGGTGAGGTTCACTTGAGAAGACTGGCAGGGACTTGTGCCTTATCATGTAGTCCTTCAGCCACTGCATTTTGTCCTCAGACCCTGTCCGTTCACCTCCCAAACCCACACCAGGATTGCTCCTCCTGGTTCCTACCACAGAGGCCACTATCTCCTCCTTTTTGCAGCGGTGGTGGCACGATGGCAGCAGAGGTCACGTGCCCCCCAGGCTGTGGCACTGCAACGCCTCAGCTGGTCCTTGCCGTACGAGCTCTTGCCTCACCAAAGCAGCTTCGTTCTCCCGCCCACAAGAGAAGAGGCCTTTGGAGGCCACCACGAGAAAACAGCCCTGCAAAAAGTACAGGCTACGGACCGGGGGGTGACAAGTGTGCTTTGAACCTCTCCTGCTCTGAAGACTCACAGCTTCTCTTCTCTCCCTCCCCTCCTCACCAACCTCCCTCCAAACAGGCCTTGAGCACGTCCAGACTGGCCCAGAGCTCTGCTTACAAGGGGGGAGATAACGAGAATGAAGGCACCTCATATACCACAAAAGCAGAGATCAAACACCCACCAAAGGAGAAATGATAAGAATTCAAAATGACAAAAAGACAAGCGGCCTGTTCCAGAAAGAAGGTTTGGGGAGAAAGTGAGCATTTCACTCCTGAAGAGGATGTGTGCTGCAATACAACAGGACACGCGAAAGTCAGCTTTTTTACCTTTTGCTCTTTTTTCAAATCATATATATTCCTTCCCATACATTGCAGAAGCCTAATGAGGAAAAAAAAAACCACTTTGTTTTGCAAACTGTTCTGAAAAAAAACCCAAAAAAACAGAAGAAAGCCTCTCAGACATCAACACCACTCTAACCTGGGGACCCCTCAGTGGACTAGCTTTTGCTTTAGAAATGACGGGTCCCTGCAGTTCAGTGATTCAGAGACGTTCTGAAATGCTAACCTATTTGAGAAGATATTAGTCAAAAGCAGTGCCATAATGTGTGAATTAATAGAACCCATATGTAACTGCTTAATAGTAAACACTCGCTTAATCCTGTGTAGCTAAACGGTGTAACAAAAGAATTAGCTGGTGACATCCACTTAGGAAATATGATCCAATCTATATTATGATTTCTTTTTAACTGCTGAACTCGTTTTGACACATATAAAAATGTGTTTTCAATCAGACGAAACTGCACCACAAAAAAAGCCTTGTAAAGGAGCCCAGACCTATGGGCTCTAAACAATGCACTGAAGCAAAGAAAATTCACAGCGAGGTTGAAACTGGGAGCGGGGCGGGGGGAGAAATAGGTGGTCCCTCAGTCAGTATTACCAGCCATGAGATCACACATACCTTTCATCTTATATTATCAATCTCGCTTAGTGCTGGACTTATAACAAAACATGTAGTGCCAGGCATAGCTCTAACAGGAGAAACAGTAAAATTCCCCTTGCTTTTCTTCTCCTGATTGCCCTCATTTACATTAACTCCTCAGCAAACAGTAATAGCTAACGGAGCAAGACGGTAACGGCCGTGGTTCAGTGACACTGCCTAACTGGGAACAGTAAAAGGATATTCAGAAACACAGACCAAAATGATAACAACTGGCACTTTGTCCTTAAAAGAAAACAAAAAGACAAAAACCAAAGCAAAATATTCCACACATCAGGGCTACTGCAAATTTGAGATAAATCAATGTAATATTTTTATGAAAAAAAAAACCAATGACCCCAGCTAATCTGCAAGTCCAAACAGGAGCTGAATGAAGCTTCTGCTGCTGATGGTCTAAATCTAAGCCCCAGCCCACCAAGCACAGTCATTATCTTGGCTCAGGCAAGGTGCAGGCCCCAGTGTGTTCCACCTGGAGTTTTAAGATGATATTTCATTAAACTGAATTTATCTTTGTGCAAAGTCTACAGATTAGCTCCCAGCTTAGCTCATGTTCATAAAGACATAGACAAAAATGAAGCCAGTCAGGTTTGATCCCATGCAGAGATCAATGATAATGCTAACTGAACCTTTACAAATAGACTGAGACTAATGTATCTCCCAGGCACAGAAAAGCCATGGAAGAAAAACAGGACCAGAAAGAATGCAAACACCGAGCAGTATATGTGTGTGTGTGCATGCGCACGTATGTGTATTTATATGCCTGCATGCCTATGCTCTGACTACATTTGCAGGGGACAGAGAACAAATATGGCTATGAACTCTGCATGCACACAAAGTACTTAAAAATTGTAAAGGCTACAGCAGTCCATAGGAAAAAGGGCCACTTCAGTTTTACAGCTGAACATATCCTAACAACCTCAAGAAACAGGTTGCTACATTTCCTTCAACAGGTTAGTACTTGTTTTACAGCTCCTGGAGTTATTGCTGTTCGCCCTAGAGCTGCACCAATGGGTGCTGCGCCTGACACCTGCAGCCTTTGAGGAAAGCCGGCCCTGTGCAGTCCTCAGGGTACAGCTGCATAGCAGGCATTGCTACGTGACACATACGCTACTCCAGTATTTGGCCAGCCTTTTCAGCAGGTTTTGTAGGCTCCAAAACTTAGGTTGCCACAGCCAAACAGCCATCAATACTCAATACGGCTAAAGGCTGACTGTATCACAGTATAGTCCGAGCAGGCCCTACAGACTGCAGGTGGTGCAGTCCTCCTCCTCCTCCTCCATCCAAGTTAGAAGGTGAAGCAGTTCGCACTCAGTTACTCGGTCTACCAAATGTTAACTTTTCCAAACCATGTGGTATCCAAAAGAATTTCTTTAAAAATAAAAACAAACTGCTGCTTTTGGAAAGCTTTGGGTTTCTCTCACTCTTTCTTTTCAAAGGTCACATGGAGCAGGGTTTAAGATTCAAAGAACTCTTTTCATTTCAGGATACTGCCTATTAGCTTCACAGCTAAGGCAGGATGGATAGACGTGACTGGGCTTCTCTGATTAGCTTTGTGAAATAAATATTCACTCCCACAGATCAAAGTAAAACATTAACAGTAACGCCCTACTCAAAGAACCCATAACAACGTGAAATGTGAATGTGCAGATTTAGAAGAGTTAGCCTTTAGAAAAAGATCGATAAGGCAATGAGAGCGGTATCTCAGAAGAGTATTCACCCCTTTGTGCAGCAGAAGTCCCAAGTCACCCACCAATGGAAGGCAAAACAATTTCTTTGATGCTTTATATTGTTGATCTGCTTCTTTAGTTGTATTGTTCTGCATTCATATGCCCCTTATCAGCATATTATTGTGATGGGAAGCTGTCTTAAGAAGAAGGACATCTCACCAGTTAAGACAATAAATTTTCACCAGAGAAAGGATGTTCACAGACATCAGCACAGTACAAATCCAGCCCCCTCACTTCAGGAGAAAAGAGACAGGAGAATGATAAGCGCATTTAGCCCTAACAGTCAAATGCTTTCTCTCTGCCCATGAACTCCCTAGCACAAAGCTGAGGAATTGCCAGAGCTCACGTGGGAGGAAAGGAAGGGGCTGGGGTACCTCTCCTCTGCCTGTACAACCTCACCTAAGGGGGAGAGAGAAACGAGGTTCTGCAGCTGGAAGGTGTCACACCAGCTTCTGAGACTGGAGCAAGCTGGAGTTTGGAGCAGGCTTAAAAGAGTTATGCCACGATACTAATAACTTCAGACTTTCAGAGAAGAAAATCCCAGTGAAATGTTTGCTAAAGCTCTTATAAGAAGTATTACTTGTTTCAACAAAGGTTATTCCACAACCAGCTGAACCGAGGAGCAGACTGATAATCTAGTGAACCACAACAGTGCAAGGACAGTCCCTCTATTTTTGAAGGTGGAGTTTCTGAAGACTGCTGAAATGGCCCATCAATTAACTCTGTAATATCACCATTACCATAAAAATAGAGCAGGAATATTAGATAGCATGCACAAAGGGTTATAAAAAATGAAGAGCTGATGGATTTATTCATATTTATTTTGGGTGAGCTAAAGGCAAATGTTAATTTCAAGGATGCTCTTTAGGGACGTCTCACCTCCAACCTTACTCATTACCAAAATCCAAATATAATGTACTGAGCTGACTTAGAACTTGCATTTGCAATTCACTGATCACTGCGTTAAAATCCTAAAATGCTAGCAGAAACTCATGTATGGTTTCATTCATCAATTTAAACATATTACATGTATGTTTCAGTCATAGCATAGCACTCAGAAAAGAGGTCTTCAGACATTTGCAGACAAACACTGTATTTTCTCCTCTGCTCAAGAGGGTGCAATGTAACTGCAGCAAATCCTGCAGTAGCTTGCTTGAGAGAAGGCTTCTTATATAATTACTTAGTGTGCATATAAATGCCTGTTGACATGGCTCAGTCCTTGAGCAGCCAACTTCCTGTGGACATGTCTGCTAGTGGGAGAGGACTTCTCCCACTGCCTTCAGCCACTTGTCACCCTATTGGAGTTACTAGACTCTCTTCTTTCTCTTCCCTACTCCATTCTAAAAGGTAAGCAGCCCCATTAATTGCTTCAGGCAAAAATCAGCTGGGCTAGTTACAATAACTTGGTGGTTCAAGCTAAGCCATCCCTCTGGGGTTTAGTTCCTCCAGGACTTGTTCTATTTAAAGTTTCTATCATGGGTTGACTACTTCAGCTGGGGTTGTGATGTTATACCAGTACAATTAAAGTGGTAGCACAAATTTAGTCACACTGACATAAAAATATTTCACAGCACAATAACTTACTTCTCCTTTGTGGTGTATCTATAGCAGTGGAAGCACCTTTGTACTGCCATAAGAACATCCACACCAAAGAGACAATGACATTTTAAGCCTATTGCTTAATCAATATAGTGAAAGCACTTTATAAAAAACAAAAAGACCCAACCTTACAAGAGGTCTTACCCATATTTTGTCTACCTGGTCCCTTTGTGCAGGCTTCTTAGTATTACACTCCCTGCGTAACTCAGCAGCTTCTTCAAATGCTCTCCCATAAGCAGCTGCAGCTGGCATGCAGGTGGGCACAGCAAAGGTGGGGACAAGCACAGATTGCGTGAGCCGTCATGTTACCAGCCTCAAACCCCTCCTCAGAAGCATCGGGACCACAACCCTAGTGGGTTTTATTCAACGCAGTCTGCCCTTCCCACATGCCGTGCCAGCCCGGTCTCCATTCCTCAACACAAACATGGGCAGTGGGAGAACGAGAGGTCAGAGTGCCGAGAAACTCTTCTTTTCTCTCAAGCTCTGAGTATCACATTAATAGGCACCTTATTTGGGGCCTTATGTGAACACATGCTGATTGGACCAAAGAAAAGTTGGTTTCTATATCCAGGACATGTGCATATTTAATAAAATTTGAGAAAACCCTCTGTTGAGAGCACTGCCTCAGACACTTCCCTACCAGCAGGAATAATCACTGCTCGGAAAGAAATACTTTAACAGGGCGAGAAGATATTAATATGCCATTTCAATCTTGGCATCCATACCAAGGCTGCCAGAAAGGAGCTGCCAGATGGGACTGTGGGTAATGCGTACAAATTACAAATTTTTCTGCTGATAATCCAGACAAGACCACCCATCCATTTCATCAGGGGGCTTCACAGCCAATGCTAGTGACTTGGAAAGTAAGGTTATACATCCTAAGTGATCCAGTCTGGCTTTTACATTTTATAGCTTTTAATTTAGATTCTCTTGATTAATCTCCCATCTTCCTTCCTAGTCCTGTTGTGCTTGGAAACTGTAATATATCATGTGCAGAAAACAGAAGTGAGGGGGAGGGCAGAGAGAGGAAAAGAACAACAGAACTACAACAGTGATCAGGTTGGCTGGCAAAGGCACCAAGAAGAAGAATCTTAAATACTAGCAGTAAAAGTAGAGGGACTGGCAGGGCAGAAAGCAGCAAAAAACAGCAGTAAGATGTAGGGATTTTCAGCAAAAGATAATCTTTAAAACAGCAAATCAACCCAAGGCATTGTCATAAAATACTCCTTAGTATAGAGCAATAAACCCTCCAAATAGGGGTGGAGAATAACATCTTCCCTCAAGCTATAGTTACCCCTTAAGCATTTCCACAAAGGACAGAAAGGGAAGCTGAAGTAAACTGGCCAAACACTGGCAGTGAGCAGTAACTCCACCCTGCTTTTAAGCTATGGGCAAGGAAATAAACAAAAAGCAGAATACAGTGTATTTCTGAATTATTTTTATTCAATGTATGTTTTCAATATATCTGTAATATTAAAAAATACTAGATTTAAATTCTGTAGTGGTGGAGACCACATTAATCAGGTTGGTCAACCTCCAAGAACATCCAATAACCATAACTTTATTAATTACATATGGTGTTTTTCTTACAGCCCAGGCTCCTGGAGTCAGGTGATTAAGTGAAGGTTAAAATCAACATTTTAGTGATAAGAGGGGAAAGGAAAAAAGGAATAAAAAATTCAAACCTCATAAGTGCGGAGAAGCATTTAGAGATAAGCCAAAGGTACAAAAAAGGAAAGATAAGAAAAAGAACCCAAATGCATTACCATGTTTAAAATCTGGGTTTTTACAAATCATCTTATGGTGTTTCAAGACTAGATTATGATTATCTGGATGCTACAACCCACCTCAGATAAACAAATACGGTCAAACATAACAAATCTGTTTCACTAGACATTTTGCTGGCTAGTCATTTCAGAGCAATCTGGATCAACCTTCAGTTTCTGTATTCGGCCCCTCTGGCATAAGTGGAAACAGCAAGAGCCAGCGCCTTGCCCATCGCCCCTGCGTACAGACTCTCCAATAAAGGACCGCTCTAGAACACTGCTACACCATGTTTTTGGCTTCTTATGTCAGACTTAACTTCACAAATATTTACTATGAATAGTCCAAAGAAGAGAAGTGAGAATGATGGGTGTCTTGAAAAATAATTGGAGAGTACAGAGTGAAAGAACAGGCATCGCTCAGCCTAGAGAAAAGAAGGGATGTGGGACCACAGTCTTCTAATATATAAAGGCTGCTGTGGTGAAGAAAAAAATCCATGTCATTTTTCTATGTCCATGATGGACAGAAAAATAAGTAACAGGCTTACACCACAGACAAGAGAAGTCAGGTTAGATACCTGGAGACACATTCTAATAAGACTAGTGAAGCACTGGAACAGGCTGACCAGAGGGACCAGGGAGTCTTCAACATCAGAAGCTTTTCAAAATGGGTTAAACAAACACCTACTGAGAATGACATGGCTGCAGTTGATTTGCCTGAGAGTCAGGTGATGGACATTATGATGCTTTAAGGTCCCCTCCAGCCTGAGCTTTCTAAGATTACACTAATTACTTGTTTATTAAACTAGAATTACTTCTATTTTAGAAACTCTGCTTTATTCTGCCATATAATATGAAACACCATCTGAAAACAAGTTACTTTGTGGGAGAAATATCTTTTGCAAATAATTCCTCTTCATAAAAAAGAGAGAGGAATTTTCTGGTTTCCGTCTTTAAACTGCAGCGACAATATTTACACACTGATCTTATCCCCGTAGCAAGCTGGAAGGTCTACAGAGCATTCCTTTTAATGAAAACACAAGCCTGAAGTGAATACTCTCTCCTTCCCTACTCTTTTGTCTGTTTTTTCAGATCATTGGCATATGTCTTACCTGCTTTCCCTCAGATCCTCCTCCTCATAGCTGTTACACTAAGGGGAACCTTCCCCTTAGCTTCATTTCCCACTTCTCTGCTACACACTGATAGAAGAATAAATGCCCCACTTGCGTTTGTAGCTGACTTTCCCCAGCCTCACACCTGGGGAGGAGGATGGGGGATTGCTGAAACCTCTCCCTAAAACACTCTCTTTACATCTTATTGTCAAGGACATCAAGGAGTAAAGTACAGGTAGATCATCCAGAGAGTGGTAAATGAGATTACAGCCACAAACTCATCCCCCTTCAAAGAGACACTCAGGAAATGCAGTGATACTCAAGCCCAGCCCATGGTCTGGAATCGGGACCCATCCTGCTACACAGAGTTGTTTGCCAAGAGTAACATAAACTGATGGGACAATGCAGCAAAACTTCTCAAAGTTGGCCAAGTCGTCCTTTACAGGACTATCCCTCTCCTCCCCCAAATCTGACAAAGAACTGAATCTGAAAATCTGTCTCATCCATAAGAAGTTCAGCCCAGCACTGCAACATCACAGAGACTGTACAAGAAGCTATTCTTTTTCTATCTTTTCCACTCTGCACAAGGGGGAGAAAGAAATACTTTCAGAGTAGAGCAGGTTGCCCAGAGAGGTTGTGGAGTCTCCTGTTCTGGAGATATTCAAAACCCGCCTGGATGCAATCCTGTACAACATGCTCTAGGTGACCCTGCTTGAGCAGGGGGGTTGGACTTAGACAATCTCCAGAGGTCCCTTCCAGCCTCAACCATTCTGTGATTCTGTGAAACAGAGAGCCTGGTCATTCTCCTCTGTTGGGACATACTGTCATAGGCAAATCTTCTTCTCAGAAGTGCCACCTTTCTTTTAAATGCATGTGTGACGAGCAGTAAGGGAGAAGATGTGGATAACATGTCACACACAGTTCTGGGGTCCCAGAAGAAGTTCTCAGTAGGATCAGACAGTGGCAGCTGTCAGCAAGACTGCCCTCAAAGTCAGGAAGAGCTAAAGGGGCAAGAGACCAAAAATAAAGTCTTCTGGAATAAAATAATCACTTAAGTAAGAAGAGAAGATCTAAAGCACAACAGTAAAGCTGTTGTATTCCCCAACAGGTGAAATGGTAAATGCCAGCATCTTTACAAATTCATAACAAATCTGAGTCTGGGACCTAACAGTTTAAAAGAGTTTCTTAGAGACTGCAATAATATGGTATGATGTCTGCAAGGTTATAAAAGCAGGAGGTCTCCCAAAGCATCCGCTCTACCTCCCAACCAGTCAGGATTATTTCTCACAATCATCAGTACTGGATTGCATTTACAGCAAAAATTATTTTGAATACATTTATCTTTATCGTAGGGCTCTTGAATACTTAGGCTTTAAAGGGGAAGAGATTTAAATGAATTAAGTGAGCAGAAACTATTGTTGTGTTTTAAAATTTTTATTAAAGACTTCTACATCCTATTATAATTGGCATGTACAATATCACCAAGGCAGTTGCTATTCTTTGGAAGTCTGGACATCTCAGACAAATGGCCTCTTCAAGAAAAATTGAAACAACAGACCTGAAAACAGCTCTGTTGTGTCAAGGGCATCACACTGACCAGATAAACCTTAATGTTTTCAAAGAAACCATTGTATTCGTGGGTTGCTGAAGCATGCACTAAAAGTTTTCTGAAGAGTGTGCATTCTTTGGCTCTAACAACTTTGGGAGCCAGAAGGAAGGTCTCGTGCCTTTCATTTATGTTTTTGTAGCTTTCTGATTAAAAAACATGCCTGACCTAAGGAAGCAATTAAAAAAAGCTTTCCCAATTAATGTCACCTGCTAGATCAGCAGGCATTACAGGTTATCAAATATTAAAAGCAATATTTTAGAAATGCAGAGTTGGTCTTATTGACCCAAAAGAGTGGAAGGATGCGTGGGTGAAATCATGACCCCAGTGAAATAATGAGAGCTTTGCTTTAACTTCAAGCGATTTCCCCGAAGCATTGCACCTTCACATCCTTCAGCGGCCGGCCAGGCGCAGCAGCGGCAAAGGTCAGTGCTCTGCTCCTGAACTGTCTCAGCCTTGTTTTGCAGGCACTATCTCCTGCAGTAAGACTGGTGGAGAAAGAGGAGGCAGAAGTATATTGCCGAGCTAAAAACTGACTTCAGGGACAGTCAGTGCAGTCACACAGGAAGGAGAAATACAGCTTTATGGCCTATTTTGCTCTTCATGTCCCTAGGACCAGTTTATTAACCATCCTTCTGGGTTTTTTTCTTTCTTTATGAAAGACTTCAAGCAGTTTTTCATGTCATCCTCACGCAGAATAGGAAAACGCTGCAAGTTGTGCCATATGGGAAAGCCAAAACAAGTCTTTCCCCCTCCTTATTCTTTTCAGTAGCTTTGCTGTCTGCAGAACATGGGGGGGAGGGGGAGGATTTTTTTTTTGCCCTTTGCAATTGTTTTGCCCTAGGCCTCCTATAAGCTACCAACCTTTATGTGACTGCCAGCCCAGCTGCAGCATTCACTAAACAAGAGCTAAGGATTACTTACACAGGAACTGTAAATCATCATCAAAATGTCAATAATTGCAGGAGAATCCAGCTGTCCAAATGTGGTTTTGGTCAGCCAGATTTACCCACAAATGGCCACTGGGTTCTTGCTTTCACCTCCGCCCATACTTTAAAGAAAAGAAAAATAACCATCCTTAGCTCAATTAGCAGGGGCAATTTCCTTTTGTAGAGTATATCTCCAAGCAAGAGAGCTAGTGTCTGCCAATTAACTACATAAAGACAACTACAAAATACCAGATTATGAAAGATTTTCCATGGTGCTGCCTCTGGTACAAGCCTCGCCTCCCTACCTCCTTCTGCAGATACTGCAAAGTGCCTCATCTTTCTCCCTCTCTGCTCCCATTTGGCTTGGCTAAGGTCTAGTAGAAATACATGCTCACAAGGAGCTTTTCTTTAGGAGCAGAGGTTTTGCCAGGGTAAGCAAATACAAGAGCAGCTGAAGGTATTTTTTGCTCAATATTGCCTCATTGTGCTTGCCCCCTCTCCATAACCTGCCTTGCTTTCCTTGCACCCAACAGTGACCTAAACTGTTTGGCTATAAGATCCAGACAAGTATTTCCAGCAGCTCTTAAAAGTCAGAGTCAGGGGACAGCCCCTATATGTTGGCGTGTTAGAGGTGTTTGATCTCACTAGCCGACCGGCCCACCTAGGAGTAACAAGGAGTCATTTTTCATATACCTTCACATAAAGGAGGATAAATGGAGGTTCACGCCTGATAAAGCAGCCATCTCAGCCTGTGATTGAGTCATGACGGCTTCTTCAGCCATGATAGCATGATATTAAGGAATCCTATTTCTGTGCTTCTGTCTCTTTCCTTTGCGGTTTCACTGTGTGTTTCAAGCTCAGAGTCTTATTATTTTTTCTTTCTTTAGCCATTATAAAAAACTATGGATCATTTGTATCTCTTGAAATTCCCACCGAAGGGTACAGTTTGTCCTGATCAACGTTGACTTTGTTGTTTTCCAGACACTAAGTGAATGACAGACTATGAACAGAAAGGGCTAATTAAAGAGTAAAGACAACCTAAAGGCAGCAAAGGTGGTCACTGCTCAGATGAAAACTAAATCTCCAGGTTTAAAAAATGGATGGCAGCTCGTATTAAGCAGCTGGTTTGTGTCCTACTTAGATAAGGGGCTAACAGACCACCAGCATTATTAGTGAGTCAAGTTTCAGCTCCACTCGCCTGAAGAAAACAAGATGTTGTTGCTGGCCAATACTTCATTCCTTGTGCTGTTCAAAGTACCTACAGAACGACAGAGCTGTGGTGTGGGTAAGCAGAGCACAGAAAGACATCAAGAAACAACCAACATCCTCATGCTGTATTACATGCATCCATCACATGCTAAGATAAGAAAAGCGAAAGCAACTTCCTGGGCTTGTGAACAAAAATAGACATTTGAGTTCAATTTTTACAGCTGTAGTGTTCTCCCACTCTTAACTCCGTGCCTTTTTTTCATACCACCCACCACACTTGGAAGAGCTTCCAATTTCCTTTTACCTAATGCCCTAAATCTCTGTAAAACCTATTTTCCCTTGAAGCCTTCCTACGTCTGTCAGATTCGTCTGAGTATCTCTGCACCGTTTCATGGCCAAATTGCTCCCGGTACTGGCAAACTACTTCGGATAGGACTATATTTCCCCCAGTGTTTGTAAAGTGCTACACACATTTATGCAGCGTTAGCAGTAATAGGAAGCTGAGAATGACTTCCCACATTACGTGCCATCTTATAGCATGCGCTCTCTAGATTTCATTACAACGAACCCTAATCCTCACACAGTCATGCTTAAATCTGTCTGTTGCTACAGCTATGACACCAGCCCTGCATTGAAACAGCTGTGTTGGGGGGGGGGGGGGCAGCAAAAAAAATGCAGCAAGCTTCTTTTTTTCAGCATGCATTTTGTCTCCTTCACACTTTGTAACTTGCAGTAAAGCAAATAATTCATGGTCTCAAATATATATATGTTAATTTTGCTGTTAATGTTATTATTAATGTTTAATTAGTCTTTGCTCTGAAGAAGAAAAACAGTGAAACACATAAGTTCGGCTCCTGCAATTACTGTGATTGCACTCACAAAACCAACTAATTGCACTTGCAAATTACAAGTTAGCTGTTTGCACATGCAGTCTGCCTGCACCACCATGATAACTGTAGAGAGAGTCGGGGGGGGGGGGGAGTGAATTATGGTAATTCTACAGACCCTTTATTGATTCTTTATTTCACTTCCCACATACTAGCATTTTCTGATTCTGGCACCCATGGCACAAAGATATTCAGATAATCATGTCACACAATGCATGTGAGACCCGCAGGCACCTGTAGGCACCAAGAGCCACCACTGCTGCATCCCAAGGCTGACGCAAGCGGAGAGATGTCTCCAGGTGAAGGTAGCGGGAATGGGCCTTCCCTCCCTGCTGCGCGCTGGGACCCACAAGCTGGGGCTACCGTTGGCTGGGAGAGGCATCGCCTGCCCCTTCCAGGTGCAAAGTCCAGCTGGCTCACCTACACCTACACCTACACTGCAGTGCACCCATGCCCACAGAGGGTCCCAACCCTCCTCCTCTGCTTGCTATCTGCAACTGTTTCCTAGCAGTTCAGTGGCCCAAAAGCTAGGTACAGCCTGCAAGTGAGTTTGGGGAGGCACAAAACAAAGGTCTCAGCCACCTTCTCGACAGAACGTTGTATCTTGGGCTAAACGACTGTTTCAAAACGCTCTTCTCGGCATAACCCATTGCTGCTCTGCAGTCCTACGCAGAGCACTTCGAATCCCCAGAGAATCTGTGGGTGCGGTGGTGGCACAGGGGCCAAATTGCTGTCCCAGTCCCGGTACCTTGGCCCCTACCACTCCAATCACGCTGGGCCCCGGGAGGAGAATCGGGCAGCCGTACCATGCACGGCACAACGGGAGCGTGTCTAATCGTGCAGAGCTCCCTGACATCTCTATGAGGCAACAGCCAAATCCTTCATGCTGTCGCAGCGACGCAGAAAGGGCTAGAGCCATCCGTAGCCTCCCGGGAGCAGTGTGCAGTGTCCCTGTGGCACAGTTCGTTCGTATTCAACCGCCCATTTGAAAGGATGTTGACGGAAGAGTTAATGGTTGTTAATTTTTCCTAATGGTTCCTTATGAAATGCCTGTGACCTGGGCATCTGAAGGCAGCAGGAATGCAGATCAAGTCTCTTTTCCTGATGAACAGATTTCACTATGTCGGTTTTGCAGCAGGGTCTTATGTACTCTAACAGCAGCAGGGCCTTTGAGTCCTCTCCCCTCCCCCTCACAAAATTAAACATTTGCTTGTTTTTCTAATCTCGCTATAGACAGCCTCCACAGGTCACGCACAGAAATGAGGGCACGATATTAAAAACAATCTGCCCCACACACTCATTTAAATGCACGGGGAGAAAACAGCCACAGAGCAGAACTGCAGGACTAGAATAAAAACCAATAAAATGCCTCGTCTCTAATTTCTCTGAAGGTCTTTCTAGAGTTTTATTCCCAACAGGGCTCCTTAGATGCCTTGGTTTGCCTGCAGAAACACTTGATATTTCTGTAGTCCAAATCAAAGTGAATTAAACATTAAAGCACTGTGATAGCATAGCAGGTCCACTATCGGAGCGAAACTGGTTAACATGGCACTGAAGTTTATGAAGCAGTGGACTGGACTTTTGCCCTCCTCCTCCTCCTCTCAGATGTATTTACTTATTTATTAGTTCATTCATGCATCCTTCAGCATGAAGCAGAGAATCTTTCTTCCCTAACTTCCAAATTATACTGGCCTGGCACTTTGCATTTTCTGCATATTACCTGGCACATTTACGCACACGCAAGATGTGGGACACGCTGCATTCTGATGTGTCCTTACAGATGGGGCTTTCCAAACAGGTCCTCTTTAAAAGGCAGTATCTTAGCTCGAGGATCTCAAACGCTCCTCAAAAGAGGAATCCTCCTCCTGCCTTCAGTGCAAAGCTAAGGGGCTCATAAACACCCACTGCCTGAACACCATTACCACCAATCTTCTTCAGTCACACCATATAAAAAGCATCAAAGAGACATCTTACTCACAGGTGCAACCCTGGAGCACCTTGCACAGCCTCCAAGGCTTTTATCTGACTCGCAGAGGTGCTGGCAAACTGACGGGGGATGGCAAAGGCAGTTTTCTGCAGTCAAGGTTTCTGCTTTCTGCCTAGGCTCCTTCCTCTTCCTCTTGACCATATGCACTCCCTGCTTGCTTTCCTTTTGCCAGCTGTGCAAAATTATAAATGAGAGAGAAGCCAAGGACCTATAAACACAAAGGGGAGCAGACAGTTGCTCAGGTACTGAGGGGTCGCCAAAAACTGACTCAAGATTCAGACCTAAGGATGAAGAGTTCAGCATCTGCATTAAGCGATTCGGGAAGCCAAACACAACAACAACAACAACAGCTGGAGCTCAGGGAAAGAAATGCAAGTCCTGACTCACAGAAGCACTCTAGAGAGCCAGCAAAGAGAATTAATTCTTAAGGCCAACTAATGGGAGAGAGACTCTAGCAGGGCCCTGATTCCATACAGGAGAAAGCTGTGCTTCAAATTAAGCCCAGAGAAAGTTTATTCACCAGAGCTGAATAATGAAACCATCATTCGAAATGATATTTAAAGCTCAACTGTATTAAGGTTCATGAGGGCTAGGTCATCTGGAGATGCTCTGATTCCCTCTGGGAGTTTTGACGATTTTGACTCCCCTCCCACGCATTTCCAGTTCCCTCTCTCGGCATGTCACATCCATTGCTATCAAGCCCTGACCTAGCGGGGCTAAGCAGGGGAACGTGATTCAGGTCCCGTCTTTATTCCCTCTGCAAATACTTAGCAGGTTCCCTAAAGATGTCTTTGGTTAATTATGGTGCAGGACAAAAAGTTCAAAGCCTTTTTCAGCACTGGTGAACCTATTCCTTGCCCTGTTTTCAAGCTGCAGACATGAATTTCACAGCTAACTTTGTTTCAGAAGGCGGGTTTTGCATAAGCAGAGAGATTGCTCTAAATCTCCATTATGCTCCCTTAATCAAAGCAAAGAAGAGATGCAACATATACATATATATAGCCATCACCAGCTGATCACCTCTGCCAGATGACGTTCAGTCATGTTGCTGGGGAGCAGACAGAGTACTCATAAACAGATTCCTGCTGTCACTGGGAGCAGGCCCTAAGAATACACTATTTTAACAGATGCTCACATTCAAAAGGGGAGGGGGGAGGACACACAAACATCCCAGGCTAGTGTATTCTTTTTATTTCAGCAGATGAAACTACAGATCTGAGCAGGCAACAAGCCAGAGAGCTCATATATAACCTTGCTCATAAACTGGCAGATCAGATTCGCTTTTTTTTAATTATTATTTTGAGGAGAAAATATTGCAGAGAGTCAGCACTGAGGAAACCGAGTATCTTATGTGTTGTAGTATTATACTAACTTGAAGAATCCAGTCAGGATGGCATTTTACATCTTAAGTTCATCTATTCTCTTTCAAATATTGTGCAGCACTTTTCTCCACCTTCACTTTCCTTTAAGAACACGGTCACAGCAAGTATGCAGTATCAGTTATTTATTAAAATCCTTGGCTCCTTCTGCTCTGATATCTGACTATAAAGATGAATGTGCCCTAGTCAAGATGAACAGGTTCACCATTGTTTCAAAGGAGTGCTTCCTTGACTGATAAGCAGCTTAAATGACCTTCACTGACTACTTATTTTTATTTACATTAAGTGCCTAAATTCCCCACAAATGTCCCCACTAACCCTGTGGCCTAAGGATTATGCCAGTATCTGCAAAGAGGCTTCCCCTCCCCTAGGAGTTTCATAATCTAAATAAACAGTGAAAAATAGAGATAGAGAGAGGTGAAACAACCCACCTGCCACCTCCAAGCAGGCTGCCAGCCCACAGAGAACTTCATCCGAGTCTCCCATGTCCCAGCCACTGGGCAACGCCACCTCTCTGCAGGGCTGGTGCCACTGCCGCAGCACCGCAAGCCCTGCGATAGCTTTCACCAATATTGCTGGTGAGTCTGGTTGACCCTGTAAGGCTGCCTCTTCTTTCTGCCACCGCATATGAGAAGCTGGAGATCTATTAAATACGCTCTTACTATTATTTTCTCCCTCTAACTGGTCGAGGTTACCTCCCGAGAGAGCTTCTGCAACCAGGAGGGCAATCTTTCTATTATAATGTGCTCTAACTAACAAAATATAAAAAGAAGACTGAGACCTCCTGGCCTATATTCTATAGCTTATTTGCCTAAACAGGGAATATAAAAGTATGGAAAAATGTATGCATAGAGATTTGAAGAAAGCTTGTTTAAGACTATATCTTTCCTATCCAGGTATTTAACTTTGTTGTTAAGGTGTTCTCCCCCCAAATGAAGGTTTTTATTGATTGGACATATTGGGCCTTTTTTTTCTTAAAATTAATTCTGAGAAAAGCCGTATCTGTCTTAGGTAAACTGCGGATTTAGAGAGTGATACTAGCACAATAATGATCTAACATCCTCCCCCCCCAAAATATAAAAAAACATATCTCTGCTTTCCCCAAGACAGCGATGTGTGTAGTGTATCTCTGTATAGTGTGGCTGACCCCCTCTTTTCACACCTGTACTCACTGCCCTTCTCAGCACAGACAAGGACACGAATTTTTAATAAGCACGTTTCAAAAGGCTTCTAGATGTCCTACCCACCTGAAGGACAGCAGCTCCCTGTACACATGAAGTTTTTGTCAAAGCTCAATTCCATTTATAGGTTTATGTGCCGTTTATATGCCCCCAGTGGGACCTACCTCATTTTCTCCCCTTGTGGGCACCCCGAGTTTCATATTCTTTCCTTATTGCATTTCTCTTCCCTTCCATTGCTAGCAACCTAACTTGCCACATTAGATTCAAACTATAGCTGGCTTCTTTCTCGTAAAGTAGTAAACCTTTATTGCAAATTATAGCAGATAGAGTTGAATGAAATGAGATGATCTCTGGTTGTTGCTAAGATTTTTTCCCCTCTGCTGTAACATTGCATAGGTGACTTCCACAAGACCAAAGCACTCCACAAGCAAAAAGTGGAAAAGGTGGGCTCAGGCCCACCTTTATCTTAGACAGGATCTGTTTTGCAGTGTAGCTGTGGCATAACTTTGAGTGTTAGAGTTTTTACCCTGTTTATTTTGAGGAATTACCCAGTTACATGGAATTTTATACTGGGAAAATCTAGCTTCACAATGGACCACATGAAAGCATACTGCTAATGCAGCAAAGGCCATCAGTAGTTCATATTCGCAGCACCAATGGACAGAGACACCAGAAGCCCCATTTAAATTGCCCTGTGGGGAAAACTTCCAAAACTTGTTATTTAGCAACAGCAGAACTGTGACAGATACACAAAACACAATCACTATTACTGTATTATAGGAGCTAATGGAAATTATTTGTAGGAGTTGATGGTGGAATTGTTTGTTTCAGTAGCTGGCACAGTTTTTGTCACTATGGCTTTCAAATGCTCCAACTCACATTTAAAAATACAAATAAAACCATAAAGGTCAATAGAGTTGCAAGGACTACCATGACAGGATTTCATGACTACGAAGAGAAACACCAAGTATCTTGGTAGGAACAAATCTGGGATAGAGCTGAGAGAGAGTTTTAAATTATATACTCACACTTTTCAGAAATTCAGACCTTTTTAAAAATCATTTCTACCTTTCCATTATCGGAACCCTTTTAAAATATTCAGACATGATTAGATCAAGCATTTCCCTACAAAGCCCAATGAATGAGGTATGGCATTTCAGCTGTCTGAAAGACATGACTGCAGAGTGAAGCCTAGGGGAGGAGAAGAGACTTTAAGCTTCACTGACATATACTCCATATAAAAGGCATACTAGGCAGACTTTCTGGGTCAATGATAATCAGCAAGAACATTAAAGCCTAGCTGTACTGTAGCAGTGGAAAAAAATCTCTTTTATACTTTAATAGCAAAAGCAGGCACAATGCTTGGGTGAGCTGCCAAGTGAGGGGCCACTTACTCCCCAGCCCTGCGTTACTAAAGCCATGGGCACTAGTCTGTCATGCCAGTGACTGAAGTTTGCTAGCCTGAGCTCCAAGACATTAGCACATCCCGAAGCTGCAGAGGCAGGATCCGTTTTTATACTACCTGGTTAAGAGATAGTTCAAGCACAGATTAAACTAATGAAAATGTTCCTGCTTACCAAAAGCATGACAGTGAACATAAAAGGGCACTGATGATCTGTATTGAACAAACACGTCACCCGCCCCATGACTTACATGCTAAGGAAGGTTGCTTCAGTTATGAGGTACTTAGTTTTCCGAAAATCAGTCAGCAAGAGGCTGGCAGCCAGTGCTCAGGTTTGTATTCTTCTCTCCTTGCTCTGTCTGAAATTCTTCAGTTGTTAAAAGCAAGACCTTTGTCCAGTTGACTGTCAAGTCATTCCAAGCCCAAATTTTGCTTCCCTTTAAAACTGTGTACTGTGATAAGAAGCAGGTCTTTATTCTACCTCAGCAGAGATTTTCCCTCAAATTAATCATTCATTCTTTGAGCAATTTAAAAAACTGAAATCTGTATGCAGCACTTAGATAGATACTGCACTTGAGTATACATAAATATGCTGCAGTGGTAGATGATGTGCTGTTTGAATCTTTGGGATTTCGATTATCTTATGATTAATTGAAAATCTTACTCAGGTGACATAGGACCCTTTTCCAAATTTAAAACACACAACTTTAAAATTAGTTTCATTCCTCTAAAACAGACCCCAAATGACTAGACAGAAGCTCTTGAGAAGTCACTCTTTAATACGGCTAGCTTAACTGAGGTTTTCATCTCTGTCAAACTTGCATTTAAAAACAAAATCAGAACATCACCATGTTTAAGGTAGAGCAGAGGCTATTGATAACCCATCAGTGGCAAGCACATCCTTCAAACACGCTTGGACTAACCCCTTCCTGCTCAGCCCCAATCTGACAACTGCTGCCTCATGGCCCAGTTAGTGGTATCTTAGTCATGAGACCCAAAGTTCATGGGCCCAAAGCAAGTTTGGTTTTAAAGCTTATTGGATAGCAATAGTCTCATGAAGAGAATCATGGAGAAGAAAACTGCATGAAGGGCTCCCTAGAGGAATATCCATGAAATCTTCCATGACATACTGCAGATTTGCTCCTACTGAATACCCAAAGGGTCTGCTTCCAAATCCTCCAAAGATCTTGCCAGACTTGCCAGCGTGTAAATCAATGCATAGGCACAACTTGCATCTCCCCCAAAGCCATCTGACAGGATGATGCTACAAGTCAGGATTTTTTCCTGCTTGTCCTGCAGTCTTCATGATGGGCACAGTTGGTTTTAGGGGGAAGCAAGGAAACAGTCCGCTGGCACTCAGTATGTGGAAAACACACAGGCAGAAACACACAGCTAAGTAAAGGAAAGCAGTAAATAATTCAATATTAAAAACAGAGTCCTGGGCTTTAGCACATACCTGGAGCTCCCACAGCTCAAGTTCTAATAGCACAGGCTTAAAATACAGAAAAGGATCACTGAAACTAACAGGAAAGAAATACAGTGCTTTGCCTCCATGAAAGTATTTCCTTACTTTTAAGAAGTGAGAAAACGCACTGCAATTAATGAACACCTTTCCTTTCCTCTGTTTCTGGAGCCAGACAGCCTGCACACCATCACAGCAACATTACAGGTCTCATTTTGTGTATTACGAACATTGCTATGTAAGACTGAGTTCACTGTTCCCTCCTGGAAGCACTCAGTGTTTTGGGAAGCTATCCACTTGTTTGTAACCAGTCAGGACCAAGGCGTTGAGCCTAAGATGCTGCTCCTTGAGCAAGTAAAGAGGCTCTTGCTACCATTGAAGCAAATGAGCAGCTTTCCCAGGAGTGTTTTACAGGACATCAGCTCAATATTAAAAAAAATTAAAATGAGTCAAGGATTATGTATGATGAACAGCTGGGGCATGTTAAACATTTTACTTTAGGTTTGGCAGGGTTTAGTAAATCATGATTTAATCACGCACCCAGGCCATCACTGTAAGCAAACTCTGGAAATGCTCGATAAGACATAAAGGAAGGATAAACAGAAGAATGGAAAAGGCATTTCACCAGGAAGGACACAGTCATTTGTTATTTAGCTTCAGAGTGAAACAAATGTGAAGAAATCTCAGAAAGGACAGAGGAGGAAAGGTATGAAAGAACACCACACCACCTTCCTCCCTTGATGATGGGCACGCTAAAACTGCAAACTCAGCTTGGACGTCTGGGTGGGTGGCCCCACCCTGCTGTCACATGCACACACAGCAGTAGGCTCCAGAATGCTTTAACATGAATCGCTCATTCCTTAACGAAATAAAACTTCAACATCAGGAAATGCTGCCAGTTTTTCCAATCAACTAGGCAGTGCATATGCATAGATAAATTTAAATTAGTTCCAAGCAAGTTTGGAGGAACGCTATCATATGTTTTACTGAAGATTAAGGGTTGAGTCAATGAAAGCTGTGAAACTAACTTCACTGGCACAAGCTTTGGGTGTCTGGGCAATGCATTTACCATATTCAGTCAACTGAATTAGTCAGTATAACTAAGCCAATGCTCTGGTTTATTCTTTACTAACAGTACTTGCTCATTTTTCATTGTTTCATTACACCCCAGAAGCCAAAGGTTTATAGGTTCTGGGCCAAATTCAGAAGCAAGGCTTGTAAAACTGATGTAAATTATATTTTGGTAAATCATAATCTATAAGATCTTCTTATCTCCCAAGGAACTGGGAAAGGAAAATGGTGAACTGGAGTTTAAGGTGATTAGGTATGATTCACTGCACAAGTTACAGCATCTTCTGCCCTTCTGTTAATTGTGGAAGTAAACCAAAGTACACAAGAAGATCCATACTGGGTCAGTCCAGTGGTCTGTCCAGCTCAGCACCCTGTCTCCAGTCCTTTGACTAAGCTTCCAGAGTTGAGCACATTATATTACATGGGACTGCAAGATAGCCTAGCAGCTTGCTCCATCCTCTCCACACATACCTAATGCGGCAGGGCCTCCCAATAAAGGAAAGAGTGGCAACAGCAGTTGAGTGAAGCAATGCAGAGGAACAGGATGGGCATGCTGTGACCTTTCTGCAGAGCACCCCCGTTTCCAGCAACGTGCACCTCCAAGACATCCTAGGGCAGAGCTGGTGCCCCAGTGTTTAACAGCGCACAGATCTCCCTTTCACTAGCAGAGCCAGTTTTAGTTTCCATATGTTTTTTTAGCATCCAAAACTTCGAGGTGAGGAGCACCCCAGCTGCACAAGGGCCCACCTCACTTAATTTGTGAACTTATCAATTCCTAGTTTGATTTATGTCCCTAGAATTTTTCTGCTGCATCCAATTGCTCTAGCATCTCTGGCCACAACTTATACCAAGCTAGGGTTCTTTTCAGCCACTTAATAGCATAGATTTTACACTTCTTAAGTTTGGTCTTTTCTTTTTAAATATTTTTATTTGCATTATTTTATATGAAAATAATATAACAATGAAGAATTAGTTTTCAGAATCCATTTTTTCCACATATTTGTCCCTACAACAAAATTTTATAATACAAAGAAGTTTGCAAAGCATTCTACTCCAAGGGATAGTGTGAGACTGAGTGGAAAATACCAGTTCTTACCAACACAGCTAAAAATACTAACAAGAAAGCTAGATTGTCTTTAATTAGTTTTATAAAACATTCATGCATGGCTGCTTGATAGCTTCTAATGGTTTGGCTTGAAAACACATTCTAAAAATCCATAAAAGTGAGGGCTTGAGGGCTTTTTACCTATACAGAAATGCTCTTTCTTTTGTTTAAGCTTATTCTTATTGAATGTCTTGACTTCACAAATTCCAAAGCAAGACAGCACAGTCGGCAGAATACATAAAACCAGCCAAGAAGGGAAGTCTCATGCAAGCACAGTTCATTACTAGTGAAGACAGCAAATGACCCATGCTTTGAAACTCAAATACTGGTTCCAAGGAGCTCAGAACAAGAGCAGGTCAATTGTGATAGACTTCCATGTCAGCTGTGTAACAAAAATGGTGCATTCTGAAAACACTTTCATTTTTCGCACACGGAAATGCAGGTTTCTAAAACACGACCATCAGGGGAATAATTTCAACTCAATTTATCTTGTCTTGGGACTATTTGTGCTGAGTCAGATGCCTGCTAGGAACTGGCTGGGATTCTGGAAGGAAGATATTAAAGACTGCTGTGGAAGCTAATCCTTCTCATTTAAACACGCTTTAAAGGCTGCTGCCAGCTATGAAGTATAGGACAATAAATAGCATGTTTTCAAAACAGAAAACTGGAAAAAAATATAATAAGGAAAGGAAAAGCCACAAATCTCAGACCCCATGTTTATCAGAACATGGACCGCAGTGCCCACCATGCCGAAGTATGAACACTCTTCATTAAGAATTAGTTTTTCACTTCAAGACACATACTTCAAAAATCAGCATGTTCACGTTGTCAGGACCTAAATACACCATTTCCTGCCATTGTGAACACTAAACAAATTGCTTCAGTTTTGATACATGAGCTCAGACTATGTATACACAAGTCTTTCCCCTGAAATTTCCTGGCACTGCTGACACTGGTTAGCGTTAACAATGGGAGCGGCAGTAAGAGCGGGACCCATAGCATAGAGAAGATGACGTCAACTGGCAGCTTTCCCCCATCCCATCCAAAGCCAGTTATAAGAGGCCCACACCAGCCAACAACGAAAAAGGCCCATGTGGGAGCATTCTTTAAAACTGTCTGTGCAGACGAAGGCCAAAATTGTGGCTCCGCTGAAATCAATGACAAAATTCCCAAGGATGTCAATGAGCCCAGGATTTCACCCAAGGCCTTTCGTGGAAGATGAGACAACAGTGGAATCACTTCAGCTGGATTAGAGCAAGTGAGAGACAGAAAAATTAAAAATAGAACTGAGAGGGGATTTTGCTGTGAGGTCTTAAATTAAAAGAAAAGAAAACTCTTGAAGAGAGTGATAAATATCATTCACAGCTTTTATCTAAGCATCAGCTCAAAGTATTTCCTTCTTTTCTAATTAAAACAGAGATCTGAGTGCCAGAACAATGATCCCTAGTTAAGAATCTCACAGACAGAGGGATCACACTAACTCATTTCCTATTTAAACAATGAAATCAAACCCAGGTTTGAGAGACCATGGTTTGTTGCTATTATTTGAGCTGGCACCATGCACACTCTGCAGTACTTTGATGTGGCTGCCTTAGGCAGCTCATAACAGGAGTAATAATATTGTAAAATATAAACAATCACAGTTAGCAGTTTGGGAAGGGGAAAAAAAGGGGGGAAAAAAGCTCCTGCTTTTGCAGCAAGAAATACCCTACTGCCTGTCCTGCTTGCAAGGTTGGGGAGAAAACAAGCCCCAGGTCTGGCCATCAGGGCCCGTCCCTCCGCCCCGAGGGAGTCGGGGCAGCCCAGCCCAGGGGGACATCAGGCACTGCCATAGGGCTGGGGCCAGGGGGCAGGGACAGCGAGGGCTGCCAGGGCTCCCAGGCCTGGACACGAGCCTAGGCACTTGATTAAAAAATAAAATAAACCCAAGAGGAGTGCAGTAATACTCTAGAGCTGCCCCGTATATCCTCCTGACTGGCAGTTAGAGGGTTTGCCTACTGACCTGGGGGCTATAAAAACTTTGAATTGCCAATGCAAATCCATCAAAGTGATAACCACGAAAAAAATTAAGGGCTGAGAACATACTGAGCATATTTCAAAGGATCCCTGATACCTACAAGCTGATCATTTTTAAATTCACTCACTGCTTTTCAAGTACACGTTGCAATGAAAGCAAAAAAAATGTGGACATTAAAAAAATCAGCAAAGCATACCTAATAGAAAATAAACCCATACATCCTGTACACTGTGGCCAGCCAGGCATCCATGATCTGAAATGAATGAAGAGCAATGCAGACATTCTGACCACTTAGGAGAATCCTTATTTTCTTGATTCTGCACCAGCTCCCTTTTCCTTTGCAGCTCCTCAAGTTCCTTCTTTTCATTTTCATACTGATCCAATACCACTTGAAATCAGCGGGCTTCTTTCTATTGGTTTTAACGACCTTTGGTCAGACTTGACACAGCTTAAGCCTTTCAGCACTCGCAATGACTTCTCTTCTTCCTCTCCCACTTACCCATTACAAGCAAAATGCACAAAGTAGGGAATTTTCATTATGGGAATATGCATGAGAAGCAGCATATGTCATAAAAGCAGAATAAAAATTAATACTATTAATGTTAAGAAACAGAAGATTCCAACTGAATCCAGCTGATTCATCTATTTGGAAGTAGTTATTGTTCTTTTATTCTGTTTTATTCTATTTATATCTGTTGCTGTTCTAAAAACCTTTTGCATTTTAAAGCCTGAAGCCAAGCTCACAGGCCTTAAGATTCATTAGATCAAAGGAAATGGAACCAGACAGACTTTAAGAACAGACCCAAACATATCTATTTACAGGTCTAATCCTTAAGACATTGATTGTATTACTAAGTCTGTGCATGAACAATGGTATCAGCGGTGGTGTTCCAGTCTCCCTGATAAAATGCATATAGGTGGAGCCCTAAACATCATGTCTTGTGTTTTCTAGAAGTAATTTTATACAGAACAGATATCTATCTACAAAGGACAATATTCCTCTCTTCCCTTATCACATTATTTCCAGATCTATGCTAAGCATAATACCAAAAGCTAGGTAGAAAATATTCAGGCTCTGATTCATAAAATGCAGAATGGTTCTAAGTGAATCTATTCAGCAGCTTAACAGTTTACAAGATTTAAAGAGGAGTGCTTTGAGAAAAACTGATGGTGGCTCCTTAGCATTTATCCAGATCTCATTTAGAAACCAGTTAACAGAAGGACTGTCAAGAGAAAAAGACCTAAGCAGTATCATATGCACTGGCCAGTTTTGAAAGAAAAATATCTGAATTCAACCAATTTTAACTGCTATTCTTCCATAATTTTCCGCTTTCTTTGTAAAAATAGAAGGTACTATCACCGCCAGGTATCACTACCACTTTCAGGTTAAACATCAAAATCTAGCAAGATCTTCTCTAAAGAATTAGAAAAACAGAAGTACACAGAGAAGGCAGCAGCAATAATCCTTTGAGTAGGATGGAAAACTGCCCCTTTATTCTGGACAGTTGCAGAAAACACAGCAATACGCCTATCAGGAACTCCTCTGGACAGGTAACTCACCATTTAGCAACGTTTTGGATTTATTTCAAGGTGCTGAGATCAGTTCCAAATAAGTTTACCTTAAAAGGCAGACCATATGCTAATCTCTGATCATTATTGCCAGCTCCAAGTATTCCAGACTCAGTAGTCAAATGCTCTTGGCTCCTAAACCAAAGTTTGCATACATATCAATTTGATACAAATATGAGGGCTGTGTGTTGTTTTTTAAATGATAGTTTGGTCCTTCTCATTTACCCTCAGGGTTGTGAACCTCTAACGTTCAAAATGCTAATGTTTGTTTACAACTAGACAAGCTAGTAACTTGCTTCTTTTTAAACAGTGAGAGGTGATGCTTAAAAGAACATATGACTCCATTTTTTGGCAGTCTAAGATGGTCAATAAAATCACAGAAGCTGGCAACACTGCCCACATACTGTCAGCAAGCCATGAACCAAGGGCAACAGTTCATCTGCCATTTTACAAGGTTCCCTTCCGCCAGTTTTTTTTCCAAACAGCATCTCTCAAACAGTACAGCCTGAACACACGCAGCCTAGTACACACCTAAAAGGTTAATAAAATAGCTGTTAACTGCATTCAAGGACAACAACGTTATAACAAATAAGATGAGCACAAAATGCCTTAGCTTCATTTGCCCACTGGAGACTTAGCACAAAGCACAGTATTTCTCTCCTGCACAGCTTTCACTTAAATGCAGTGAAGCCTTATAGAGCACCCTAGCCTTCAATGTGCCATTCATACTCATGTTTCTGAAGCCACAGCCCAGTCCTTGGCTACCCATTTCTTCCCCATGTTATGCAGTGACAAAGAGGCAGAAAGCAAACCAACTGCGATTTCAATACGGAAGAGGCAAGCAGGATTACATGCTGCTTTTTTGCTGCAAAGCAATACTTAATGTTTCAATGTTGTGAGTACCAAAGTGTTTTTCCTGCTTGCAAAACAAAACAAATAAACAAAAAACCTAAGAGGAGGTCATACTGTGGGCAAGGAAAGCTTTGGGACCATGCTACAGGCTGTGGAGTGGCTGTTGTAGCTTATCATGCCTTGCCAACAACAGACCTCTCAAAGTCCAGAGCCACATCATGGGAAAGGGGATGTGCCCCAGTCACTTGCTGGGGAGGTGTCCCAGCCCTCAGCTCCGTTGGGCATCCTGTCACTGAGCAGTCCCCTTGCATCAGCAGTCCCCCACTATGTGGCACAACCCCAGCTGCATCACAGTAAGCTCCTCCGCCAGACCCAGCTGCTTCTGGTACATACGGCTGGCCGCAGGATGCTATATGGAATACATACATGGAATATGTATGAAATACAGGCCTGGCTGCTAGGAAGCACCAGACAGAAGTAAAGAATGGAGGCTCAATGTAAGATAAATACCAGTCTGCTCCAAGCTAGGGAGAAATTACCCCAGCCCTTTCAAACCATAATTTCTAAAACCAGGGAATGCAGGCTTTCTCCAAAGCAATTGTAGTTAGGAAATCCACATCCAGCAGCACTGCCCTAGGAGTGAAAAATAAAATAAACGTAGTCCCTTACGAAGCTTGGAGGAAGTAACAAGGTCTTACCCAGCAGCACTGGGAAGCCCTGCAGAGCCGATCAGTCGGATATTCTCACCCCTAAGCTAGAGGACCTCAGCCATGCACAAAGGGCACAGAGGAAAGAAGTTAGCATTGATTTGCCTGGCAGTCCAGTACAAAGCCATAAGTATCCTAGTCTTTAAGAAGAACGGTCATTAAAAGGAGCTGGCTTCCCAAAAATGATGGGAGCCCACACCAAACATATACGGCCTTGTGCTGAACGACTGCTGCAGCACCTTCCAGATCCCTCAGAAGCTCGGTTCAAGCCCAAGTATGGCTCCGGGCCTGCACAATGACGCAACCCCACTACCCGCTCTTGTTATCTTATTCCAAAACTGGACGTCAGCTTTCCTCAGCTATGAAAATTTGTAGGCATTATCCCCACTCCCCCATCACTGCTGTGCGCAGCTTAGCAATCACCCATGCAAAGCTGCTCTTTGAGGGCAAACCCTCTGCTTCTGAAAGGCCCTCCCGCTTGCGTCCGGTCACCAAAATGAGAAATCCCCATGTGCTGGTGCCATTGGTGGCTGCCAGTGGTGGCTGTTCTGCTACGGGACTCAAAGGAATTCAGGCCATTCAGTAATGTAGTGCCCCATAAGCACATAATTCATAGCTGCAAGCACATAATTCATAGCTGTATACTGCAGCAAATTGCCATGTTAACATCACTGCTGCCTATGTGCCAAGTCAGGACAGACACTTCTCCCCGCGGAACCTCCCAAAACATATCGAAAGGCAGGACACTGTGAAGGAAATGCCTGGTAGAACTAGAACATCATTTTGTTCAATTCTGCATCAACAGAGGGACAATAATACAACTGTGAAAGAGTAAAACTTCCCAATGCAGGCATTTTTCTTCATCTTACCTTAGCTTGAGTGGGGTAAAAAAAAGATAACTCTGCACTGTAGGTGCAGTATGCTTAGCCAAGTGTCTACAAGGGGTAATGCATTTTTTGTCTCCAAATTATCCATTCCACAAAATTTGTTTTTTTCCCACTCTTACAGTTAAGGGGATTTTTTTGAGCTTAGCTGTTTTTTTTGTTTTTTTGTTTTTAATATGAAGAATGCAAAATTATAAAACTGAAGGTTTAGGAAGTCATTTACATGAAATAAAGAATCCCACACTGTTTTAATTTTCTTGCTGATATTTATGTGGGCTCCTCACAGCAAGTTTGTCAAACACTGCCCTTTAGATTAAGACCTTGGCAAGTATGATAAAATACAAATGCAGGCTCCATAAAACCATATTCACAGCATAAATTTACATCTATAGCACTTAATATAATTAATACAGAAAACAGCAACAGTGCATATATTCTACGTTCCCTTCAACTGCTGAAATTGTAGTAAGTGTGATTTTGTATGTCTGAGGGTAATGATGTAAATATTAGCCCCTTTGATGCAGATAGGAGGAGTCTTGTGCATACTAGCTGAGCTCATAAGACTCAACAAGAAAATATGCAGAAATGAAACAAGTATCCCAGTTTCTTAAGGAAAGAAAGATAACACTGTTCCCAAGTTCAGTAGCACTGATTAGCAGAATATATCCTCATTTATTGCTACTGTATAGCCCAGACATAGTCAAATTTCATAATTAGCGTCCTCTGCTATAAGGATAGAGTATACATTCATTTCAGAGTTGAGGGGAGAAGAGGAGGGGTGGTTGGGGGGAAGATACTTT
Organism: Apteryx mantelli; assembly: GCF_036417845.1. Classification (NCBI taxonomy): domain Eukaryota; kingdom Metazoa; phylum Chordata; class Aves; order Apterygiformes; family Apterygidae; genus Apteryx; species Apteryx mantelli. The sequence goes on along the minus strand of NC_089978.1, from coordinate 86,705,055 downwards.
TTTCCATATAAAAGAAGCTACTGTGTTTCTGCTGCTCTCCCCAGAATGGTTCTGTAGGTGGCCATTAAGCAACAAAGGAAGTTCAAGGGTTCAAAACAGATTTCTGCTGCTGAATACCCAGAAATTTACATTTTTAAACTCCGTCTCCCTGCTGTGCAATTATGTATGAATTTAAGACTAGTCGTTTTCTTATAAGGGGCTGTGTTGTGCAAGTGGAAGACAAAATCAGGTCACTCAATCATGAGGAGTGAATTTCCCCAACCAGCCATTGTACTCCATGGAGAGACAGAGACAGAGAGAGAGAAAGGCAGACTTTATTCCCTCCTCAGACTAGTCCAATTTCTAATCATATCCTTTGGAGTTTTGAATACTCCTTCCCTTTCCCTTCAGACCTAGGGACTAAAATGGGAACCTAATTAAACCTTTAGTAGTGCCATGCAAAGACCAGCACTGTGTTAAGATTTGTCTGAAAGAAAGAATCATCTAAGGCTGCCTTTGTAATACAGTCCAAAATACACATCTCTTGCGTAAAAGAAGGCGCCTGTCCTGAGACGGCTATGTCCAATTGCCCTCTCTCTTTCTCTCACGTGCCTTTGAACATTTCATTGAAAGCTGTTTTGTTCCTGTAAAACATTTTCCACATCCACTCAGTATACACACAATGGTCCATATGCGTAAGAGGCCCGCGCCCTTCCGGAACAAAAAACCTAGAGAAGAACAGAGTGATCCAAATTGCTGGGGTTTGCCCCATTCCTCACTTCAGGACTCCTCCAACCGTCAGCAGAATCTGCTCCGACTTCCTCGGGGCTTTGCACTGGCAAGAGGATCCACAGCAGCAAAGCCTAACCCACCCTTCAGCCTCCTTGACGTGCTACTGTGTGATGAACGTCCGCATACAGAGATGAGAATATTTTATAACCCTCCAGAGGAAAAAACAACCTATCTCCTGGTGTTGGACCAGAATTCAGTATTAGTGAACACCTCTGAGACAAAATTTCTACTGCTCAAAATAGCCGATTTCTCATATGCTTTTATAAACAGACAAACCAGTAAATTAGGTTAAGACTTTTGCCAGAAGGGTATGGTTAAGGAAGTAAATCAGGCCTGAAGAATATAAAAGCTATGTGGCTATGTGTGTGTTTTTTATATGCTCCCACACATTATTTTCTGTGCAAATAAAAAAATGCTTACAAGATTCAACCTGGGAAGAAATGACCTCCTTGACTACCTTGGAGGTGCCTATCCTCAAGCCAGCAGGCAGCGATTGCTTCCATAGGAAAGATATGACCCAGGTCTGTCTGCTTTATTTATATAGGGCAGTTCTGCTCCGTTAACAGTTATGTTATACTGGACAAATTCTAGGTGTGCTGTAACTGCCTCACACAGGTTGGATTCTTCCAGGGCCCACAGGCAGTGTCTGATTTGCTTTACGAGCACTCACATTTAGTTTCTATATGAAAAAAGAAAAGATGTACTATTGGACATTTATATTTATAAGGCATTTTAAAAATCTCTGTCTGCAGTGACCAAATGTCAACAGCAACTATATCTCGTTGAACAAAGCCAATTTGCAAAATACACTCATGCTGTACACTACAGACTGTAAAAATCACTGTTTAGTTCCAACATGTGCAATATACTGCATTAGATCAAACAGGAAAAACAAATCAGAAAATATGTTTTCCTGTCCTGATTCTCTAACATAGCCCACAGTTTCAACCCTGACCCGGTGTTGCTCAGTGCTGAAGAGCTGTGGGCTAATTCATGGTTAGTGAGTCAAGCAAGAAAATCAATCACTGGATCACAGTAGTATCCTTTATTTGTAAGTGAGAGAAAAACATGTGTCTTGCCTTTTTCCCCCCATATACAGTAAAATACAAATGGCTACAAAGAATCTTGAAATAGAAATTAAAATATGTGAATAACTGAAGATATTATAATTTTAAATACATGGATGGATAGATAGATATGTAATATGCATGTATATATGTATTTATGTTAGAAACTACAGCTAAGGTTTCTGTGCTCAAACTCTGTGAAAGACCACAGTCAGACAAGCTGCACGCTCTCCTAGCTCTCATGGCTCTTTGCCTGAGGACACAAAGGTGTTTTTTGTGAGAGAATAGAGAAAGTAAGCAAACAAGAATTTTGGAAACAGTCTTTTCTGGGGGGTCTGATTTGCCACCTTCTCAAAGATATGAAAGGAGAAGCTAGTGCATGGTCCACCGAAAACACCCTTTTTTTTCACTGACCAATTCATGGAGGAAATATTTTTCTCCCTGCACAGGGCAGGTATCACAGACTCTGCTCTTGAGGAAGGCAGACCTCAGGAAGCCACAGAACAGCTATAAAACATCTGTGCATGACTTCTACTGAAGCGTTCTCCCAAAATAAGAGCAAACTCCACCATGAAAGGCCCAAATGCTGCTTTTTCTTACAGAAAAAACAGCACCCCTCCACTGATAGCTGGGGGCCTGCATAACTACTTGTCCGTGAAACCTTCATCCTCCGAGCACCGAGCAAGTCTTGTTTTTCCATGAATGCATTGCAAGGTCCGCTCTTCTCTACCACAAAGTGCCCCGAGCAGCTTTTCTATCAGCCCGTTTCTGTAAGAGAAGGAAAGTTATTCACCGAGTACCTATTTATCTTTTCCTAGGTGACGTGCCCTACTCTGGTTGAATCCAGAGGCCCCCCAGCAGTGAGGGGGGCCTCCCAGGTCTGATGCAAGCCTGGCACAAACATGGGGACTGTAAAATTAAGCACTGCCAAGCCCATGCTGGCTTGGGGACTGCGGCACAAACACACATCTCGAGGTGCAGAATCAGCAACATCCACCTGTGCTTACTACCTCTGTTGTGGAGCCAGCACTGTCGAAAGCAGATGCAGGGACAACCTGAAGGACAAGGAAAGCATCAGCTGCACTAGCGGCAGCTCAGGGCAAGGAAGCGGTGAGGTGAGAAACAGGACCCAGCCGGGCCCAGAACACACTTGAAGTTGTTTCAAGTGAGGCCTGACTGCAAAAAGATTGGGAACTATCAGCTGGAAAAAATAAAAGCAAGCCCAGCATCAGGAGTTGAGATGTTAAATCCTTCCAGATGGGATCTGTGCACTACTGTTCTTGCTGTTCGTTCTCCTGTTACAAAGGACCGAAGGCACAGAACTGCTATCAGATTGCACGCATCTATAGCAAACTAACTCCTCTCTGAATTCAATTTCAGCAGGTATTAAAGGGAAGGGATTACTCTTTCAGCTCTTGTTAGTATTTTCACCCCATTTTGGAATTTGTCTATCATTTTTATCTTTAGATTTAGAAATGTTAATAAAGATTGATAGTCTCCCTGAGGAAAAACAGGTGAGGAGACAGCGCAAAGTTGGATTATATCACACCAATAAATCTGCCTTTCAAAACAAACATAGCTTTCTCTTCTTGCAAAACACTTCTCTTTAAAGACTGTACTTTGTTTTTGAATAAAGAAAAAAGTCTTTCAACTGTGTTAACGATTAGCAAATGAACATGGCAGCTAACCAAGACGCCCAGGCCTCTAGCTTTAGTCACTTATCAGATTAATACGTAGAAATGAAGGAATCTGTAACCTTTGCTTACAAAGGCTGAAGTCACTGGGATTAGATGTCACAAGGAGGCAAAGCTGCGGCATTGAGCACAGGGAAGGGGAGGGCAGAGGGAGAAACTGAAGAGAAACCAACTCCCAGCAAACACACATAGGCACACTGCTGTCTGCAGCCTCACTGGAGGGGTGAAACATACAGCGAAATAAAAGAGTTCCAGAAACGGCTTATAAAAATAATTAGTGGCACGAAAAGACCTATAGATGGAAAGAGACTGAAGAGGTCTGATGTGTTTAATGTAGATATAAGGGCACATGAACAAGGCACAAAAAGTAATGAAGAGCACAGAGAAAAAACGCCGTGATTCTTTAATTATCCAGCCTTGTAATGCAAGAACAAGTGGGTATTAGGGAAATGAAGCCAATTCCAGAGTTCCCAGGCAATGCACAGGTAACCTGTGGAGCTGCGGCCACACTTCACTGTCCACATCACTGAGGCCAGGAATTTAGGAAGAATTAAAAAAAAAAAGAGGGGGGGTTTAATAGTAGCATGTACAATGACAACATACAGAGTGTAAAAGCAACACACAAGAAACTCTGATGCTTCAAGGGATCTGTCCAAACCAGTCCTTCCTTTTCTAGGACAGCGCTTCATGCGTGGGCAGTTGTTACTAGTTTTTACTACACTACTTCCTGCATTTTGCTTGAACCATCTGGTACCGCCACGACTTTTTGGGATCAAAACTATTTCCCTGAGCATTTTTTCCCCCCTCTTTCAACAGCGGATTGCCCTGAGGCTCCCGGCAGAACGAGCACTCCTCATCTCCCTCACCCTGCGTTGCTTCGGACTTTAACAGCCCAGCCTTGTGCCAGTGGAGGCCCTGGGCTGCCCCCATCCCCACCATTATAACGCTACCACTAACGCAGCCGTGCAGTTATTTGCATGGCCCTGCAACACCTCCACGGGGCATTTCCTCCCCCTTTCAGCAGCAGCAGCAGCAGCCAGCAAGGCTGTGCACAACATCCCAAACCGGCTGTCACCCTCAGGCATGTTCACAGCTAGGGTGGGTGCATGCATGCACGCTGCTCCCTGGCTTTTCTTAACGGCTGATAAAGCGAAGAAGTTAACGTGGGTCTCCGGCCGCGGGCCAGACCTGTGGCGCCCTCCTCGAACGGCAGAAGCAATTAAAAAAGGTGGACTCAGTGGGGGCAGCGCTCTGTGCTCATTTCACGGCTGGAAAGAAAATCAAGTTCTCCCAAGCGAAACGCCTACAGGAGCAACGGTAGCCTGGACCCCTTCAGAGCCGGGGAGCACTGGACAGGAGGGGTGTCCCTACTACAGCTCAGGCCATATGCCATGGGACAGTTTTTGCCTCCAGAGGGCAGAAAAACATTAATGGAGATAACCCAGCTTTCTGCAACAGCTCCGCGTGACAGCTCCTTTTTTTTTTTTTGTGAGCTACCTCGGAGAGAAAAGAAAAGGGGAACCCCCCCCCCCCCGAAGTGATTCATGAGGGCGGCAAGCCTTGTCTGCCTGAATAATGAACTAACGGTCGGCCGGCCCCGCTGCCAGCCCGGCATCTTTTCACAGTCGCCTCAGCCTCCGCTTTGTTCCCCGGCTCCGCTTAGGCATCGGCTGAGGAAGTTCATCTGCCGCAGCGGCGCACAGTAACGACAGCAAGGGTTAAATACCACTCACACGAGGGACAAAAGGGCGGTATAACCTCATACGAGGCCAGGCAGCTGGTTTGTATAATTTCCGTTCGCACAGTGTGTTTTCTTGCCAGTGGCTATTTCTTTCCAGTGCATCACCTTAAAAAACGCTTTTCCCTGTGAGTTAATGCTCTCACTGGAGAAGGCCAGGGCAGCTCCAATTATCAGTGACATGGCCCAAAGCGAAGCCACTGTCAGACTCACGCTCCGGCTAAGGCTCTAAGAGAAAAACTCCTACAGAAGTCCTCACCATCAAATCCTTTGAGGCCACGGTAGAGAGTTTGTTCAGTGCCTACCCGGCTTGGTTTTTAAAAGCTTACCGCTATCTTTCTAAGAGCTTCCAAATAAGAACATCTGTTTCTAGAGAATCTTAGTGCTGTTTGGGGGTTTCGACAGTGTACAACGACATAATCAGCTGCTTTTTATTAACCTGTTTGTGCAACAGCACTGGTGAACATTCATCCATTCATCACTGCTCATCAGGCAACCGGGGCAGATCCGGCAGCAGGTATGTCCAGTGCTTCTCAATTCTGGTTCAACACCAACACTGACTAGCAGCTAAAGCGCGCTTCCCTTGCCTGAGCAGGCACTCAGTGAAGACAAACACACACAGAAAAAAAACTGTTTACAGAATCCTCTTCCCTGCACATTTTAACAGCTAAAAAGTGTGCTGAAAATAAGTCAATGGCAGGGCATTCAAGGTGCAGCTGAACACCTTTCTTATCCCGCTTCTTCCCTCATCTCCAAGATTCTCCCAAATCGTGGAGAAGTGGCTTTTTCCAGAGATACCCCAGCATGGTACAACACTAGTACCGGACGGAGCTGATCCATGAGGGCTCCAGTAAACAGATTTTATACTATCATGCACAGCTTTGCAAAGCTTTGAAATACCATCCTAGAAGCTCTTGGGATTTCTCATGGAGTGGGAATTAACAGTTGCTGATTTCCAAAGAGCTGAGGGGAAGGGGGGAGAGCAAAGCAAGGTCCCAAATCCATTACGTGCTGTGTCACCACCTCAGCTTGCTACTTGAAGCATCAGGTACATGCTTCTCCTGCTGAGAGCAGATTTAGGACACTGGATTTCACCATCCAATACACAGGATGACCGGGAAGGAGCAACGCTGAGAGCCTCGGGTGAAGGCTGGGCCATAGCAGCCCTTGAGGAATCACACTGAACAGCTTCACCTTTTCAACAACACACTTGCTACCACATAAAGGAGAAAGCTTCTTTACTGCGCTCAGTCTGACTGACAGCAAGTGAAGTCCGTCCTCTCTGCAAGTCCTCATAATGGCTCAGAGCAGTGAAATTGGTGCCTACCCTCTTAGAGGATAAATGAAAGAGCATAGTACTTGAAGTTTTTAATCACGGCACCTCAAGCTCTTAAACGCTTCAAAGACTGGATTTTATAATGGTACACAATAGAACCAGAAAATCCCATAGAGTCCAGCCTGATCTCTGGGATGGTGCATTTTGTACCTACCCCTCTGACAGCACTAGCCTATCTGATCTGATTTGGACTCTGCAATGATTAGATGTGCACAAGCTGCTTGGCTGCTGTGAAGAAGCCATGTGTGATGGAGCAACGGGGTAGTTCAGTGGAAGGCAGGTCTCAATTTGTCCTATGGTGCCTGATGATCTTGCAAACATAGATTAAACGTAGTTTTGAAATGTTTGGACCAAGCACAATCATTGTCCCTGCTGGAAACAAATGCACCTTGTAATCACGCCACAAAACAGTAAGTTTTAAAACAAGCCCTTCCCGCTACTGGTCCCACACTGTAAATCCAAGAATGGGGCTCTCCCCCTGCAAAAAAATGAACAAAGCTGTAGATCCGGGTTTAAAAGGTAAAGGGGATCCAATTACACTTTACAAGCTACCTGCAGAACTTGAGTAAACTACTATTTAATTGAATCATTCTTCTGAAATTTTCTTTAAAGAAAGATACTGACTCGTTATGGTTTCTTTGATCCTTTCCAACACAAGCAGCTGTAAGAAGAAAGCAGTGTTCCTTCTCTGGGTCCTCCCCTATTTGTTTCCTATAGTGTCAACCTGCTCCAGCAGGCAGCCCCAGCTTGTGCCATAGCACTGCTTATCCTGCCAGCAATCTCTTTTAAAAACACAGCAGTTCTGATTAAACAGTGTGCCATCAGTGCTAATGATGAGGTAGCCCTACTGTCACGGGTGGGTAAGCCAAAACGATTTCTAATCTGTCCCCAGATGCAGTAAAGAACTACCATGGCAAGGCACCGCTTGCTACTTTACCAGCCTCTTTCCTAGGACTTTCGGGGAGGGCAGACTCCTAATGAAGTCTGCTCAGGCCAGTTCCCCTCAGGAATCTCAATCAAATTTAAAGCTTCCCCAAATCCTTTCATGCTGGAGCATCTCTTTCTTGAGCAACTTCATCCACAAATGATCATTCAAACATCCTTCCACAGGCGAATCATATCTACACTGCCCCTACTGTACTTACAAATTATGGAGGAAAAGGAAATTAGTTATTAGTTTAATAACTGCAGTAAGTGCAATAAGGTGACAGTAACAAAAGCAAAGCTGCAACTTTCCATAACTCTAGATTTATTATATTAAGATTTTAATAGTGTGAAAGATTAACAGTGGCAGACTCTGTTGTAGATTAGCAAAAGCTATACGCAATTCTTGCAACTTTCACATTAATCACATTCAAACATGCTGCTAACAGATGGGCATCACGGAGCGCTAGGTCTCTCACAAGCCAGTACTAACAGAAAGCATGTCTAGGAGATCTTGTGGCTTCTACAGTTCAGAGAGATTGTATATGCAGGCATTTTATTATTGTTTTTGTTGTATATTATCTGTGATTATTAGAAAAACTCAAGTTAAATAGATGACAGACTTTGGTATATGTGAGCAGGAAGGGAAGGGGGGGGAAGAATCAAAACAAGACCACCCACACAAAGTTCCTTTGAGTCCACATTTCACATGCATGATCGTGATTTTTCCACTACACAAGGAAAGCCTTAAGGTTCTGCACTGCAAGATTTCCTCCGACACTACAACGTGCACAAGCCTTTTTGCAAAGCCCAGACACAAGCCCAAGCTGTGAGAAGTGCAATGCCAGACACTAGCTGTGTTGGACAGATAATGAAAATCCATCCTCCCCTTTCATTAGTACGGATGTCAAGCTCTGTTGGCTCTTTCTGACTGAGGTTGAGAGAGCACCTAAGGAGAAGTGCAGTGTTAGCACTCAGCAGCCAGATAGAGCATATCAGACATTTATTAAACTTCCCAGCACTGTTTTTTAATTAAACCAAGTCCCACGGTACAACCTCATCTTTACATGACTGTAATTAACCAGGACATGTTGTCTGTAACGTAAGAAAGCTCACTCTCCTCTATGATACAGGCTTCCAAAAGAAAGACTGGCAACTGCAGACTTCAGTTCAACTTAAGGTTGGTCCTCAAGGGACAAAGCCTGCAGTTCTCAGTAACAAGAAATCCTGCTTACTAAAGGGGGAACGGGAAATATGACCTCGAGGTACTACCTTCACCAGGCACAACTGCGCAGCAGCGGGAAGCATTTGTCCATTGGGGCAGAACCACTCTCCCTATCCAAAAGGCTCAGCCTGGCAAATCACTGGTCATTTACAAAGCAGGCCTGTGCGCCTGGGGTACCTGCACAGTATCTGTCACCAGAGAATCCAGCTCATCTCATCCTTATTGCTCCTGCTCCTCCTCCTCACCTTCAACCCGCAAAGCTGAACGTTCCCAACCCACCATGGGAGGTACTCAGCACTGGGCTGGATCTGGGTCTCCCCTTCGCATCTCCCAGCCATATAAAGATAGCAGCTGAGTCCACCCAAAAGCCACCTGCTGTATTTTCTCGTAAATGAAATGGTACACACATTTCACTTTGGCAGAAAACAGGGAGAAAAGATGCTTTCATTTCCAGGTGGCCTTTCAAGAAGCCAGGAGCCAGCCGTTGTGCAGGGCAGTTACACAGAGCTGCTTCAGAAGGGGGTCAGCTCCTGCAATTATGGCCTGTGAACAGTTTCCTTTAAATCATATCATACCCCATGAAATGAATCAGGATGGAAGAGTAAACTCATGTTTGGACAGCTAGATGACAGTTCAATCTTTAGGCTAAGGCCTATAGCCTGTAAGACTTATTTTGAGGGCTGCAGCGGTACTGAAAACGTTTCACAGGCTTTGTCCTGGCCAACTGCTGGTGCCAGTGAGCCAGTTTCAGCTTTATTCAGACCCAGAATACCCTGCTGTAACATACTCATGATTGTACCACATAAGGGAGACAGCAGCACTGTTCCACAACAGAAGACTTCCCTGGCTGTAAGAAAGGAGGCACTGGTCTGAATTTTCTTCTGGGCTGGCTCTTCTCAGGATAATGCAACTGCTCCGGCATAACACTCACTTGGAGGAGGGTACTTAGGGGCCAAAAGGAAAATAATCTCCTTTTGATCCAGCTCGTTCAAGATGAGCCCAATCCTCAAATGCATGCCCACTGAAAGGACAGGCCAGAAGCATCCGAGTTATTTTAAACAATCCACGTTGTGCAGCACAGCTTCTGCAAACACAGCTTTAGTGAGCAGTCTTTCAGGAAAGACAGAGACGACTTCTTCACCCCCTCCATTCCCACTGCCAACTCCTCTCCCACGCACCCTTCTCTGGTGCTGTCCTTCCACAGGTTGAACGGCGCTGAGGTAAGACATCACGAGCTGCCAATAAACATTACACACGGGAACCCATTGCCTCAGAAAGCAACTAGGATGCAAAGACGAAGCAGACAAGAAAGGTCAGCTGCTCCACATCCTCGGAGCTGCGTAACTGGTTATGCCAAGGAGGGGGAGCAAAAGGGCAGGTGGGAGACACAATTCACTTGCTATAAATGGCATAGGAAGCCAGGAAGGAAAAAGGCTGCGGTGTGACAGAAATACCTCTGACATGGTTTCCCGGTCAGTGTGAAACCAGGCTCCTCAGCCCCCAGGCTCACAGTAAGAAGTGCAGAGCCACATCCTGGTGTCCGCAGGGCGCTCTGCTGTGACTGTGCAGGTTGCTGGGAAGGATGGGTTCAAGTGATGCTCACAACTGACAACCAAGACCCCAAAACATAGCAGGAAAAAGGCTGTACAGATTTGAAGGAAAAACACAGGTGGGTTTTCACCTTGTTCTACAATATTGTAAAATATTCCTGCAGCACTATCAGGACACAGAGAAGTAGAGATTGCTTTATATTATGCAGATGAAAATATTTTTGGTATCTGATTTAACATCCTCAAACACAAATAATAGGGTCTGAAAGAAAAAAACAAAAAACACTTTGACACAGCAGATGTATCTTGGACTAAAAAGTATTGAAGTTTTGGCCAAAGTTTGACTCAGTCAGCTCCAGCCTTCAATGCTAGACCATTTAATTATGCCATCCAGCATTTAGCTCTAGGGCTCTGTCCATCTGGCTCATGCCACTAGAATCAAGATGCTACAAAAGAACAGACCGCAGCAAACAAGGTCAGTATGTGCCAACTTCTGTAGTGACATATTTAACAAGTCCAAGGTTCGACTGTTTCAAAAGGGAACAAAGGAGGCTATGCCTTTCTTTGCAATAGTAAATATGAGTACAACACTTTCCTTCAGTGTGTCTGCAAACTGCACCGTAGACTCGCGTCACTTTACATTTCACTTTCCCATCTGTTCCCTTGGAAGAATCAGTTTCATGAATTAGGCTGAGGTTTTCTAGGCTTTTTTTATTTTTCAACCCTTGCTGCAATACAGCAAGGGCAATTCATTCAAAAGCAAGGGTTTACTCTTACAAGTCAGAATGATAAGCACAACCAAACAGCATCGTCCTCCCATCCCCAAGCAAGATGTATCCCGCCCCTGGAGCAGGACCACTTATTACATTCAGTAGAAGAGTTTCCATCAACATCACTGCAACCCCTTAGGGACAGGCCAGTCTTCCAGTTTGAGAGGGGGGAGATGGGAAGGAAGTGAACTCAACCACCGGATGCTTTTGGATGAAAACACAAAGTCAAAAAAAGGAAAGAACACAAGAGACATCAATTACCTTGAATTTTTAACTTTGTAATGAGGGCTACACTGAGTAGTTTATGCCTTGTTTAAGCAAGTTCCTGCTGATTTGGTTGTAAAAATTCTTCCCCCCTCCATAAAATTTTTCTAAGCTCAATGAGCAATGTTGTCTTGCCCACTTTTTCCACTGACCTTCCTCCTTTAACCACGCATTTATGTATATACATAGACACATAAAAAGGTGTTTCTCTTCTAGTCACACACAGCATTTTGAGGAAAAAGAGGCTGTCCAGGCCTCTTCCACTTCAACTATTGTTAAAAAAGGTCTGCACGCAATTGGGAGACTCATTTATTTTATGGTAGCAGACCCTTTCAATCCCACAGTCCAAAATGGTGCTTATCAAGGCAGATCTACAGCCAAAGAGGAGCTGAAATTCCAGGAAGGAGAAAAATAATCACCCCCAGCTGCAATATTTTGCAGTTCCCTCTCATTTCCTTTAACGAATTGCCATTCTGCTAGGTTCTTCAGCACAGCACTTAGGAACAAGCAGATAAATGAAAAATATTTCTAATCTACATTAATAATTTGTGTTAAGTTCCACTTGGACGATTTCATAAATGAATAGCCACATTACAGCCGCCGAAGGTAGCTGTAATCCATTCATTCATTCATTCATTCATTCACCGACCCACTGCGCCTCACACAGGGCTTCTCCTTTCCCTACCCCACCTCATTGCATGCTCAGGGTGGATATCAAATTGCCCTGTGAATTTTGCATGTATTGACAGAGCTCCCTAGAAGAGTTTTCAGTGCAGGCTGGGTAAATACGCGGGGCAGCACGTACCCTTTGCGCGGGAAGCCAAGGTTGAGGGGACTGGCAGGTCAGCCAGGGCTGGCAGTCAGGATGCTGCCAGGGTGGCAGCCCCCATGTCCCGGGCACATCGCTCGGCCCCTCAGGCTGCGCGAGGGTGAAACTGGAGACACCCGTGAGGGCGTTAGCTTCGCTTTGCCCCTCTGCCTTTCAAAGGGACAGCTCCCCGGCTGCAGGCACCCGTTCCCATCCGCGGAGGTGCCACTTCCCAACAGGAGACCTTTGGGTGAGCCTACCAGTCTCTGTCAGGAGGACTTTTATCCAGAACACAGCTTATCCAATCTCTGTCCGGGCAGCAAGGCAGAACCAAACCTGCGGTAGTTATAATCGAGGCCAGAAAATATTGCTGAAATCACAAAGTAGTGAATCTTATTTCAGGCTATTAGCAAAGTAATGACGAGATGATTGCCACAAAATATACTTCAACCAGAGTGCAATTTGAAAGTAAGGGAACTTAATACAATGACTTTAATGTGCCAGCCACAATGAATGCATTTACAACATCTATCAAAAGCAGGTTATTTGGGGGTGGGGGGGAGGAGGTTAATTAAATCTTAGTAGGTTATCATTAAGTTTGGTGAGTACACTGAACAACACAGCATCACATTAAAGATAATCAGTGGAGAATAAACCACAGCTGTAAAAATGAATACTGTTCATTCTCAAAATGAGGGGAGGTTGCCTTTACCATTAAGACAGAGGTAGAGACATAGCTGCTTCGCCTAAGAAACAGTTGTGAAGAAAGGAGCAAAGGATAAGATGGCCCAAAAGGAAAGTCATTCAAGGCACAAATTTTCAAAAAAAAAATTAAAATTGAAAAGAAATAATCAGTAATTCTAGAGGGGAAAGAGGAATACGAACAAGCAGTTTTGCAAGCAGTGGAACTAATGAAGCCTGGTTTTCTCCAGCTTTTATGTCAGGCAAAGGACTGACTTTCACATTGAATAAAATGTGAGCTCCAACTGGAGCACTTTTTTTTTTTTTTTTAATTGGGTTGGAGTATTTATATGGTATTCTTTCCCAGTGGATTTTCTAGTGTCTAATAAGGAACAAGTCCTTCCTTCAACTGCAGCGCAAATAGCCTGTTCTCTCCTTTTACCTGGCAGCCTCTTTTTATGATTTCTACCCTGTGGCAATGTAGTTGAAATTGTAGTTGAATAACAGATATAAAATTTCTGAATGGCTGGTGTGGGATATACAGGTACGCCCACCACCTTCCCTGCTAGACACACACACAGTGTGCTATTCCTTAACACTTGTTTCGATAAGAAACCAGGCTAAAAATAGCATTGACTGAATAATCCATCCTATGGGGAAAAATTCGCTTTGGCATGCTAACTGCGTGCAAGACTTCAGGCAGTTTGCTGCATAGGCCAAGACTTCAGGTTGCTGCAGCAATGCTTGTTGCAGGGGACCAGAGTGAATATGGGGCAGCCCATGGAGATAGGAGCCTCCGTGATGATGGTAACTGCGGCGGTCTAGGACAGCTGGGGGAGCTGTGTTTACCATAGCCTGGAGCAGCAGAAGCTGAGCAATGCAGCAGGAGGAGCTTTGGAAAAGTATGAGAAATCCCTCTCCCCCCAGAAAACAAGGGAAAAATAAAGATGTTTGCACTGAAAACTTGGACTATGCGGAGTTATGTAATGTCCAGGGTAAGATGCTGGCACGTGAAAGTCAGTGGTCAATCCATGACACATGCTTTTCTTTTTGAGAAATGAATTAATATACAGCTCTCGACTATCCTCCAGTACATGGCACTTCATCAAAGAAAGGACTGTGCTTATGCCAAGAACCTTCCCTCTTTTTCCTAAAAGTCACACAAACTTAGGGGAAAAAAAAAGACTTGGGTAGTACCCATTCTTTGGACCCATTCTGATCTGTGTGATAAGTATTAGATTATAATTAATTTATCATTTCACTTAAAATTAGATTGCCCCTTATCAGATCTCATGAAACACTAGATACAGTGAACCACGTACCACATCACAAAAAGTTTGCCTCTCAGCAGCCCAGTGAATTACTGCTGCCTATCCTGAATTTCACCATCAACAAGATCTGGTTTCTTCAGTCACAGATAAGGACTGTCCAAAGAGATACAACACTTGGTAATTTTTTCAAAATCAAAGGCAAAATGGAGCATGTCATGAGAGCCTGGTTTTGCCTTTAAAGCAATCCAAAGCCTGTCCTAGGGAGGAATTTTTCAATGTGCCCCACATATCTTATCCCTAAAAACATCCTGTCCTGATTCTGCAGCCACTGAAGGTCACTCACATCTTCAAGGAGAAAGATCAGCACCTTTTCCCCCCAACTTGCCCTCCCGCCACCCCAACTTAAAGCTCTTTCCAAACACCGGCAAGCTAACAATAAAACTTTGAGAAGGCAGGGGAAAAGCTGCGGAGGCCTGAACAAGCCGTGAATATTTATAGTACAAACACACCGCCCTATGCCCGTTCTCCTTAATCACATGCACACGCTAGCAAGACAGCTCCTCCGAACTTTCTCAGGGACTCAGTCTGAGTGGCTATAGTTCAAAGTCCAACTGCCTTTGCGGCTGAAAAGAAAGAGAAAACCACAGCGGCTTTGTAAGAATTACAGTGATCCTATTAAAAAAAAAAAGTCATTCTCTGCTGAGATTTAACATGGCAGAGCCACGCAGCACTCATTGAACCTAGCAGCGTTTCGAGTACACAACTCCTGGTGTAATTAAACCACAGGCTTAATTAGGTTCCCATCACTACTGCTTTCTCCCTGCCTTCAGCCAAGAAGGTATAAGAAAGGATTGTCCAATACAGACACAGCAATTTGAAGTCTCAGGTTAAGAACACAGTGGGTGTATATCTTCTACAAAATCTACCCTAAAAACATGCCAGTTGTTAAACTAAGCAGTGCATTAGAAGCAGTCAGATATAATGAGAATGTAAATGGGAAGTATTCTAGGGAGATATTTCAGCTAAAAACAGCACACACTGTATGCTATCTTTTATTTTAATCATGCTCTAAGCCCTGCCTTTTTGAACTTTTTATAAATTCTGCTATCTCCCTTTGCAGTTACTTACGTATTGGTATATAAATTCAGAGACGAGAAGCAATTAGGAATGAAGCTAAGACTCCCTCTCTTGATGCTAATACATCAAAAAAAGTGGAAAAACTTCCCCCCACATACACACTCAGTAACACAGAGAGTTTCTCCTCTTCACAGCCTAATAGCTCAAGCAGCTCCAGTAGAAAGCCTGATGTCAGACTCTGATTACATGGAGATGCCAAGCGATTGGGAAGAACAGCTTTTGAAAATCCCAGCTCTCTGACTCTGAAGACCACACAACTGTGCAATGATGCTTTTAAAATGCTTATGTGTATTATTCACATACGCTGGTCCTACTTTTTCCACTTTGGGCATCATAACATTGCCCTTAAGAGCTCCCTGAGGTTCTGCATTTGGTTTAGGGGCAATATGTCTTAGGTATGTGTGAAGAAAATGTGTCAGATTAGGGGCTTTTTAACACAGCCGGGGCTCCCAGGCACCACTTCAATTTTGCTATCCAGCTTGGAGGGAGGAAGAGCCAGGTGCTGCCTTTAAGCAGACACACTTAGTAAATCTGCCTTTGCAAGAGAGGATAAAGAGTTGTGGCTGGCTCATGCCAGAGAGTATTAAGGACTGGCTTCCCACATCTTCTCCCTACCTTTGCATATCTGTGCCAGACCAGCCATAATCCGATCCTTGAAATTTAAGTCACAGGACAGGCAAATCTATGCAAGAAATGTCAACAAAACCCCTTTCTGCTGAGCCAGAACAGCAGCTGAGTGGCACTGTTACACTGGATACTTGTATTTGCTTCCTCCAAGTCCTTCCCTCAGTCCAAGGACATTTGAGAACTATGCAATAGTTTTTGGAAACACTCCAGGCCCTTCATCTTTCATAAAGGGAAACTCCTGCCTTTTATGTATGCGAATAAACAGGTGAATGACCTTGCCATGTCCCCAGCAAGTTACCAGAGCCTGCACGCTTCTTCATCTCCGGACCTCACCTGTATCAGCAGCGGATCTAAGCAGTAGTAGCTATGCCATTGACTTCAGTGGAAAACTCATCTTACATATTCATATGAACACATACATAAATTAAATCCTATGACTCTTAAACAGAAACATGGGGTTTTAAAGGGGCCGTGGGAAGTATTTATGTAATGCCATCAGATCCACAGTAAGTGTAAGTCTCTTATGGGCCTGATTCCATTTTCTCTGCAGTTTTATTCCTGTAAAAAGGAAACCTCACTGGTCTTAAAGGAGTTAAGCTATTTATACCAGGATTTCTAATAAACACACCAGAAAGCCTTGCTTGGCTCTCGAGTATAGGCCAGAAACAGTTCTACTAATGACTATGATATTACACAGCTATACAGCCGCAGTGAAGGGGGAATCCAGCTCATGACACGTTCTGAGTATTTCTGGATATCAGGCCCTTTGATTGGAAGGACTCTCCATCTAGCAACCAAATCCCCAAACAATTCAAACCTGCAACACGTTTAAGTACTATTTGTGGGAGGAAAAGCAAACAACCGTAGAACGGGTAAAGGGCTTCTATACTACACTTGATGGCAGACCAAGTGAATGGAATTCAGCAAAATTCCTGAAGATTTACATCTATATAGCAGGGACTGACTTCAGAGGAAAACCACAGCCATCTGCTATTCATCTGTTATCAGGTTATGCCAGATAAAGAGCTAGCCATCTACCTGAGCACTGAGCTCTCAGAGACTTTCCACTGAAAGTCTCATTGACTTGAGCAGGACAAAGGACTTTACGCTCTGCTATGATTTGCAGAGAGGCCAGAGTCTGCTTCATACAACTCAAAGTGACTGAAAGTGACAACCACAAATTCCCAAGCATTGCATCGCTGCCACAGCGATCTGACAAATTTCTTCCTATTACAATCTATCACTTTCTAAATGGATGAAAAAACCTCTCAACCCCAGACTCTGCATGTTTGTTTTCTTGAGTAAAAGCTCTTCTATCAGTATGCTGTAAACAAAGATAAGGAGTCTTCTTCCTAAATGACTGTACTCTATCTAATGTTACAGTCAGGTCTGAATGAGATTCTTAAGTCAGCAGGTTTTTCTTCTTATGTTTCTCTGTTGTTCTGACAGTAGTAAAAGGTAAACAGGAAAACCAATGGTTTGGCCTCCCACTCCTTCAGACTCTGCTAACTTGACATCAGCCTTCTGCATTTAGAAGAAGGCAAGCACTGAGGAAATTCTCCAACTTTCCCACACCCACAGCTTGGGCTATTTGCATTAATGGGAAAACTACAGTTAAGTGCATCAGAGAGGAAACTTCTATGAAACAAATGAGTGAGCAGCAACAAACACAAAACCAAAAAACCACATCTGGCAAATAAAGACAAAAGCCTTTCTCCATTTCCAAAGAACAAATGAAGAGGCTGTGTCATTCACTTCGTACGGGTGTAGGACATAATGCTCAAGGCAATTGATTACTACATCCAATGTACAGTCTGTTTTTCTTTGGGGGTTTTATTATGCACCCGAGAAGGATTTGCTAATTAGTATGATTTCAATGTACAAAGGGAGCTCTGAATGCACTCTTGTGCCTCACGTCCCCAAGACCGCATTACTGTGTATTTCTAAGAGTGCAACTACCCTTACACTTAGATATGCTTAAGGTCTGTTTCAGACACAGAAAAAACACTACACAAGAGAGTTAAGGAAAGGGAGAAATCTGTTCCGGTTTGTCTCTAGCAGTGTCAGAGGCATTCTGGTGTAAATGTATTCATTTTGTGGCAGTCTACAGTTGTGCCCCGGCACAAAAGCAAATCCACAGAACATAAATTGCGCTGTAAATTCCCTAGACTTTTGCAAAGCTGGGACAAAGTACAGCCCTTATTTTCCCCGAATGCACTTCCGTCTTCTTTCTTTCAATATGGCGCCTACTCTTAAAGCCTTATGTACCTGTCTGCAGGTCTCTGCAAGTATGATGACCAACAGCTGGCCATGGGATGGCCATATCCTATGACCATAGCATTAGGGAGAAAGTTTATAGATTCCATTTCAGCAGTAATTGAGATTTCAGCATGTTAAGTCAAGGAGGAGGAGAGGTATTATCCACTGAGCTTTGGATCCAAACATATGTTTTGTAAAAATGGTAGAACTGTGGCAGAAGGCACATAAAAACCTTACAATTGATTAAACATTTCCCTTCAGTTCTCAAAACCCAAACAGAAGAGCACTAGATCGGTGTGTAAAAAAAGAAAGAAAGAAAGAAAAAAAAGAAACAGGCTAAAAGTAAAAGTGAAACTAGCCAGGCTGTTTTCAGTAACTGACTTCAATGAAATGGAATAAATTAATGCACAGCCTAAAATGGTAAAAGAATCACAGCTGTCTTTTTATCTCAGTACCATCACTTCAGCAAAGGAGAAAAAAGTATAAGGAAACTCATTGCAGAGTTGGTCTAGGGACTTCTGAAGAACAGAATAACACGTGAGAGCTCCCCACTTCTAGGTGGCTGTAACACTAAATGCAAGTAGACAACCAGGAATGGAAAAATGGCACAATGAGGATATAGCAAGCAAATCCTGGAAAGGATTCAGCTTTTAGAAAGATCCACTTCTAGTAACACATCGATGCTTTGGGAAAAAAAGCCCAGAACATATGGAATTATCCAGGATACTAAGATGCGAGCAGAATCTTTTTAACTAGGGCTTTAAAAATCTGCTACCCCGTCATTACCAATTATTAAGAAATAAGATGGGTTACATCATCAGCTTCTGAAAAGTACAATATTCCACTGAGACTGCCAGATTTGTAGTTCCTGGACTGAGAAGTTATTTTTTCAAATATGAGTGGAGGCACGGAGTCCCAAGTCTACACACCAATCCAGCACTTTTCCTAGATTTCTGAATTACCAAGATAATAAAACTAATATCACACCGCTCAGTTCTCTTGCTGTTATTAAGAAAAGCCTAAGCAATGGCAAGACTGACAACAATCATATTATTCCCACATGGTTCTGCTTTAGAAGTAGATCCTGGAGCTGATGATGATGAGAAGCAGTAAACTACTTGGAGTGGCAGAAGGGCAAAGTAGTTAGTTCAGGAGCTAAGCAGGAAAACATTTCTCACCCTTGTTTCTTTTCCAGTCAGAGGGTGGGAAAGGATTCATATTTGCAAGACGCTAGCCGGCCAGAGACTTATAGGAAAGATGAAAGGACAAGCAGCATCTGGGAAGGCAGGGGGGAGGGACCTGGCATTTTTGAAGATGACCTGTTTGACTTCCCAGTCTCAGTCCTTTATGTTGCCTAACAAGATTTTCCAATCGCACTTTCTCAACAGTGGCAAAAACAAGAGGAACATACAGACAAATACCTCTAACAGCAGCTCAGTAGAGAAGTTTAAATGATTTTTTTAAAACAAAGCATATCCTACCTCAATAGCAATGAAAATGAGAACTTTAAGGCCTCAGGAAAATGGGAGCGGTAGTGATAAACATTACTAGAAAAATGCCATTTTGAATTCATTTCAAATTTCTGTTAAAATTCCCTGATCCCAACACAGATGCTTTATTTGAATAGGAGAATCCATAATTTTCAGTGTAAAATAAGTCAGTGTTATATGAAATTCTATGATATGCTATTTTTAAGAGAGCTCCTTCCATCCTGCCCTTCCCCTCAATATCATCTCTTTGACTGCCAAGGACTGGTGCTCTGGGCAGTGGATTGGCCTAAGGACCTCCCCCTTTGCAACTACTAGCTCTCAGAGCCCCAAAAATGTAGTTAGCCCATTTTTTTCCTCCTCCTCCTCAGCCAGCCTGTCCCTTCACAAGGGAATCTTGGAATCCAGTTGGCTCATGAGGCGAGGAGGAAAAGGCCTTCAAATGTCACAGCTCAGTATCTAGGGCATGTCTGGTAGCATTATTCTCAAATCACTGTGCTGCAGTTGGCGTTACAACATCAAGAATGTTTTATTGTGGCAAGATAGCCTAACCGTTTTAAACAGAGTGCTTACAAAATGCATGGTTGGGCTGGACTGTCATTAGGCTAACATCCTAGTATACAGCATCTCAGTAAATATGGCCAGTCCAGCACATCCAAACTCCTGGTATGCAACCAGTTCAGCATTAGCATTACAGCCATCACATGGCTGCAGTGGCTGCATGCCTATTGCCATCTTGTTCCCTGTGCTGTGACTTCAAATCTCCAGGCCGTTCTGACTTGATCTCAGATATAAGTGAACAATTGGTCATTTGGGCTGGACAGCCACAAGGCAGCCCAGAGGCCACCTCATCATTCCTATGTTTGTTGCTGAGTGCAGAAGTCAGCATGCCTAAATGGGAGGCTGGTGAGGTCCTGGGCAGAGCTGCGACCACCTGCAATTGCTCTGCTGGTTTCAAAAGAACAAATGGATGCTGTGACTTGAATGCAACGAATTGTGTTACCAATGAACTGTGTAGGCACTTCATGCTTAAAACCAACATTAGCATAGTCTTGCTGAAAGTAATAACAAAGGAGGAGGTATCAGCCCAGAAAGGACAAGGCACGCTATATTATGCACTACCACAAGGACGGGCAGTTTCCTGCCACGCGGTTTTATGTGGCCCTTGGGAACACTGAACTGTCTGCAGGCCACAGGGAGGTGTTGCTGTGGACGCATGTGGTTTTGGGGGGTGCGGGGGAAAGATACACAGAATGGTGCAGTCCAGCTCCAGGTCCCATTTGAGATGTTCAGATGCAGCATTATGCAAATGCAGCTGTACTGGTCCAACACTGGACTGGGACCAGAAGCAGCCTGTGCATGCAAAGAAGTTGACTCTCTGCACGTTGGGTTGGTACGGAGGCACTCACATTTAAAGAACACATAGCACAGCGCTGCAGGACAGAAGTTACAAGGATTGGGCGACGTGCCTGTGAGCAGCTGTATAGCTGGAGGCAGGACGCACACCTACGGGAGGACGGCAGCAGCACAGACCGGCACTGTGAGGAGCCCTTGGCTATCAGGCCGAGGGATGTCTGCAGCTCTATTAGCGGCGCTGCGCTGAGCACGGTGTGTATAGAGGGGGAGTGGAGGAACAGCAGGAGGGCACAGGGAAGATCATGACCAAAAGTATCTCCCTCCTAAAGAGAGAAGGGTTTAAAAGAAAACAGAAGAGCACCAAATTATCAACTTAGGGATAAAGCCAGAGCCTCTTTCTAATGAAGCGAATGAAATAACTGTGCTGTAATACCAAGATTTGCACTGCGATTTGAAAATAAGCTGCACTTGCACAATCCACAAAGAAAAAAGCCATCCGGAATAGAAAGCCTAAGCTCTGCTCTCACTTACACTAGCATATACCCACAGTTACTCGGCTTAAAAGACTTACAGATGAGAATGTGATACAAGGAGTTTCATTTCCTCAGACAGTTCTCTCGCTATACCATCCAACCCTCCTTCTCACCGCAGTTTCCAATCACAGCCCAGCACTCCAGTCTGATTACACACTAGCCCTGAAACCACAGAAAGCCTCTGTAGGTCTGATCTGCAGTTGATGTATATTAATAAAACACCACCAAAGTCACTGTGCAGCTGCGTGAATCTAGTTTAAATACCTCTGAATACTTAAGGCTTGATTCTGTTAATCAGTACAGCTTTGCTGATCCTAGAAGAGCTATGTGTATGCCTCACTGCTCCAAAGGGGAGGAAACCCAGAGCAGGAATTTTTAAATGGCATGTTCATTAAAAACACCTAAAAGAGGGCATGTTCTCATTTATCTTAGTGTAAATTCACTCTGCTATGCTCACTGGAGATACTCAGGATTTACAAGGGAGTAGCAGAAAGCAAAAACAGAGCCAAATTCCCATTTGAAGCCACTGCTTTTTCTAAGCCAGATACTAAGAGGAGGACAGGACCAACACTGATCTCTGCTATTCCAGACTTCCAGTCGAAAGCCTTACCTATGAAAAAGATACATACTCACAAGCATTTGGGAAGCATATGCATCAGTGAGTGTATAAAATCATTACAGTGCTGTGAACACGAGCCATATTCAGCAGAAATCAGCAGCTGTTAGGACGACACAGCCTGTCGCTGCTTTTATAGCTTGGGTGGAGAAGAGGAAGGATTCAAGCACTTACTGCTCACAACAGAAGTCACATATTGCCTGGATCATTTGCTTCCTCTTCTCTTTCTCTCCCCCCCCCCCTTCTCCCTCCGGCTCTTCAGGACCACTCTTTAAACAAAATAAGTCATTAACCAAACTTTCTTATTTTATGGCCCCGAAAGCTGACCAGAGACATAGCAGCCTTATTATTCCTATTTAAGAGCTTAAAATTTGAATCAGGAAGTCAGAGATACTTCTAAGGGGAAGGGAATTTGCCCGGGAGGGCGGACAGACCAGCGAACGGAGCAAAACCAAAGATGCCCGGGGGGATAAAATCCTACCACCACCGCCGTGCCGGGGACCCGCACGCAACCGCCGACCCCCTCCCCCGCCAAACCCGCCGCTGCAGAAGATGCAGCCCCCGAAAGCCCCGTCAGGCAGCTCCTTACGTAAGGCAGAAACCACTGACATCATCCCTCCCGCTGGCATCACAGCGGCGCGGAGCGGCGCCCACCCCACCGCGCCCCAGCGCCGGAGCCCGCCAGGCGCGGCGCGGCGCGGCCCCTTCCCACGCTGTCGCGTCGGCAGCCGGGGCTTTCCCCCGGCCCGGGAGCCCCCAAACTTTGCACCGGGGTTTGGTCTTGCCCCGGCGCCGGCTCGCCCCCGCGTGTGCCCCACACTCGCCTGCGCGCCCGCCCGCGGTACTTACGCACTGCCTCCTGCTTGGGGTCGAGGCCGCGCACGGCGCCCTGCAGGGCGGCGATGCGGCCGTGCAGCGCCCGGGCGCGGCGGTGGGCGCCCTGGATGTCCGCCTCCACCTCCTGGAAGAGGGTGCAGGCGTGCCGGGCCACGTCGGAGAGCTGCCGGAGCACCCGCGACAGGGCCACGTTGCTGACCGCGCACAGGTCCAGCACCATCAGCACCGCCGCCGCCTCCCGCTCCGCGCCGCCGGCCTCCGCGCCCTCGCCCGGCTCCGGCGGCGGGTCCCGCGGCGGCGGCTCCGCGCCCAAACTCTCCTCCAGCGCCGAGGCGGCGGGCTGCCGCCGGCACAGCCACTGCGGCTCCACGGTCCGCTTGGCGAAGGGCATGGCCGAGCCTCGGCGCGGCCCCGCGGGGCTCTCCGGGGCTGCCGCGGCCGTCCGCGGCGGGTCGCGTCCCCCTGGCCGCCGCCGCCGCCGTCACTCGCGGGCCGCCGCCGCCGCCGCCCGCGGGCGGCTCATGGCCTCGGCGGCGGCTCCCTCGGTGCCTGCGCTGCGCTGCGCTGCGCTGCGAGGCGGCCGCCGCGCATCCGCCGCTGCCGCGGGGAGCCGGGGCGCCGCCGCGCCGTCCCGCTCCGGCGGCGGGTGCGAAGGGGCGGCCCGAGCGCCCGCAGCGCGGCGCCCCGCGAGCGCCGTGCCGAGGCGGGGCGAGCGCGGCGGCGGCGGCGGCGGCGGGGGCGGGGGCGGGGGAGCCCGCGCCGCCGCCGCCCGCCGCCGCCTCGGGGGGGCGCCGCGGCCCCGGAGCCGCCGCCGGCAGCCGCGGGGGGCCCGGCCGCGGCACCCCGGCGGGAGCCGCGGGGGCGGCGCAGGAACGCGGAGCCGGTGCGGAGCGCGGCTGCCCAAAGCCGTCCCCGTTTGGTTGCCTGCTGCTCTGAAAAGCGGAGCCCCGGCGGGCGTAAAGATCGGAACGCAGGCTGCGAGTTATAGGCGGCAAACGCGCATAACGGACACCCGCAGAAAGAGCTACCATAAAAGGCTGCAACTTCAGGCATTCCAGAGTTAGGAAATCGTAGATTAACTTTGCCCGCTTGACCTTAATTTGTCCTCCTTGTACACGTCTGTTATGATACAGTTTTTCATTACGTGACCACACGCAGTCAACCCTCAGTTATTTGCGGTCAAATAATCTGAGTTGCAGCTTATCCGAGCCGTAGATGCAGGGTCACCCCTAGACCGGTGGTGTACATTAGCGCAGGCACCCTGTGAATACGGTGACCTGCTTCTGGGACAAGTTTAGGTCTGCAGGCAGATGAAGGTGCTTGTGCTGAGCACAAAGTCTGAGCTTAAACTTTGCTGGACCCACTGCTGGCTTTTGACATGGACCACTTGCGTGCTTTAACACTGTGCTTCTGGAAGTGGGAACGCACAGCTGCACAGAGCAAGCGCAGGTCTGCAGCTCAAGTTTTTGACTCACCCTGAGACCAGCGGCAGCCCCAGGCCCCGTGGCGTGGCAGGGGCAGAGGCAGCGGTGCTCCGCTGCCTGCCTGCGTTGCTGCCGTGCCACAATCCCCAGCTCTCTGTGCACTTTAAAATTCAGGTGTGACCTAGCAGGAGCAAGCAGGGATTGCAGCGCTGAGACCCATCACAGATCTGCCGGGCCAGCAGAGCTAGTACGATCTGCTGGACCTGAGCGGAGCTGCCGTTAAAATCCCTGGGGCATTTATACCCTCTGCTCCATAGCCGCCTCTGCAGGAGGTAGCCCAGCAGCCCTTCTCCCTGGTAAGGGAGCACCAACTGTACTGCTCTTCCCACTTGTGGCAGTCATGGCACCTGATTTATAATCCACTGAAAGGTAGTGTAATATTTCACTTGAGATTCATAAATGGGGGGAAGGGAGGGAGAGTTTAAGTCTTAATGCTGCAGAAAGAACATCAGCCATCCAAACTGGTGTGGGATCACAAGAAAAGGGCCGTAGGAGTCAAGCCCATTGGAAACAGCACTACAGCACTACAGCAGACAGGGATAAGAGCTAACTGTTAGGAAAGCAGCTGTCAGTCACTCATCCTACGTCTCTCTCAGGCACCCTGATGAGCCACTAGATTGGACCATTCATAAAAGCAAAAGATGAATGAAGCAGGAGTTTAGACGGTGCCTTACCACAGGCGTTCAGTCGTATATACATTGCCTGACCAACTTGGATAGGGCAGGAGGCCTCTCATCCCTTTGCCTCTATCCCATACAGCTCTCTTCCTTCCCTTGAAAAAAACACTGGTTCCTGCAACACATTCCTCTTCATCCAGTTCCTCAGCAAAGCTGCAGGAAGCTAGTGCTTGCTTTTCCCTTACTCTTCCCCATCAGTTATTACTACTCCATGTAGTACTCCATAGGCCCCCCATCTCTTAGTGCCTCTTTCCTTGTCCTAGGCCTGGTACCATACAGCTTGTCTTGGGAACACAATTAGCCCCACGACTACTGCGTGGCTTCTGTATGTAGCAGTGAGGGGTGTGCATTGTGCCAAAGGCAAACATGAGTTACTTTGTTTAAAAGAGGCAGGTCTTACCACGTTTGTGACTTTCCAGCACAGTGAGCACATCTTCATTTTGGAAATTTCATTGCATTTCCATCTCTCCCTCCAGGAGCATAGGTGTTGCCACTTTTCTTAGTTGTTTTTCATTTCCTAGCTGCATTAAGAAACAAAGCACACAAAATTGACTCACTGACAGACTCCATATGCATTTTGGGTGTGAGACTTCAGCACTTTCCGCCAAACATGTGGAGAGCACATCTTGGTTTCCTTTGGTCAGAATACAACTTCTATCAGCGCAGGCGCTGTGGGGTCAAGTAACACCTCCCCTCAGTCACATGCCTCCTAAATGTTTTCCATCAACAATATCAGAGGACACATCCATGTTCAGCAGCTTCTCAGCCCTCAGAATCCTCTCGGTGCATCTCTTCAATAAGAGACGTAATAAGTGGAGAGTATTCCCACAGGTTAGCGTAAGCTTCAGGAGCCAGATCTCCAGAGGCTTCCTCTGTAGTCAGAGGAGGGGAAAGATTTCTTTCATGGAGGATTTCAAATGCTTAAAATTAGGCCTCAGCTCTGAACTGCCCCTTAAAAGGGCCTATCCCTTTGCACTGAGTGCAAGGGACGCCCAGGGAGAATAGCTTCCCTAGGCTAAAGTTAAACTTCAAGAATATTCCCCAGAGTATTAATCTGTGAGCATATCAGCCTGGACTGACCTTCCACATCAGTAGGTTTCAAGAGGCACTTGCAGACCTCAGAGACTGAGATATGCCAGAAAGAATATCAGTCATGAAGAGAGATTAATTTGTGGAACATTTATTTATCAATTTATTGCAGGATAAGCCATGCTGCTTTTGTGGCATGTGTGTGAGTTGTATCCTGCAGGTTGTCTCCAGTCAGTAGAGTTTGGGATGCTGCTATGGCTTGCATTGGCTTTCATCTGTGGCTGTGAAAGGCTGCAGATTTATTATGGGAGTGGGAGAGAGGGGAAGGGGTGTACAGGAAGGTCCCTGCCTGACCTCTCACCAGTGCTGCTGATGGTAGGCAGGCCCATGGTCATAAAATACAGTAGCAGCTGTGCATCTTCACAGTCCCCCACATCCGTGCTGTGGCTGTCTTCACCCCCTGGTTTCCATTTGTTGCTGATGTCCTTGCTGAAGGACACCAGCTTGGTCACTCTGTCACGTTGATGGGAGTAGAGGGCAGGACCATTGACAGATCAGAAGGATTCTGCAGTCTCCTGATGCAGCAAGATACATGAAACAAGCAGGTGGACTTAAGCAATCTCACCCGGTTTGGTAGGTTTGCTCTGGCCTGCTGTGGTATGTCTTGCTTTGCAGTGCCAAAAAGGGAGGAGAGGCTGATGAGTGCTTTAGGCTATTGTCATTTCCTCCTCTTTCCACGGCTGTTAGGAGGATGCCTTTAGGCATCATATTAACGAAGTTGTGGCCTTTTGACCATAACGTGGTGTCTGTCATGGTTGGTGCTAGTCCTCCTAAGCATATCACTTATTTATTCTCAACATAGATGTCACAGACAGAACATGACCCAGCCTGCAGCCATTGTAGGCTAGCAAAAATTATCCTTGTTCGGAAACTCTCTTCAAGGTTCAGCTACCATTCTGCACTTAGACCAGATAGTGACATTCATTGATCACACCAGGGCACATTAAAAAGAAAAAAAAACATAAGCCAGAAAAGTTGCATAGTCAGGGCGGTTCACTATTAGTCTGGACCTGCTCATTTAGGACACATAGCCCTACTGGTTTGTTTCAGCAGGAACATGTTAAGATCACATCCAAAACAGAATTTTAGCTGGGAAATAGTTTTGCTGAAGAGGCCCACTGGGTTTGAATGGCTTACAGTCAGGCAAAAAGCTACAATACAAGCTTTTTGGTAGTTCATCTTTTCAAAAATGTGTCCTACGTTCCCCCAAACACCCTTCTGTTTAGGACAGTAAGGTGATTTCCTCCTTCAATGTGATCTCCCTTCTTGGGTGGCCAATGAAGGCAACACCACTGACATACGAAGGCACACATCTTCTTGCTTCTAGTTCCTACTTCCATACAACTTTATTGGCCCAAACAGCTGAGTAAGTGTTGTCAAAGCACGCAAGATGAGTCTCTCCTAACAGCTGCTACATATAGGTATGACTATTCCCGGCTCATCCTCACCCTCTTGACCTCTCACAATGCTCTCAAATATACTATTGCTGTCCA
Organism: Apteryx mantelli; assembly: GCF_036417845.1. Taxonomy (NCBI): domain Eukaryota; kingdom Metazoa; phylum Chordata; class Aves; order Apterygiformes; family Apterygidae; genus Apteryx; species Apteryx mantelli. The sequence continues at coordinate 86,677,361 of NC_089978.1, read as the reverse complement.
TTGGTCATTACCACTAATACTGTGATGTCTGGATTTTCTCTTCTCCAGACCTGGGCATCGTTTTTCCTCACTGCCCATTGAGACGAACTATTTTATGAATCTCAGTAAAGCTGTGACCTTTGCTGACCTTCTCACACGTCCCGGTGAGGAAGTGTACGGATATCAGCACAGTGAGTGTTTCTCTGTTAATCTCTCTTTCCTGCCCAATGGGATTTCTCCAGGCACACATGTGCTGTCACCAGTTTACATTCTTCTTCAGCCTGCTGCTGCTGCTTCTGGTATTTATTAATATTTGTATTACTGTAAACCTTTTCACTCTTACACTATGACCCCACTGTTTTAGTCACTGTTTTAAATGGGAAGAATGCAGGGCCTTCAGGAGTGCTGTACCTGCAGCAAAATGAGTAATTGGACTCCGTGCAGTGCTGCAAAAACACATGGTGCAGGCAAAACAAAATTTAAAAAATGGCAAGTTAACTCCCTTTTTCCAAAGTCTCTTAATTATAGTTGTTATAGAGTTTACTTGTAATCAGAGTAGGGATGACATTTCAAACTGAAGAGTGATTATTAAATTGACACTTCCTTTAAAGTGTGCCTGAAGTCAAGGCTGATATGCTAATGGAATTTCATTACCAAGAAATGTCTGTTTTAATAAGAAACATCCTTACCTCTCTTCTAGTAAGTTCGTGTTAAGGGTACACCTACTAAATGTTTTCCATAAGTTCTACCTGGCATTGCAAGTCAGAAAAAAAGCTCACCAGAGCATCCCCTTGAAAAGTGAATGCCATAATGTCCTTTGATATTAAAATTAATTTCAAATTCATACATCCCAGAAATGGGTATTGACTACTAGCATTGGGAGATACCAAGGAGGAAAGAAGGGAAGCTGTTTAAATACTGTTATCATTTAAGCCTTTAAAAATAATAATGGCTAAGGATGTGCAATAAATCAGAGACCAAATCAAAATGAAGTTGGGAATTGCTTGCTGGCAAACTTCAGGGTTCAAAATAGCATTAAACTCTTTCAGCTGCTGTAAGATGATGAGGGTAAGTGTCCACTCCATTATTCTAGAGAATACAAATTCTCAGATTCACTGGCTCAGAAAAAGGGAGTTACCTACAGACTGTTCAGGGGGCTTTTCCTTCTCCCGTGTGAGAACACAGCCTACGAGGACAGCCAATTGCAGTGCTGGAGCAGCTTCCAGCTGTGAACTGAGCTTGAGTGCAGTGGGGATTTAACACGTGGGCTATGCTGCCATGCTTTAGGAATGGGCAGGTGGATCCTTCTTCAGATGCCAAACCTCTCAAATTAAAGTGGGGCTCTGTTTTCTATAGGAGAAATCTGCTGGGGGAAGAAGAGGGCAAAATTGCCAATGACTTCAGCTGGAGCACAAGCGAAGCCTGTCTCTGGGATATGCAGAGGGAGTGGTTAGTTTGATCTCTACAATACCAAACAGGAACATTCGGGATGACAAAAAGGCTATAAAAAATGTTTATACCTTAAGAAACCATGATAAAAGAAGAAGCAGACAAAAATAAATGGTATTCTTTACAAAGAAACACAATTCACTAAACAGAAACAGAAGAGAGAAAGTAAATGTTTTACTTCCAGTTGACATCCATCCACTCTCTTTGTTGATCTGACTTCTTAACTACCCTTGATTTGATAGCAGTGGGGGTTTAACCTGCACACTGTGGATGTTTTCACTGTTGTCTTTAATTTAGCCTGCTGGCATCAGGCAGTTTATGCCCATCAAGCCAAGTCTGCAATCTTGGTTCAGGACTCAGGTGACCTCAGTTGACATTTGGCCTGTATCAGGACAGTGGGAGCAACACTAACATAGAAGAAGGAAGTTTTATTGGGAACAGAAGGTGTGAACCCTGTCATCCACAAATGATCATTTATTCAGTATTAACAACATGCATTTTTGCATTTCCCAAAATAATTTGGTGCACGCTGATTGCACACTGAACATGCTCTGGCTCTATATGATACAGTCTAAATGTGGAAGTAATTTCATGTTTCCGCATTCTGGTGTTAATCCCTCTCTTCCTTGTTTCAGACTCTCTTCATTGCAAAAAAAAGCCTTTTAGCAGTGCATTTCACCAAAACAAGACCAGTAAAATGTCAGTTTTATCTCTTACACTCATGGTGAGTAGCTGGGAGGGCGTTACTCTCGGAGAAGACAGGTTATCTTACTACCTCTGTGCTTCCCACTGCTTCTCCCAGAGGAGAAGAGCTTTGGTTTGGATCAGATGTCTGGCTCACTGGTGGGGATCTCTATTCTCACCTGACCTTATCCCACTGAGCCCTGGGTGCTGCAAGGGCAGCCATGCTATCTGGGTGAGCTCGTGTTGCGTTCCTGAGAGAGCCAGGTAGGTCCATCCAAGGTTTGCTTGCAGGGCCTGACACCGGGCAACTATTTCCCAGGGTTTTTTGGCAAGTTTCTACCACAGGGCTCCCTGGCATGGTTCCAAGAGGGGAAGACCGAGAGTGAATCTGGCTTATTTAACCTTTAGAGACTTGTGAGGAAAAGTGTGCAACGGTATTTCAAGCCCTGGCCTGCAGTGTGCGTGGGATTCTTTTTGTCCATATTCCAGCTCGGTGGGATGGAAGTTTAATTTATCAGAAAGTTCATGCTCCGGGGGTCCAGGATAGCAAAAAAAGGGAGTAAATTGGATTTGAAGACCATTAGGGCAAGTAAATGAAAAAGCTCATGTTGCCCTGCACGTACTCTATCCAGCTGTATGATTTCCATTCTGAATAAAAGTTTGTGTGCCAGGAGCAACTCTTTGATTTTTGAAAGAAATCAAAATAACAAAAGGTAAATAATTACTTAGTAGGTGGGCTAATTCCTTCTTCTTTCCATGACTTTGTCCGTGATGGAGACAAAAAAGTAGCTTTATACTTAGTGGCTTGGCCATGCTTCCAACCCTACACCAGCAGAATGTAAAAGTACCCCAAACATTAATATTTTAACTCTTACTTTAAAGGAGTGAATTCTGGCTTGTATTTTTCACCAAGTTAAATGGTTCTGACATGTGGCAATACCAGTATGAGAAGTAAGACCACCAGGACTGGCTTTTAAGAAGAATCTTCATCTGATATAAATCATTTTTAATTTGAGACAACTTGTGGTCTCATCATGAGCAGTCAAATCAGCTTCTCTGTTTTGTTTAACTAACAAGTAATATTTTAAGTGCTCTGAAAATACATCATAAAAGTAAAAGTCTGACAAAGTAACAGTGATTACCATTTCAAAGGGAAACAGTTTATAGAAGCATAATTAGTCATCTGCTCTTAAACAAGAAAAATATGGTGGGGAAACTGAAAAGATATCTTTCGGGTTTTAGAGAGGTATGGAAGCACGTTAAATAATGGATGTTATTAGGGTCTACTTTTATTTTAAGGATTAACAGAGCTAGTTACCGCCTTTATATCTATTTTTTCTGTATTCTGCTTAATGGGCTCTGTTCCTTGCATACAGAGAAAAAAAAATCATCCCTATCCTGTTTACAGCTGAGCTGCAATATATTTAAAATTATTACTTCAGATTTTGTACATTAACTCTGTCTGCTGGCAAGAGGAAAACCCTCTCATATTATATAATTATGGCATCAAGCAGTACTAATGAAGAAGTTGCGCAGACTGGGACCTGCTCTCTCTTGTCTGGAGGTGTCGACAGCAAGTCTGTGGTTGTGGTCACACAGAAATTGAAAGGCAGCCTTAGCCTGCCAGTCAAAACAGAGCACAGGATGAAGTTTAGCACTCAGTCATTCCTAGAGCACAACAGCTGAGTTAGGTCCACATCACCTATGTAGGACTGCAGCGTTTATTTGTGAAGCATAGACTCTGAGCAGCCTCTGATCCATCCCCCTGGCAAATTCACCTGAAATCCATGTAGCAAGGTCAGTGGAGAATCCGAATAGACACTCCAGGGGGTGTCTGCACTCACAGCAAGGGCTGGTGCATGGTGCAGGCGTCAGTGAGCTTGCTAGCTGGGTTTATCAGCAGCAAGTTAGCGAGGCCAGATCAGAGCAGCAAGCCCCCCGTAAAAGCCTAATACCGAAGTCAGTGCTGAGCTCCCCGCTGCCATGCCTGACCTCTTACCGAGCCCAAAGCTAACCAGCTCAGGGTTAGCTTTACTGCCATTGACACCATGGCATAGGCATGAGCAGAGTCACCTGGTGAAGAATAGAAAGTAGTGCATAAAACAGGATTCCAATAAGTATCAGAAGAAACTCCACTGATAGCTGGTCTACATGGAGAGAAAAGAGGCCCAAGCTCATATGTGAGCTAACTGGGATTTTCTTCTAGATCTCATTAACCTCTGGGGTAGAGAATCCAGCGAAGCTGTGATTATTTACCATAGATGCACTCCAAGGATACTGCATAACTTAGTGTTCTGGCACTGTGAAAGTTATTTGCAGTAAAGAATTTTTAAAATTCTTTGGAGAAAAGTGAGTGCGTATCCCCCTCCCCCACTAAATTAAAAAAAAAAAAATTGCAGAGTAACATTCAAAGGCTCATTAAAAGCAGCCAGGGAAAATAGATTACAGAAACTTCAAAGACTCTCAATACTGGTTAAGAATCAGCCCTCTTTTTCAAAGAAAATATTATTAGCTAATCCTTGAAATTTGTTTTTTGGCAGATGACACAGTATTTCCTGCAGGTGCAGAAGTAAGAGGGTATTAAAAGAGTTTTGGTAATGCACAAAACCCCTCCCAACTAGACTTATGGTTCCATCTGTTCAAGCCAGCCTGAGTGAACTCCCTGATTCCTCATACATACAATGAAATGCAGCAGCATTTAAGGAGGAGACTATAACCTGAATAAAGCTGTACATCTCGTCTACTGATATATAAGTCTGTTAAGGTAAAGCCTTTTTAAAAAAAGGGAAAAGAATGCCCTTTTTACTGCTATTATCAGTAGCATCAGAGGCACCAATGAGAAAAGCCAATGCAATGTAGAGCAGAAACAGCATCTACACAGAGGTAACAACTGCAGTAATAAAACACCATAAGCAGGCAGACAAATTTCATTCCCCTCCACTTTCCTGCTTACGTCACATTGGAGATGCTTCGACATGTTCTCTCTTTTAAGGTCTTCCTTACAAGGTCCCTTGTGTGTGTTTGCATGTGCTTTATCCGCGGCGTATCCCAACTCCTCCATTAGTTGCAAGTCCCCGGTTTTCAGAAAAGACAACACCAACCGCATCTTACTTCAAGCCTTTTGTTAAGCTGAGAACCTTTGGCTTTGATTTAATACCCAGCAATCTCACAACGATGATTTTCTCACTGAGACTTTCACCTAGAGTTTGGCCCACAAGATGCCCAAAGCTATGCCTTACTGTTTCCATGGCAACCACTTGCCTGAAGTCAAGTAAGTGGACCTAAGATGCCCCTAGTAGTTAGCAATCTGAAAAGAAACACCTGAATCAATAAGGGAGGATGGAGCAGAAGCAAAATCTGCAAGGAGGCATATTCCCATCCTCCACCATCCAAACTGTTTTCTTTTTTTAATTCATTTGAAGATACACTCCAAATAATTTTGTTTTGTAAATTCAATCCAGACACATACAACAGTGTGAAATTCAAACCATGGCACAACTGACGTTCACAACTTGTAGAAAAGATATGATCTGCTTATGCTTCATTCGTGAAGTCTGTCATTAATGATAGAGATTAATGCCTGTGTACATTAAGATATGTAACTGTTACAGGGAGGAACTGGCTATCAAGTTTATAGTTAATGTTGCTGGTTCTATCTGTAACACAAAATGTACTGGAGGAGCTGGTTATCTTTTGATAGTTTAACAAGCACCTCCAGATAGATCTGCTTAGAGAGATAAGAACTAGTTACATCGTATCCAAAGATTTTATTAGCAGAAGTCTAGAACTGCCTTGTTACACAAATGCTGAAAAAACAGATAAGTTTCATAGCTCATCTCAAATAAAGTTAATTGCTGATTTAAAAAAAAATACTACTAAAGCTTACCACTTTACTAAGTAATTTGCATCTGTCCTGAAGAAAGTATTTTAAAGTGTTTTTGAGATCTTGAATATGGTATATAGACACTTGCATTTGCCTAAAAGAGGCGGTATGTCTTATTAATCATAATTCCATTCTCTGGAGTGTATTTTTCCCCATACACAATATCAAGCATACAATGTTGAGGTCTAATATCAGAAAACATGCCATGATTAGAATTATTATTAGAGCTACCAGCATATCTAGTGCAAAAGAGTCACAAGATATCATGTGTAATGGTTAAACTGGTTCAACACTGAACATTTGTTTGTCTCAGATCTCAAATCAGTCTGCAGTTAACAGAGAGCTGAACATGCAAGGTAAGTATTTTGGTCAAGGGCACCTACAACAAATAGATATTTTCTAATACATATTTTAAATTAGACCTCTCTGAACTAGCCCTGATGAAGCTGGAGCAGGAAGCAGAGTATAGCTGATGACATCAAATGTAATTAATGCAGCTTTATTAGATGGGCATCAGCAACATTATACAACTATGTGTCCAAAAGAATTAAAAATGGGCACAAAATCCACCTATGACCACACTTAAGCAGTTACATAAACACCTTGATTTTCCAAAGCTTCTCTCATTGGCCATTATCATTCTAATTTTATTGACATTTATGCAGATGCATCAAAATGCCTGCCAAAAAGTTTAACCCAATATAATACTGTTCAGAGAACAAGAAGGCTCAGGAGGTTGGATTTTTGTTAGAAGAGATGTTTAAAACAACACAGGTGTATTGGAATATTGCTCAAAGAAAAATAACCCAGAAGTTAGTAAGTGAAATAAATGTTTCTGGAAATAAAAAGGATAAGTCTGAGGGCAGGGCAACTGAGCAGAGTCATATAACTCACTGAAGTTCTCATTTCCTTTGCATAGATTTATTTCCCTAAAGGTGACAATAAAATGACTGTGGGTGTACTGCAAGATCAATCCCCTTACAAAGACTCTTTCCTGTGGGCAGAGGCCCTTGACAGCAGTTGGGTGTAAGCAGTGGGGAAAGTCATTGCAGAAAAAGCACAGGGAAGGAGGTACTCTGACCCTAACATGTGGTTCTTTACTGTGACTGTAAGCACTAAGAAAGGGGCCTCAAACCCCTGTACTCCCCCTGTACTTAATTTTATGGGCCAGTGAGTTATTCATCTTGCTAAGACCTGAATCACGCTCTAAAAATGCCTGCATCCACCCATGGATTATAGAGGCCCTGGCTTCCTAATTTGGACATCTTCATTACAAACTAGCATCAAGAGTTAGGCGGAAGGAATTTGGGCCCTGATTTGTCCCCGTTCTAGCAAAATACACTCTCTGCACCTTCTGTATTAGATAAGCAACATCAGGGTTTCCAGTGAGCTTCCCAGAGTCTCTTGCTCTTCCTCGCTGGAAGGCAGAGAAACAAAGACCCCTGGAAGATTTGGAGGCAGTGTGAGATACAAGGGAAAAAAAAAATCAGAAAAGGAGAGTGGCTGGTGGTTATAAAGGACCTTGCAGATTTTAATGAATCTAGCTAGATAGGAGCAGTGAGCAGGACAACCACAGTTTACAGGAGCTCGTAGTGAATCCTCATGTTATCTGCTGCATGGAATTTTTGAAGGCACTGTAGCATCTATTCATCACCTATTTCGTTCAACAAGAAAACATCTCCTTTTCCATTGACTGAAATGGGAGCTCAACTGGAACCTCCACCTGTGAAATCTATGTCAACACCCTTAGAGCTGACCCTTGTACTTGACGTATTGGCTGAAAGTTTTATGCAGATTTCTCTATGGCTGCTATTGTGTCCGTTATCAACTTTAGTTTCCAAATGATGTGTGTTTTTTGCTATTTCAATAAAACCTTTTTGCTTGATTAGGTATATTTACTTCTTTGCACCTATCTTGGCAGCAGCCAAGGTTATGCCAACAAATAAAAATGTTCTGGGTATCTGAATAATAACCAAGAGGACTCCTTCTGGTGCTTTAAAGCATAGTCCATGCTAACCACACCAGGGTCCCTTCTGTGCTGTTGCAGTGATGCTGTTGATCACAGGATGCATTTAAGCAGAGAGAAGATATGAGAATGGACAACAGTGTTCAAATGAGTAATGCACGATGAGTAATGCAATAATCCAGAATATTCATGAGGTGTGCACCTATGCTACTTCTAGAATTGTATCTAATCTCTCGTTCAAAAAGCTTTGATAATCAATCAAGAGGAAGGAGAAGCACAGGAACAGCATTTTTTAAGCTTCTTCTTACAATGTTACCTACATTTGTTACTATTTTAACATTTGTCACAATACTTAAAATCTTACCACAGGCAAAATGTCTCAACAATATTGTTTCAGTTTCAAAAACCAGTTGCAGAATTCCACTCCTGTGAGTTTGCCTTGACAAGCATACAACACTGAACGTTGTAAAGTAAAATCAAATTGAAGTGGCAATTCAGAAAAATCCATGTTCAGAACACATTAAAAATTCACTGCAGCATCACTGATCAAGTATGAGGTCTTAGGTTACATGAAATGAGTTAGTAAAGCACAAATTGTTCCTGAGAGCTACTTATCTTGCTCTCCATAATTAATTTAATACCTTAGATGAGGAGAGCAAAGGTTAAGGCTAGCTCTCCAGTGGGGGTCACTGTTGAAGAATGGTCTCTAATTTTTTTTCTTTGGAAGTTTAAACGCATTCTAAAAATGCCAGGAATAATCCATAGAGCTCATGTCAGTGTATTGGAATTTGATTGGAGCAGTTCACATAAACTGTCAAAGTGAATCCTGTGTGGAGACAAAGTGTGTGGACCACAGGAAGTAAATTATCAGGTAATTAACACTCTCTATGCATAATAGAGACGTGAAACAAAGAGAGGGAGGGAGATGTGAAAGAACTGTTGCATCTGACCCCCCACTGGGGTCACATGTATTGGATCAAGTCACATCTATTGGATCGCTCTATTCACAGAATACTGAGTTGCCAAAAAAAGTCAGGAGCTCTCATTCCCAACGCGACAGCATTTAGAAACCTTGAAATCCCGGTTATCACATTTCACAGTTGCAAAGCCTTTTCACCCGAACTTGGCTTTACTTTTGGCAGGAATGGAAGAGCCAAAGAACCCCAGGGTGAAATCTGGAGAGGTTTCCGCGCTCTGCAGACCCTCCCACAGTGGGTCCGCTGGAGGTGTAATGTGCAGGGGAAGGAGTGAAGGGCTGGGGAAATGGGATGTACATTTCAATGCATGCACCTGCTCCCTTGTTCTCCAGCCTTCCTGGGGTTAACATTTTCCTAGGAAGAGCAAGAGCCTAGTGTATCTGTGAAGAGGAGAGACTGCCCATTTCTGGGTCATGAACTGAAAAGTGCATGTAACTATGTCCCTGTATTGGTGTAATGTGGCATGCCACTGACCTCAGTGACGTGAGGCCAATTTTGTACCAGGTGATTGTCTGAGGTCATGATATTTTCCCCTTATTAAACCCTTGATATTAGGAGCTGGTAGCCAGCCACAAGAATTGGAGGAAAAGTGATATGTCCCTGGTGGCTTAATGGATGAGTTGTTTAATAATGATGGGCAATAAATGAGATCAGTACTCTTGCTTTTCTATGGAGCTAGGCTTCTTTTGCATCAGCTGACTGCCTGGCCCATTAGCTCTGCTTTGGTAACATTAATGTAGGCCTGTATCTTCACAAGTATCGCTTAAGGACTGAATTTCACCCTTTAAATGATATTTACTACTATTCACTGTTGGTATTAGATTTCTTACTGAACCTGCACTAATGCTTCCATTCTGGACTGAAAAATCCATAAAACTGAAAATATCCCTTTAGAACAACACCACTGTTATGTGATATGCTGTTTCGTGAGAGCATGATCTTTATTTCTGGTCGTATTTGGATTAAAAAGCTGGAATTGCTCTTAATGTCCAAAGGACAGCAGCAGCATTTTGGGGGTCACAAAAGACATACAGAGTTCCAGGCAAACAATATCAACAGACATCTACTCTTAACTGCACTGTTTTAACAGAACAAAATGACTGTATGTGCTGGGTCAGATCTTTCGCTCCTGTATATCAGAGTGACATCAGTGGAGCTCTGTCTTTTTTAATGACTAACATTCTAGTTCAGAAACATTCAGGCCATAAAATGGGGAGCAGATAATGCTCCACTCTACCCAGCATTGTGAGCAAAGAACTGATGAGGTATTCAAATAATTCCAAACATAAAGATGTTAATCCTTGCCTGAAGAGATTATGAATTTCGTCATTTTACAGTTCAAGAAGCAGCTTCTACCACTATTAATTGTCCTAAGAAACACTTTATTGTGAATAGCTGAAAAAGTCTGTTGGTTTCAGTGTATAGGTAGTTGATGCTTCAAATAGTCCTACTGAAGTAGAGCAGAATCAGAGACATCCAGAATACAGACATTGCATTTCCTAACTACTACAAATGTTTTGTGTATCTTTTAGCCATTAGCATTTGTCAAAGTCAGCAGCTCCACAGTACAGAGAAGAAATTTGCAGGAGAAATGCAGTTCACTTGCTCTTGAACTGGAACAGGGTTTCAGAGGCACAGCTCTGCCTTTGAGCCATGTTGGTTCAGCTGCGGTTTGCATGGGATGTATTTCCTTCTGGTACCTGAAGAGGATTCTGATATTAGCCATAAGCACAAGAGTTATCAGGACTGTAGGAGAACATAGAGAGAGCTCCAAGAAAGAAAATGGCATTGGTCTGAGAAATTAACACTGTGGAGAAACAGATTTAAATCTGCCTTTTTTAGAAATGGAGTCTCTGTTTGAAGAGAAAAACTGCTGGCAAAGATAATTCAAAATCTCAGCATGTTCACATAGCTGGGAGCTTCATGCTTTGTTTAATGCTTGTAATCCTGTCATCTTTGAGACTTGGAAATACCAGCTGTTTCACTTCTGTGCATACCTGTCTCCTTTCATGTCCTTTAACCTCCTTACCCATTGCATCTGACTAAGAGTTGAAGTGTCAGCCAATGTTCATTTGTGATTAAATACTCATGGTACAAAAGGGAACATCAATAGTAATACAAAGTATTTCTTTAGGAGAACTTGGATGTGCTGCAAAGAGAAGATGTGTATGGCAAAGATGAAAGAAAATGTTCCTCCTACCTCACTTGAACAGATGTAAATGTGTGTCTGCATGATGTGGTTCCATTGTGGTCTATTACATAGTGCCAGGTGAGCGTTTCAGTTCTGGTCCAATTTTAGCACCCTCTCCATACATAATACAGATCACATAACAGATGCTTCGAGAACCTCTCTTTTTAAAAAATATGTATGGGGAAAAAAAAGCTGACACACCACCTTGCAAAAGGCAGTTGCTTTCTTGACCAGATGCCAAACTGAAATTCAGACATGGATGGCAGAAATAAGATTTACTTTAATCCCACTAATCCTGAGCTGTTGATTGGTACAAGGCACCATTATAGTTGGGCAGGCTTCCCAGGCTTATCATTTGATTCTGTTTGGAGTCATGAGATCCCTTTGGATTCTGAGTTTTTCCCTCACAAAGGATATCATTGCTGCTCATGCTTCATTTTCTGCTGTAAACTATAATGAGGAAAATAAATCATACACCTTTGCCAGCAAGTGCAGACAACTCGATGCAAGTGGTTTGTTGATAATATGTTCTAGCAGGGACAGTGGAATAAGAAGACATGGACCTGTCCTCAAGGAGGTTAGAAGTCTGCCAAGTTAATTATAGGACCTTGTTATACTGACTTCACTGAAGCCTTAAGCCATCTTCAGAAGCTGAAATCATACTTCAGGCAGAAAGGCCTAGTTTTGTTTTGCTTGGGAAGGAGGGGAAGAAATAGGGCTTCCTAAACATTTTCCAGAGGATGCGAGGACCACTGGAGAGCTGATGGGAGCCTATCAGTTACTCTCTTCTTAATCAGCTTCTGGAAGCAGTTTACAGACATCCAAGGGTCTGTGGATTACAAGGCTGAAAATCACTTTCTAGACATGAAACACTGACCCAGTCCCATTAACAGTTGCTGCAGCCACAGAGAAATAGTGTATTCAGACCTGAATGCTCACACTACCTAGCTAAAAAGTGGGTAGGGTCTGTATGGTAAGGTGGTCTCTTAACTAAGCAGTCTGCTTTGTTTACTTTTTTAATACACTGATTATGCTGTGTGTTCCAGTTCGATAGAGCTGGATCACAATCTAGAACACTATATTTGGGTTGCTTTATACCTCATTGGGATATTATCTGTATCTCTGCTGTGTTGTTCAAGATCTTTTGAAAAACTCCTGCCCTGGAAGTTTATCTAGTTGTAGGATAATTAGAGGGATTCAGATCCCAGTATATCCAAAGTATCCCATGTTACAATGCTATCAAGATAACACCATCACACCAACAATGCAGTGTGAGTTGAAATAAACAGAGAGTTTTCAGTTTCAGGCTTAACTTTGTGTAGTGGTTTGTAGGTAAAACTTGAAAGGACAGAAGGCGAGTAACAAAAAGTTTCTGAGTCATAGTTTCACCTAGAAAGAAAAGGTAAAAGTTTTAAAGAGAGAAGAACAGTGGAGTTATGTTGATTTTTGCTTTAAGATGCCTTCAAGGATTCATGCCTCAGTGGGGTTTTTGAGACTGTGATTTTTTTTGTTCTATGTTCACAGCATCCCTGCAAAGGAGCCTCTTCCATTTCTGAGGCTCGTAGGTGCTATGGCAATACAGATGATAGCTGGTAGTAAACAACACAATCTCCTACACACAATGTCATCTGTAGAAAGCAGATGATTGAGAACAGCTCTTATGGTCCCTTTTAGCAGTGAATGAAATTAATTTGCTAACATTTCCCTGTAGTCTCACAAAGAAGCTGAACAACATGGAAATATAAACTGGATAATAAACGTATGTTGTTGATCCAACTCAGCTCTAAGATGCTATCCATCATTTATAGTGGGCATCTTAATATATTTTAAAGGGGAATCTATCTGCATTCTTGAGACCATGAAGTCCTTTCAAACATAAAACATGCTGCACCACTGTAGCCACAGTAGAACTTAAGCACTGCTTAACAAAGGTTAATTGTTGTAGTAGTGAGATGCGTAACATTGGTCAACACCTCTATTTATGTGTCTCCAGCCAATCCAGCTCTTGTCACTTTCCAATTTCTAAGCATATTGATTTATCTACAGAAGTATTATTTGCAAAATGATTAGCTTGGGGATTGAACGATGGCTGGCCATCCTCTTCAGAGTCCTGCCTCCAGAGGTAGCATGCAATGAAACCCACCTTTGGAAAGGGCTACCTGGCAGAAATGTCAAGTGGAAGCACATAGGTGAGAGGCAGCAGCTCCCAGCTCCCCCAGATCTCAGGATGCTGCAGGAGCAAGAAATTCCTGCATCTATGAGAAGCTGCTCAAGGGGAGCAAAAGAAAGCTGCATCTTGCCCCATATATCTTAGCCCCTAAATATGGTGCATATCTCCATTGCAGGGAACAGGTTGCTAAGAGACTTGCAGTCAATGCTTACTTGTAGGCCTGACACTGTGTTGCTGAAGTCAGTGGAAATCTCCGCATTGGTAATGGTTGTTGCAAAGCTGATTCCAAAGGTAGGAACTTACAGTGCTGGAAAGACAAAGAGCATTTTAGTTGTTGCAGTTATAGAGCAATAACAATTTTCACTATTAAGAAACTGCCCCATTATACTGGAAAAAGCATCTGTGAACACCCTTAATCTGCAACAGTATTGTCCTTGCAAGGAGTTATTACAGTGGGATCAGAAAATTGCTCCAGTAAGTTAACTGAACTTCTTTTAAAATTGCTCTCCTAACAATTTTACCAATGAGCTCCTTCTCCCATTGGACAGTAGGCATCTCTACATTTGTTCCCATCATGACTTGGGCAGCTCAGAGAACTCTCTGATGTCCTAGCTTCTTGACTTCTGATTATGTACAGCTTACGCTTCTGACAGTTCACATAAATAGTCTTATTTAAAGCAGACCTGATGATCTCTTAGTGCTTTTCAAGGCTAAGGTTTCAAAAGAGTGTTCTCTTCAGTTCAGTTTATGGCAGCACTGTATTTCACAGCTGGTTTTAATGTATTTTTGGAGACTATATGGAATCAGTACTTGAGTTATAAGGTATGTATATCGGAAGGAACCACAGCCACCATTCTCTGGCAAACTGTTAGATCAAATGAACTGAATCTCCTCTACTTTATTGCCTATTTAACTCTTGAATGATCACTGAATCACAGGAGTAGGAAAACTGCCAACTTTGGTCACATTCTTTCTTGGGCTATCTCATAAAGGACTGGAAAGTGAGGGTTTTCTGTAATCTCAATTCAGAGAGTGAAACTTCCATGTAGGTGGCCAGGGGCTTCTTTTGCCTGCCTGCATGGATGAATAGCAAGAGGAAGCAGCTCTTCAGCCTATGGTCAAAATCTCCAGGGAACATCAAATCCCACTGGGGAGTGGGACCATAAAAGTGCTTACATTCCTGAATGCCAGCTTGCTGCTAAACAGGATTGGGTTGATTATCTGCAACCTAATCTTTCCTGGATGACTAGCCCTTTTGTAGTTTTTCCAAGCACTACCAGAAGTGGGACAGCAGTTTAGTTGGAGAGGTAAGTCATGGGCTGCTGCTGATGGAGTCACAGCATAGAAAAATGTGACTGAGAACTGAACCTGAGGAATTCAAGTAACAACGTCTTAGGAAGAATATTGTTGTTGACATGGTGGTGCTTGGAAACAGGTCCACAAGTGGAAAACTTCTTGTATTTTTCCAGGGCAGCAATTTCACATTTTTTTGATGCTTTGTTCTGCTTTTGAGCAGAGGAAGAATCTTTCAGGCCACGTGGCATGTTTATTGCCTACACATTCCCTCTAGTAAAGCAAAAGCTTTGCATTTATTCTATAGTCATGGGCCTCCAGCAACACTGATGCACTAACAGATGTATGCAGCTGGAGGCCTCACTTCTGCACTATTTTTCTAAGCCATGCTGCTCTGCTGCGGTAGCCCAGAGCAGCCATGGGAGTGGGCACTCTGTGTGAAGGGAGCTCCAGCTAAGCCACTGAAGTGCTTTGCAGAGCTGAGTAAAGGGCTGCTTCTGTGCAAGCCAGCTTGGATACCAGAAATTGTATGACCACGTAGTACTCTACCTGTGCCAACAATGCTAATAGCAGAGCACATGCTGCCTCAGGTACATGAGCAGCAAATACAAAACTATCTTGGGTATCTCTGCACAGGGCTATACCATGTCTGCTAGCCACACCTTACATGTCGGAGTAGGAAAGAAATAAGAACATATGAAAAGACAGATGGTGTCAGACCAGAGATCCACCTATCCTAGTGTTGTCTCCAGCTGCAGCAATAGTAAATGCTGGTCAGGGAGAGCATACAAGCCAGGCTACTTTTCCCTTCTACCCCAGCATCCACAGTTGTTGTATTTGGGGTGCCAGAGGGTACATCCCAGCCTCCTACCTTTCCTATTTGTTTATATAACTGTTGTCCATGAATTTGCCCAGTCTGTCTAAGGCAATAGGGTGGAAATACATTGTGGGCAATGTGGCTGACAAGAAAGATGCATTTGAGATTTTATGAATGAATGTCATCTTAATGTGTAAATAAACTCAGGTCACACTTCACTGTGGGTTTACTGAGGTCACTGACACAACCCATTTGTTTTAACGGGCACAATAAAATAGCCAGAGGCTAATAGAAAATCCAGGCACTGAAACTTAGTGATGGTTTTACATTTGCATGGCAAGCAGTCAGCTTTTAAACTGCTATCCTGGGCATTGTGGAGCTCTTCTTTTCCAGCAGACTGAAGCTACTGGATAGGAGTCAGGGTGGGTGCTCAGCGCTGTGGCAAAGGCAAGAAGTAGACCCAAGGAAAAGGCCCTACAATAGTATTCGGGCAGACTTTGTGTTCCTGATAATTTGTTGAGTTGTTTGCTGGTCCCCAAATGATTTCACCTCAAGTATCACTGTCCTTTGTTCTGGCAGGTGGCTTCTGTCCTCATGCCAGCATCATCCCTATGTTGCACAGCCATCTGAGGATTTGCTGATGATCTCCTTAGGAGAGAAGTAATGTAGAGTTTCCCTGAATACATGGAAACCGCTCCTGGAGCAGAAGTGCTCAAATAGCATGCAGGCAATGCCTTCCTTCCAGTATATTGGCTCACATCTACAGTGGTTCCCTGGGAGCCACTTTTCCTCAAAAGCTCTCTCTGATGAGCCACCAAAGCAAACAAAATTCTGCTACCAGCAGGACTTCTGCAACAAGCTCCACTGTCTTTACTGGAAAACAGTCTTATAAAAAACCACAGTGTAACAGTGCAGAATGGCTGAACACATCCTGACAGAATCATACCCCAAACAAATAAATGAGAAAGATGACCTGGAGCAGCACCACCTCATGCTACCTACCATTGCTACAATGACAAAAACCACCAGTGGTTTTTCACTGTTGTCATCCCTACATGGTTTCTCTAAGCTTCAGGAAAGACCACAGAGAAAAACAAGCCTGTTTCTGAGTGGATTTCTATTTGTTACATGGGGATCTATATCTCTGCTGGTCACATTATCCAGGGATCACAAAAGAAAAAAAATTGAAAGCCACCGTCCTATTTAATCCATATTAGACCTGTGCAAAACCAGAGCTGTTCCAAATCCCCTCTGGCGTTCAGGGGGACATGTGGGTATGGAGTAAGGAGACTATTTTTTTGTGATATTCTTCTTCCTTGGCATCTCAATGGCCTGAGGGAGGAAGAGGCTGAGCTCTCTCTGCAAGATGGAGCCTGTGGGAAGGTGGCTGCTCTTCAAAGTATTTTTGCCTGCAGGAGGCAGGAGCCCATGGGAGCTCATGGTGAAGGCATAAGAGGAAATGTGCTTGTTCTTTTGCTGTCATCATAGGAGAAGCTCTTTGTAAGGTGGATCTAGGGAATATTGGGGACACCTATTTCCCTTCAGTGTTTAATGTACAAAATAAAGGGGAAGAGCTTATTTTTGCTGAAACAGATTAATCAAACATCACCGCAAGTACAAAACACTAAGTCTTCTGGTATTTTCAAAAGTAATTGTGAAGTCTTTGCACAGAACCAATCCAGATAAGCACAACATTAAATTAACTCTACAAAATGACTTATTTCTTTTCTTACCACATATATAGGAAAGTGCTAGGGAAATAACCATGCTGTTTCAAAGGAGAAATTGAAGGGACATAAAGCTACTGATATGAATAAAGTAAATCATATTATATACTCATTTTCAAGGTGAAGTCATTTCTGCATATTTCCAAAGTGTTCAATAGCTTCTCAGTTCTTTTAACACTGCCTGTACTTAATTATGGATACTTTATCCTTGTAGCAAGGCTTAAGGAACTGCAGTGGTCTCCCCTTGACCTGGTGTGAAGAAGGTGAGGGAGATGGGTAGGGAGGGTGGAGGAGAGCAGCAAAGTGATGTGGCACTAATCCACCATCCCTCCAGCATGCCAGGACACCCTGGCTTTGTAGCAGGACCACTTCACTGCAGCCTGCAGAGGAGCACCCCATGGTGCAGGGAGGAGGGTGCATAGTGCAAGGAGGGAAAAGCAGCAGCAGATTGGGCTCTGGCCCCAGCAGACCTGTCGTGTGGTGTCCCTCTGTTGCTCCGTCAGGCAAGGCTAGACACCCCCTGAACCCACACAACCAAGGGCACCCACTCAGCTGGTCATGTGCCAGCATTGCTGGTGCAGGTGCCCAAGACATCTTGCCTGCCCCAGTAAAGCCAGTCCTCTGTGGTTCATGTTGTGATATGTGTCTGCTGACAAAATTGCACGGCAGTGCCATAAGCGAACTGGAGCACAAGGAATGCTTTCATTCTCAGAGCATTTATTTGCTTTGGCCACATAGCTCTCTCCTGTGTCCGTAACTCTATAGCCTTCATCAATAGATACAGATCAGCATTTGTATGCTCAGCACCTTTGCTTGCATCTGAATTTTTTCCAGACCAAAAAAGTTATGACGCCTGGCCAATGTGTCTAATGCTTGTAAACTTTCTCTTTTCTGTTCCTATCTGTGATAGCTGGCTGAATGTGATTAGTCTCCTAAATAGCAAGGATGGACCAAACACGCTTTTAATTCAAAGACATAAACCCCAGGCACGTTATTCAGGGATCACTATCTCCTAAGAGAAGTTGCTTGCCCTGTAATACACGTATTTACATTTCATGTGGCATGCCATCTAGCACACATTCTTTCCAAAGAGCTAAATACAGCTGAAAATTATACTTAATATTTTAATAACCTTTAACTGTGAGCTCACACATCACTGCCATATAAAGAAAGGGACCCAGGAAAAAAATATTTGTGGGCTAAATTTAGAGTAACTATGTAATTCACTCAAAATTATTGCAGATTTTCACCTCTTTAATGAAAGCAGGTTTGGTTCATTGAGCTTGTCCATGCAGAGCTACCTGAAGTTATCAAGCTCTGGCAGGATGAACGCTGATGCTCACCCACGGAGCTTCCTCTCTGAAGTACAGAATCCTGTAGTGTCGCCACAACCTTCCCCACTGATGGCGTCCCTGATTTATATCTTTGTTTAGCTTATGACTAATTTTTTCCCCCAATGATAGTCCTCAAGATTCAAAATTCAAGTGAGAGAGGGTCAACATGCTCTGAAAAAGCCCCTTGTCCCTCAACTCCCTTGTGGGAAATACCCCAGATTGGACCTATAATGATCTCCTCTCCTTCCTTGCATGGGTTAGCAAGGAGAAAATCCAGATGTAGCTCTGCAGCCCCAGTGGAGAGCAAGCTAACAAGGAGAGAGAAGTCACACAGGCAGCAGTCTCCAACCCTAAGGGACAGCTTTTGACCCTCAATAGAAAAATCTTCCTTTTCCAGGGTCCAGTGGACTCTCAGAAGGACTGGTCCATGTCCCTTCCTAGACAAGGGAGCATCACAACTATCCATGTTGAATTCTCCTTAAGAGTTGTGTAGCAGGAAGAGGATAAATTTGCTCCCCCCAAAAGCCTCTCCTTCCCCACTCTGGGTGAGCAGACAAGTGATAAAAGATGCTGTGAGGGAAGAGAGCAGCAGGGAGCAGAAGCTGCAGGGAGCAAAGGACATGCACCCTTCCCCAGCTCCATGAGCAAGGCTTCATGGAGCTGTCAGGCACATCTCAGGACTTCACACATTTGTATTTCTCTCTTCAGAATCTGTGGATCATCATACCGAGATCCCCGCAAGCAACACATCACATCAGCAGTGCTGCAGCTAATGTGCTCCTCCCACAGAGCACAATTTGTTGTAAGTTCAGAGTCCATCTCATTTGCATTAATATCCTGCGATTACCAGGCCTGAGAACCCTCACAGTGAGATTGCTGGGCGTATGAAGAAAAAAAAATCACTGTTTTCTTAACAGCAACATAGTATGCAGCCTTTACACCTCAGCGCATCTGAGAGCTGACCGTGCTCAGAGAGCGCATATCCAGAGCACATCTATCGCTCCAGCGACTCTCCCTGCTTCAGGCAGAAAAGATGCAAAAAGTACATTTCCCATTAGCAGGGTACCCCAGAGGACCACACAAGCACATTCCTCACCATCCCCTCGAGAAAAACACGGCCTCCAGTCTTTCACTGTGTCAGCACAAAGAGTAATTCAAATGCATATGAATGCATTTGGCTAATCATAGTGTAGGGATAATTCTCTGTGTATAATTATATGCTGTACTAGGCAGTTAACACTGCCGGAATGTTAAGGTCTGTGTATATGTAGGAAGGGGGACGGAAGGTTATTATGCAGTGTTCGCAGGGCAAACAGGCACTTTCAGGCCTGATAGTATATTTTGCATAGACATTGAGCTGAAATCTATATCTAAATCAGTGCAGTCCTCATTAAAAACTAAAATAGGTGTTGCTGGTAAGATTCAGTTTAAACTCTTTCCTCTTATCTTTCTCAAAAACTTATGTCTTTGCATGGGGATCTCCATCATATTGATAACTGAAGCTGCTGGACTTGCTAGATATTACTAAAAAGTCTGGTCTTAGGCACCATGTTCACTGCCTCCCTTTCAGAAGCTTTGAGCAGCTGTACATCCCACAGATGGCAAGGGATCAGCAAGTATCTAGTATCTCTGAATATCACGACATCTTTTCTAGGATTGAGGCGTTCTGAAACCTGTGAGTCAAGGAGAAATATGGAGTCCTTCAAGTAGAAATAAAATAACCTCAAGACAGAACACCCTTTTCCCCGTTTCTTGAAATATATCAAGAAAAACACAGTCCAAATTGAAGAAAATTTGAAAAGAAAAGTAGAACAAAATCCTTTAATTAGATGTCAAAGGGAAGGGGAGGAAGGCAGTTCACAATATGGGGGAATAGAAGTTACAAGAAAATTCAGAAGCATCAGCAACTCAGCAGCAAGGGATCCAAGTATTCACAAAATATGAGGCTGGTTTCCAGAGCTCAGGAACTGAGCTAGAAAATCATGAGTTTTTAAAGAACAAAAACTTCTATTCCAGTTTCTGAGCCTTGTGAAGAGACACCAAACTTCTTTTGTTCTAATTTATTTTTGCTTTGCTGTCACCACTGCTAGAAGTTTAATTCTTACAAGTCAAGCCTGAAATACTTGAACAATTAGTTGTCTTTCTGAGACATGCTAAATATCAACAGACTATGAGAAAGTCTTAGAACTGGCAAGACTGAATCAGGAACCTATAGTGTCAGAGCAAACCCAGAGACAACATGAATTGCTGACTGAAGCCAGGGCAAATTTCCCTATAAATCCTGTGTGAGCCAGTGATTCTCTCTGTGACCCTTGGCAAGTCATTTGGTCTTGGTTTGTTCCTCTGTCTACTCGACTGGAAAGCTGGGTTAAAAAAGGAGAAAAAGCAGGAGCTGACCAAAAACCAGATGCTGAGTATGAGCTAAGCCTTTCCAGGTAAATAAATTATTTTAAAATAATTATAATAATACAAAATGTTCAACATGCCTCGTGTTTTACTTTATACATTTACTGCTGGACCTGAGCCCATTTACCCCAAGAGGATGAATATGACAACACTTGAGAGGAGGGATCTGGTGCCAAATCAATAGGGCGAACCATCAATCCTTGCAGGGAATTTTGGATTGCCAAAGACAACACTGTGATAACAATGAATCCCACGGACATTTCCAACTCAGCTCACGGCCGAGGCCAAGCACAAGGCCAAATGGTTTTCTCCTACACAGAATGGGATGAGGAAGCTGCTGGGGGACCCAGGAAAGCCCCTGAGCTGATCTCTGTGGGGCTGGGGAAGCCTGCAGGGAGCTCAAGGCAAGGCCTCCCACTGGGTAGAGACTGGTTGCACCCTGTGAACGGCTCCTGCAGTTTCGGCCCGCCAACAGGCAACTTTCACTAAATCCCGCCTAGCTTCACAACAACTCAGACTTGATAACCTTCCAGTCACATTGCAGAAGCCATTTGTTAGATGAAATTTTGGGGAGAGGGTGAGGATATATGGCAGAAGTAAGGGGGAAAAGTTTTTTTTCCTCATAGCTTTGTTTTACTGCTGGAGCTGACTTACAACCATTTAGTTACTGCTGTTGGCAGGCTGAGTGTGTATGTTGCCTAACAGATTTATCTGTAAACTGCTGGGTGGTCACTATTCTTGTGTTGTAAGATTAATTGTCGAGACTCCGAGAGCATTTGGTACTGGGAAGTTTAAGCTATCTAAATAAAATAATAATGCCTTTTTCTCCATGGCCCCATCCATCTGCACTAGGAAAGTTAGGACCTGTAACAGACTAGCGGTGCAACTCCTTAAGGATGGGGAGGAACAGTGGCAACTGCAGAACAGAGAAGGCTTTTTTTACCTTATCAGTTAATTCTCCAGGCACAGCAAGGCAAAACTGCTAAAAGTGCCTACTGAAAACTTGTCTTGTTGCTCCCCTGGTCCTATGGGAATATCATGGCTATGGGCTGTAAATATTTCACTATCATGGGTTTCTAGACCTACTGGCTCTATTTAGCCCCCAGTGATGAGCATGCAATACTTGCTTAGTGGTTGGCTTAGAATGAAGATCTAAGACCTCAGAAGGAGCTAATTCTTCATTTGACACCTAACTACTACCGATTTGGAGGTCAGTACAAAAATCCTGCTGGAAATCTGTGTTAAATAGCCGATAATCAATGATAAATATAGTTAACTCTTAAACTGTAAATAGCCTGGGCTGAGCTTTCCTTTGTGTCCTACCACAGTGGTGACAAACAAGTGAGCGCAAAAAATTTTCACAGAAAGCACTGAGTTAACACTAATCCAGTATATTTCTCAGTTCAGCTATCGCAGAATCACAGAATCACAGAATGGTTGAGGTTGGAAGGGACCTCTGGAGATCATCTAGTCCAACCCCCTTGCTCAAGCAGGGTCACCTAGAGCACGTTGCCCAGGATTGCATCCAGGCGCGTTTTGAATATCTCCAAGGAAGGAGACTCCACAACCTCTCTGGGTAACCTGTTCCAGTGCTCTGTCACCCTCACAGTAAAGTTTTTCCTCATGTTCAGACGCACCTTCCTGTGTTTCAGTTTGTGCCCGTTGCCTCTCATCCTATTGCTGGGCACCACTGAGAAGAGTCTGGCTCCATCCTCTTTACACCCTCCCTTCAGATACTTATACACATTGATGAGATTCCCCCCTCAGTCTTAACTTCTCCAGGCTGAAGAGTCCCAGCTTTCTCAGCCTTGAAGAAGTTGGTGATTTGGAGTGGTAGGGAAATTGCTGGTTCCCACTCTTCATGGCCATCCTATGATCATAAACAGTTATAAAATGCAAGCACGAGACTTTCAGTGCCTGCCTGTGTCACCCTTGCCTGTGACTTCTCTTTCTTGAGCTGTGAACAACACCTGCAAAGCCACAAGTGACTATTTTCTCAGCACAAGGCCAGTGAACACCACTGGCTTTGTGGCCTTGCAGTGCAGCCCTTGCACTCACAGTTACATGTGCCCAATGGCAGGACAGGGGCTATTTGGGACACCACGTGTGCTCAGATCGATACTATAGGAGGTGAGTTTTGTGAGTTATGAAGGGTTAACACAAGTCCTATTCCCTGGCAGGATATAATGGAACATACCGAACAGATGCATACCGCAGACTTAAAGTACCAGTAATTATTGTGTTTATTTTTTAAATAATTCTTAGGGTGAGGAGACAACTACACTATAGAGGGTATTTTTATACTGATTAATTTTATGGATTTGCACTGAGTAAGAGTAAATTTGCTTGCCAAATCAAATATCAGTTTTAATAAAGCCTTCAGGATGTTGCCAGTCTAGGAACATAGGGTGCCATTTTTCTGGGGTGTATAGATTGCTGACTGGGATTTTTTTTTCTTTTTATACTTCAGTAACCCCTTTTTGGCATGAGCATCAGCCTCTCATTTCCTTACAACTGAGCAGGCAATAACAAGAGCTTAGACGGACAGGGACTTCTACTAAACTCACAAATACAGACAGCAAGCAGAAGCTTCACAATAGCATGGCCAGACTCTGCAGCCAGACTTTGAACAGCAAATAACCTTGTTGTGGGGTTTTAACTCTCCAGTGGGTTTTTAACTCTCAGACAGTCTGCAGTACAGAAAGTCCAAGTGCAAGCTAAAACCAGGCCTGAGAAACCTGCCATGCCGGACGGAAACAAGGACATCAACAACGACAGAAATGTCCACTTTTCCTTTTCCGTCTGACCCTGTCTGACATAGGACTTGCACAGCAGCCACCGAGGAGGAGAGGCTGGTTTGCATGTGGTGGCTTGTGAACTGCCCCGATGCCCAGGGATGGCCCTGGCTCCCCACACTTGCGCACACGCTTTTTTTCCATCCATCAGTGGCACAGCATGGGAGAAAGGGTGGAAAGGGAGCAAAGGACTGAAGCAAAGTTTCTTTTACCAGCCCTGGACACCCCTACTACTTCTTACAGGCCAGACCAGCCCTGGTTGATGAGATCTCTCTGGAGAACCCTGAGCAGGAAGGAGATGTGAGATCTCAGTTTATGAGCTACTGGTACATGGAAGGACCTAACCAGCCAGCTCCAGAGGTTTGTGGGAGCCGATCTTTTCTCTCGCCCAGCCAAAGTGACCAACCAGGTTTCCTGCTGTAGGACAAAATTACAAGGGTTACCTCTTAGAGGTGGAAGCCGCTTGCTGAGCCTTGCGAAAACCCTGACAATCTGCCAAGGATTAGGATTGCTTAATTAACAGTCACAGACCAGCTCGCCCAAGATTGGAGGATAAAAACAGTTTGGACTTGGCCACTCAAGTTTTCTGAGATTATGATTGCAGGAGCTTCACACCGAATGCCAAGGTGTGCCAAAACCACCTGCAAACATTGTCCGCCAAAGAGACTTTGCAAGCCACTGGGAAGGCAAGGCTGCTCTGGCCAAGGCCTTCTGTATGCCTAACTCATGATCATGAAAAAGTGGGTGACAATAGGCACTTTGTTCTCTGTAAGTGATGGCCAGCGTGGTACGACACAGCCCCATAAGTCCCCCTCCTCTGCCTTTTGTAACTTTGGAAATACAGGTTCAGCTGATTGTACTGTATCCAGGACAGGCTGAATAATCAGTGAACACATTTGTAAATTCAACACATGGCAAAGCTTCACTTTCAGCCTTTGAGCACGGTTTATTAGCGACAAAATCAGATCAGAAGGTTCTGTAAGAGCTGAACTCCATTTTACTTTTTTTTTTGCAGTAAGATATTTTTTAAAAGCAGAAAGTTGCCTTTTTTTTTAACAGAGAGACCTTTTTGCTTCTCTCAGCAAAATTGGAGCTTTCTTGTCTGTAAAAATGTCACATTTTCACCTACGGCAAATTCATGGAAATTTACAAAGATTTACAACAAGAAGCAAAGTTTTAATTTTCATGAATTTGCCCCAGGTGAAAATGTGACATTTTTACAGAGAGGAATGTACCATTCTCCTCAGCAGAAGAATATTTTCCTGAAGAAATAGCAGTACAATTTTAAAAGCTGCCTTCAATTACATTTTTTAAAGCTACAAAATGAAAGCATAATGCACTCATAAAACCTACTCCTTTCCCATTTTGCCACAAACAGGAGCTTCTCAGTTATATAGGCAGTATTATTTTTATTGCAGTTGCATTTAGGATCCTTAATCACGGATCAAGGCCCCCTCATGCTAGGCATTGTATTCAGAGACAGCACACAGCTCATTCTTGCTTCAGAGACCTGAGCCCCCATGGCAAGAGGCAGCAGCATGGGGGAGCGTATGGAAATGAGACAATAGATCATCAGCAGAAAAAGTTTAAAGTCGATGTACTGCGACCCCTCTGTCTCAAGCTGAGAGAAGGGAGTCACGACCCATCAAACTCCAAAATCTTTGAATTCAAACTGAGGATTAGGGACAGACTAGTAATGATCTCAGTCAGCTGCAGCAGCCAGGAAAAGATGAGGTGCGATGCCATTAATGCAAAATTTTGCATTTATCCATAAGTATCATTCTTTCAGTTGGAATAGCAAATGGATTGTATATGAACAGGGGACTGATATAAAACACCAGGACAGAGCGCCAGAAAGCAGAAAAAGATCCAGGGGTGACTGCGGGGTGAGAAAACAGTTGTGAGCCAACAATGCCGCGCTGCTGCAAAAACTGCAAGCATCATACTGGGATACAGCACCAGTAGCATCAGTTATAAGCCATTTGACATACCTTTGGTCTACTCCACGCTAGGAAGGCCTCAGCTGTAATACTTATTTATTTTTATTTTTTTTCTGAAAAAAAAAAGATTTGGCCCAAATCCATGTCTCCAAAGTTGCAGAAACAGTTAGAGATCTAGAAAACACTATTTATGAAACAAAACTGAAGGAAATGGGTTGTTTAGTCTAGAAAAAGACAAAACTTAAGGGAGACAACAAAAATCTTTAAATACATCAAAGTTATCTGCAAAGATGAGAGAATAATTCTGTTCTCCATGTTCACTGATGATAGGACGGGAAATAATGGGTTTAGATAGTTGCAAAGGAGATTTAGGATAAACATGAAAAAAATTCTTATAGTAAGGATGATTAAGCACCAGATGATAGATTGGCTGGGGAAACTGTTACATCTCCATCATATTTAGTTTGTTTTTGAATAACAGCTTAGGCAAACATCTGTTGTGAACAGCTTAGGTACAAGCTGATCCTGCTCTTGGGCAGGGAAGGGATCAGATCTGTAGCAAGCCACTGAGGTGCTTTGAACCACACAAACCAGCCTACCGGAGCTACCTTCTCCTGTGAGGCACAAGAAATCCATATGGGACGGAGAGGAGGCACAGGTGAGAAACTCTGAGAAATGCTGGGCAAAACCATCTCTCACGATCCTTTCAAACCTTGTTTGTAAGATTTATGGCATGTAGAGCACAATATATTCTGTGGCATGTATTATAGCTTGGAGCCTTTGGTATGTACATATGCTGGAGTTTAAGGAAGTCACTGGTGATTCTGAGTGCTTTGAAGTTTGGTATGATCCTGCAGCTTTTTGGGAACGTGATGGGCACCTGCCCTCTGGGAGCCAAAGAAAAGGTTTTCAGTCTTTTAAACAATTACTTCTGTTGGGCACCCACATTCACTTGTCTTGCCTGAAAATTCAAAGGCATCTCTGCTTTGCAGTCTTTTCCAGACTAATTTGGGGAAAGACATAATCAGTGTTCATAAAAAAAGATGATTGCTCTAAGAGAATGGAGAAATAGAAAACAGGAAACACGTGGTTACATACATCAACAAGAAATACAACCAGTGAGACTCGAGTACAAGGCTGAATCATAATTATAAAAACACAGAAAAGAAAAGATTCAGTAGACTTGCAGAACAACTAGAAACTTGTACTCTCCTCAGGTTTGTTCCTGTGGTTTAAAGATTTGGGTCAGACCACACAGATCACAGGCAGTTTGAAATGACAAGGGAGGGAAGCGGAGAGACCTGAACCACAGCAAATGAAACTCTAGAAGGGATTTGTAGTAAGTGCCTCAGTTTTACCAGTCTAAAATCCCTTTTAAGTGGAACAAGAGAGGGAGACTATGGATGCCACACATCCTGCTACTTCAGTTGTTGTAGGTACTACTGCATGGCTTTGGAAAGGCCATGTCAGGTACTGAAGGCATGAGCAGACAAAGATACCTCAGATACTCTGCAGCTCTTCCCCTGTGATACATAGCTGATCCTACAAATGGGGGAGAAGCTATTTTGCTGTTACTGGGTCAGGAGCATGCAATTGGGCAATTACCCAAGAGAAAGACACACTGTAAGATGTAATCATTAAGCCTTGTGGCACCTTGTCTGTTCCTTACACATGCCACACTTCTGCAAAGCATCTGCTCAACCATCCTGGCATCACGGGCACATGCGTGTCTCCATACCTATCCTGCTAACCCCACAGGATTTGCCCAAACCCAGTCTTCAAAAGGCAGAGCAATTACCCCACATTGCCCCAGCTGGGGGACGATACATCTGGAGAACACACACTCAGTCCCTCACTCCATCATCTGTAATGCTGTTCCGTACAGTGTATTTCTGCCCAGAGAAACAAACAGTAAGGACTAGGCATGCAGCAAAAAAATTTCTAACTAGTCTCAGACCAGTTCTGCCTCAGGAAGATGATGCACTTGAGTCACGGGGAGCTTCCCCTGAAGTGCTGCCTTTCTGTCTAGCACCAGTGCAGCTCTGGTGACAGATAAGATGACTGGAGAAACATGAACATAGGCAAAGTGGGAGATTTTCAGAAAGCACACCCACACAGGGACCAGGTTTCCAGCAACCAAAACAAGAGCGTGCATGCAGCGTGTGAAGCTGCACTGTCAGGGCTGTCATGAAGATTAGAAGAGGGTGGAAGATTTGTCTATATGTGTACACAACAGTCTGCGTTTTCTTCCAAGATTTTCAGGGGAAGTGTGATTCCCTACCTTTGAAGAAAATGACTAATTACTACAAGATGTGTGTTTTGTGCTTGAGCTCCCTTCCCTCACAGAATTTTTTTTTTCCTTTTCCAAGTGTCACGCTGTCATGTTATGAAGGTTTGATAGCAATGACTGAGACAGTAATATAATAATAATAAAAAAGATGTTTATTTCCTTACACAAGTTCTTGGATTAGTAACATCCATTAAAATAATGCGATTACTAATTTAGAAAGGATAACACAAAACCATCAGTTACTAATTTAGAAAGGATAACCTGAAACCGTCGATTACTGCGTTATTAATTGGAAGGGCTGCTTATCCCTACTTGAAAGCTTTCTTGTTCACTCTCCTAGTGAGAGGGCTCTCAGCCTCGAGGAGTTCCCTTAACCCAGCGTCCCAGGAAAAGGGGAGGGGGGGGGAATACTCACGGTCCAGCCGGAGAGGATGATCAGGTCACGTTCCCGTCCCTGCTCAAACTCTCCTGGCTCCCAAGTCTCTTTTTATACGGCTGGGGCTCTGGGCAAACACTGCTTTTGCTGACTTTTAGCAAGTTTCGCAATCACAGGACTGTCTGTTTGTCTGCTCGGGAGGACCCTGCTAGCGAGGCAAGACCACAGCACCTCCGTATTGCTTCTCCCCTCCCCGGGGGTCCGTGCAGATTCCAGGTGGCAGACTTCACTTCTCCAGTCTTGTTAATCATTCCGCAGCCTTGCGCATATCAGTCCTTGTGCATATCGGTTGGTGGATGACTTTAGTCCTGTTAAGTCCTCTGTTCAACAGCTTTGTGCACGTCAGCTCTTGTGCTATCAGTTCTTCTGCGTATCAATTGACAAACTTCAGTCCTGTTAACTCTTCACTCGCCCGTCACCAAGGAATCATCTCTTCTTTTTCAGGGAAAGAGGGAGGCAGAAGTGCCCAGGACAATGCCCTTCCAGTGGTGAAGAGAGGTCCTATGGGGAATATTTTTGCTGCCAGGTGTTCTGCTTCTCAACTTCGTGATACCCCTGAAAGACCTGGATAGATGTGCCAAAGGTGAGTATATGTACACATGAGTGGGGGATGAGGGGAAAGAGTGGGAAGGAAGAGAAAATATGAGATAGATTTTTCACAGGAAAAGACTCTGGAAGTCCGGTTGCCTATGGAGACTGATTAATTTCACCTTGAAGCACAAATGTGGTTGCTGGTTTAATCCCCACAAAGCCACAGAGAACTTCCACTACAGAGTTCATTAGGCTTTGACAAACTGTATGCACTGGGCTGTGTGTGCTTGCCGGGCTCTCCTGAGACAGTGGAAAGTATTTAATACACAAGCAAACATCTTATAAAGGAAGGTATCCTTTCCTCATATATTTCCACATAAAGCATTTTTGAAAGATTTATTCAGCGAGCTGCCCTGGAGCCCCCAGGAACAGTTTTGACCTTGGCTAAGGATGGGAAATCAAGGAATTCAGCTCTGAAAACAGTCTTTCCAAAGCAGTCTAAAGTTTGGTGGCACAATTTTAAGCAAGAACTTCCCAGTTCAGTGCTCATGTGGAAAAAAAAAAAAGAAAAAGCATGTTTTTATTCATCAGCTCAGCCCTCACAAAGTATTACTGTGTTTCTTTCCCAGCTCTGGGAAGTGCCTAGGGAATTAAGAGTTTATTTTCTTAACGGGTACCTGCTTCAGTTGGTTCCAATGATCTATTTTCAACTCTCTTTTAGCCAGGCTAATTCACTTCATGCAGTTAAGGGAAAAATAACAATCAAATTAGATCATATTATCAGCATAGGATAAAATAGTAGTGGATTTTTTAAAGCATTTTATCTCAATGGCACAATTTGGACCAAATCCAAACACTCACAAATTCTGTAAATTTACTTTTAAGAGCCCAGCAGGGGGGTTTAATGGAAACAGGTCTAGTATATGAAAGAATTTCTGAACAGTCAAGCCCATTTACTACAAGATTTAATATGATTTTTGCTGTGTGATTTGTGAAAGCCTATATTTCTGGTTGCTACTTCCCAACTTTATATTTTTTATAAAAATGCAGGAAAGTTTTTGCTCTTTAAAAAATTTATTACGCTAAACAGCAAAACAAGTAAGACTTTAATAGAACTGCTGTTTTAGCTTTAAGAGTCTGAGCTTTGTAGCGAAAGTAACATCTCTTATTAGAGCTACTGATATGCCTTGGAAAAGCAGACAAGTCGCTGAATATGCAGGTCTGAAGCAGAAGCAGAAATCTTCAAAGCCTAGTCCTGGTTGAGAGTAGTTGCTTCACGTTTAACCTATATGAACCTTACCTCAGATTGAAAATGACAGATATGATGTTCTCCAATGCCCTGGATATCTCAGGCCTTATAGAGCACAGTATGGGACACAATTATTTTGATCCAAATTTTAATTTGATGAAAAAATTATCATCCTGGACCCAACAGTGAATTCCCATTGTTAGAAGCTAATGAATCCTCCTTTTTTAGGCTCTGTTACAAGCTTGTCTAACTTGCTGAATTATCCTCAGCAAGGGGCTTCTGGCATGTCAACCTGAAGTTGGAGAAACACCAACCCTGAAGAAAAGGCTGGGCTCGTCTGAGCACCGGGTTTTCTACGCCATCCTTCATGGGTAAGATCCAGCTCCAGCTCCAGCTTGGTTAGCTGCTTAAAACAGCCTTTCCATTCCCGCAGCAGAGGTGAAAAAGAGCCTTTACAATGTTTGATCACCCAGCAAGAGCCACGTTAGCCAAGTGCTGCAGGAAACAAGGCCCATGATCATCTGTTCTCTTTCCTCTTTCCCCTTGCCATAACTTCTCAGCCTACCAGGCAGCTCTAACTGGAGCTGACGGGGACTAGAAATCTCAAAAATCCATTCCTACTAATGCTATAAAAGCAGGCAGCCAGGTAACAGAGGCACCCCAGAAATGCCCCACTGAAGAGGAGGCTTTGCAGTCCCTGCCAGGCTGTGGGGAACCTTAGGTCAGAGTGCCCCCAATGGCACATGCCCTCCATCGGCATTTGACCTCCATTAAGCGCCAAAGAACTGACTGCACCTCACCAGTCCATAGGAAAACGTGTTTCATGAATGCTGCTGAGCTTGGGAGCAGTTGCTCCTTATAGTGCCTTACTACACATATGCCACAGGACGCTAATTAGGAATGAACCCAGTAGAGATTGCAATCTGCAATGCAAAACAGCACTTGGCCTTCAAACCTGGCACTCGGGCTGCCGTCCAAGCAGCACAGCCTTTTTGGCTCCACCAGTGCACCCTGAGGGAGAGGACTGCACAGGACACAGCCCCAGCAGTGTTTAAGTGCTTTTTGGCTGAGCACCAGTGGATCATCACACTGCTAATGAGCTATGTAGAGATGGTATAGTCTCCTTAAGGACAATAGGAAAGAATACATTTTCACGCACTTCCTTTTTCCTCGGATATGCATATGGAGAAATACCAGTTTTACGTTAAAAAAGGAGAAAAGAAGTTTACTACATGGAGAATTTGAGAATGCTCTTTAAAAATGTCATTGCTAAATAATAGAATAACAAATGGAATTACTGCAGTGGGACAGAAGGAACAATAATCGACAGGCAATACAGAAACATGGCAACAACCATCACAAGTTTGCCTTAGTCTCTCACGCCAGCTCTCTCCAGTTCTTAGTTGCCACGGAAAGGGTAGAGAGATATAATCCCTCATTTGAAACTATTCTTTCCTCTGAGAAGTATCTATGAGCATTAACATCTTCAGCTACCAAAAAAAAAAAATCTAAGCAGTAGTTTGCATTAAACTCATTAGCCACAAATATAAAATACTCAGCAAATGCCTTCTTTTGCCCTCATAAGGCACCAGTTGGGCACATGGGCTTCGGTACCTATGATCAGGACTTCATCGGGTGGTGGCGGATGGGATGCCCGTTCCCGCCTGAGCAACAAGAGGTTTCACCCCACCGTCTGTGCCGTCGGCCCCCTCCTACCCCTCACCAGCGGGGGCTTGTACCTCGTGGCAGTCTAGCCTTGGCTGAGGGGTTTTTAGCAACATTTAATGGGGTATGGAAAGCCTGGCGGTGGCGTAACTGCCAAGCGCAATAGCAAGCTTTGCCACGCCAAGGGCCAACCTGGCCATTAGCCAGGACCATAAGTGAAGTGGTTAATTTGCACCTAAATTACTTAGGATTTTAATCAGAGATTAATAAACAAAGGTTTCTGTAATTATTTATACAGACCACAGAAAGAGTGCTTCACACAACATGGCAGCCGATATCACTTGCTGTTCGGGCTGCAGAAAAATTCGTCTGGAAAAAAGCCCACCTTGCTGCTCCACGGGAGTGAACTTCTCCAAGATCAGCGGTCCTGTTAGAAGTGGCCGTACCCATGCTAAAGCGCAGCTCCCTTTCTCCCCGGAGGGACAGGGACCCCGTCTCTGCCCATGCCCACCAGGCCCCTTGCAGGTGGGATGCCATGGCCGCCCCGTGGGCCTGAACGCCCTCCGCCAGCTCAGCTCCCCGCCACCTTGCCGGGAGCTGCCCCGCAGGTGAGAGAGGGAAAGCAGCTCTCAGGCAGAGGTGGCTGAGCACAGCAGAAGGCTTCAGTTCTCCTCCGCAAACACTTGGCGCTGAAAAAACAAAAGGCGTGCTGCCTACGATGGCTCGGGGAGATTTATGTTTCCCCATATCAGCCTTGAATCGCAGGTTTGTCAGCTGGTTTGTCCTGCCAATTCCTCTGTGTGACCTCTGATTTTTTTATTGTGTAGACATGCCGCTTATGTCTGCATATGCTACAGCTCAGTTATAACAAAGTTAGAAATCAGACTTCAGGATCTCACAGTAATCTTGACCATTTGCTGCTATAATTAGTCATACAAAAATAGAAGATTCTATTCTAAACAGACAACACTGTTTAGAAATTTTTGTTCTACATGGGGGAAAGGAAGAGGGATATCTCTTGTTACTTGAAAAAGTACAAGACCCCCCAAATTCCCTGAGCGCAGAGGTGATCTGTTCCACACAACCGCGTTAGTACAGTTTGCAGAGCAAGGTTCAAGAGAAACTCCATTATGCAGTAAAGAAACAGCTCGCTTGTCCTTGTTTAAAGAGTTCAGCGCACAGATTCACAGCACTAGACCCTGCTAAAGAAAAACTGCTCTAGCAGGAAGGTACTGGAACGCATCACTACCATGAAGTACACAGGTTTTTTTCTAAGAAAAAACTTGAATTGGTCCAGGCTTTAAGTTTCATTTCCTGCAGCAAGGCCAGGCAAGAACAGGCACAGCAAGACTATTTTAGCTTACTTTTTGTTAGCTGCTTGCAAACAGAAACTCAACAGCTTAACAGTTTAATACAGCTGGGGATATTCAGCTTCAATGACTAAATATGCCTGAAAGATGTTGGAGGATTTTACATTTATTCTGTCCAAAGGCTCACTGTAACACTATTTGTCATTACAGGTAATTTGCCCTGCTCAGTCTCTGCATTCAACAAAGAAAGGCTCCAAAATTTCCTGTCTCTGGGTGAAGGAGAGAGTGTTTTTCAGTCTGTCTCGGGGATGGGCTTCAAGCTGTCTTTTCTTAGGATTTAAGGAAACAAGTCTATAGCTGCTTCTGAAAGGGCCTACCAGCCAGGTACAGGTTCACAGGGATGAGCAAGAACAGGGAGAGGAGGGGGAAAAAAACGCTTTAAGAGGTTTGCAGCTTCTCTCTCCCACTAGCAAGCCACTATGCAATTCTGGCCAGACAACACACAGTTTTTCTCCCCACCTGCTGAAGCTGTACCTGTCCTTACCTTCCAGGGGCACCTGCCTTTGGCACTGCCTTTTGCCTCCAAGAGGCTGCTGACAGCCAGCACCTCCCTGCCACCTCCTCCTCCTCCCGGCAGCCCTGAGGGCCGATGGCCCTTCCCCATCAGCTCTTGTTTCCCCATGCCGAGCGCATGGTGGGGCCTGGCTCTGGCCCAGGTGAGGAGCGTGCCCGGTTCAGGTTACGAGGGAAAAATCCCATTTGTCTTTCTCACGCTGTGTTTCAACAAGCGCAAGGTACCGTACGAGCACCGTTTCAAAGTCTTCCCCTAGACAACTCTTTGCAAGCAGTTGCTGACCTTCAAGGACGGGTTTGCGGAAAGGTTATGTGGCCTGCACTATTGGAGGCTTTCTGGCATTCCCAGGCTGGGGTACTGCAGCCGTGCTAGATGCCGGCATGGGATGAGGGGAAAGGACCACAGACAGTGGCCATGCCCTAAGGAGCACCCCTGCTGCAACCATCTGTATCACTTTCCCAGGGCACAAAACCTCCCTGTGAAGGGGATCTAAGGGGACAGCAAGCAGGAATCAGGAGACGCCTGGGGACAGCAACTGAAGTAAATGGAGAAGCATAAGGGTCAAAAAACTGACAAACAGGGAGCCAACAGAGAGGGAAACCCAACAGGGCACTCTGACAGCGCCCACAGATCCCCAGAGGAGGTGGAGGGGCCAGCAAGCAGAGCTCAGCAGTGCTCTGCCAGGAGCCATGAGAGCACCTGGGGAGGGACACAAACCCCCGGCATCTCAGTCATCCCCCTCCAGCAAGACGGGTCACCTGGCCAGGGCCAGAAGGATGCACAGAGTCTCCTTCTCACTGCCCAACAGACACAAGTCAGGACCATGAACACGTCCATACTCTCCGTTCTGTGAAGAATTTTCCAGGTTATAAAATCACAAAATAATTCAGGTTGGATGGGATCCCAACTTGCCCCCTAACTCTCTTGGTGGCCCTCCACTCCTCCACTGGCCTCTTTCCGGTGTGTTGACTCCTCCCTCTGATTGGGGGTCCAAAACTGGACACAGTGTCTCCATTAGTGGCTCCAGAAGTGCCAATTTCTCCAGTGGGCTAGGAATATGAATCAGATGAATCAATTGTATCTAGAGGGAAGAAAGCACACCAGCAGCATAGCCAGTAGAACAGGAGAAACAATTGCGCCTTTACTTGTCACTTGTTAGATCACATCTAGAGTGCTGATTCCAGTTTTGGGCCCCCAGTACAGGAAAGACACCAGTGACCTGGAGGGAGTTCAGTGGAGAGCCACCAGGCTGGAGCACTTGTCCCATGAGGAGATGCTGGGACAGCCGGGCTTGTTCAGCCTGGACAAGGGAAGGCTTCGGGGGGACCTTCCAGCACTTACAAGGAGGTTACTGAGAAGAGGGAGTCAGGCACTTTACTGAGGTGCATGGTGGGAGAACAGAAGACAGTGGTCCTATATTGAAGAAGGGGAATTTCTGACTGGGTATAAGTGAAAAAAAAAAAAAGAAATGTCTACGAGAATAATTAAGCAGTGGAGCAAGGTTGTGCAGTCTCCGTCCTTGGAGGTTTTCAAGACCCGATCTGACACAGCCCTGAGCAGCCTGGTCTAACCTCAGATCTGGCCCTGCTTTGGGCAGGAGGTGGAGGAGAGACCTCCCGAGGCCCTCCCAGCCTGAATGACTTGGCGGCTCTGTGATAGGATTTTAAGGCCTGCTCAGGATCTGGGAAAGAGGGCTGTTCCTCATCTGGAAGCAAATGATGCATTTTTAGCACCCTCCTTGTCCAGCAGAAGCAGGTGCCACTGTCTCCCAGCAGAGCAAGCGTGTGTCAACCCCGGGCCTGGCAGCTGCCTGAGAAATGGAGAGCCCCCAACTCCTGCAGGGACTCACCTTACTGGCTCTGGCATCTGGAGTTATCATTTTAAGGTGTTTCACAGGGGTTTGTGGCCCATTAGAATCCTTGCGGCCAAGGTGTGGAGGGGCAGCGGGAACGCAGCGAGGAGGCTCCTAGGCTGTCCCCACGGACAGTGGGCTGAGTGGGCCATTGGCCTGGCCCCCCTCTGGCATCCTGCAGTCCTTCACTTCTTTTGTTCATGTCCATCATGAACAGGAATGAGAAGCCGGAAAATTTCCTACATGCCAGCTGTAAAAATAGAGTCTAAGTAAGACGTTTTCTCCACTACTTCAGGGCTCGTTCTTTGTTACTGAAGCACATCATGTAGCAGTTTGCAATTAAAACCATCAACAGCATGGAAGGCCATACCACAATAGCTTTGTAGTCAATTATTTGATTTATAATTAAACATGCAGAATTTCAGCTTACTGACTAGAAAGTAGGATAACTACTTTCTGTTTGCCCGGTTCTAAAAAAAAGCCAGGAATCCAGGCTGCGGTTTCTATGGCGTGTATAAATTTCTCTTCTCCAGTGCGGGCTGTCTAGACAAAGAACAGGTTAGAACAAGATAAGTTTGAGGATGCAAATTAAGGTATTACCACAGCAACAGTAAGAAACCACCAAAATAAACAAACACATGGTGGTTATGAAAACCCCTCAGCCACCCGTGAAGGCAAGAGCCATTGTCAGGGATGAAGTTGCCGGGCTAAGACACACAGAGCATTGCAACGCATGGGTCTGGTCTGAGCACAGTCTCCAAAGAAGGATGCCTCACATGGTGACATTTTCCTGGCTTTATGAATGCAGCAGCCAGCTTATGGGAGCAGTTTTGTGCAATGAGTCAGGGCATTGAATCAACCCTGAAGGCAGCAATTTCCAACTACTTTTTCACAAGTCCATCAGTGCTGTACTGCCCCCCCCCCCTTCCTTCCCTTCCTGCCTTCTCTTTAAGAGAGAAACAAGGACTGACAGGAGATATTCAGGGGAGAGGCCCTGGGGGCCCTGGGAGCTGGGCTGATGCCCCGACTACTGCAAGCATCCTGTCTAGGTTGAAGCTGAGCTGCACTGGGAGTACAGTGAGGAAGATTTGAACGTGGTCCTTGCGCTGCAGTCACCTAAATGACACAACTCGTGGAGCCAAAGAAAAGACCAAATATGTGATTGTTCTCGACCTGATTGATGTGCTGGACTTTGTTTTGTTTAATCCTCCAAATCCTAGCAGTTTCCAGGCCAGACAAATACATGTAGGGCTTGTACAGGGCTCTGCTAAGCACATCAGCGACATGTTCGTGGTCAGGCCTTGCAGTCATCAGCTGGCTCTGCATTTGCAAGCACATAAAGTGAGGCCAGCGCAGGAGAGCATATTGCACATGAAACCTCCGTGCAACATGCAGGTTTGCTGGTGCTAGCAACAGTTTTATGCCTCACTGATAAGCGCAACACTATACTAAATCTAGCCAAGCCATACTGGCTTCTCTGAGAAGCACTAACAGTATCTTGAGGGCTGTTACATGTTCCTAACCACTTCACACAATTAGTCTTGAGGGTCTTCTTACAAATTTTCTGTAAAATGTACTCTTTCCACTACTTTCTTCTATGCATTAGATTACTTTTTCTTTTTTTCTGAAGCTTTCTAGGAGAATACTAGAAACTCACAGACACTGTGCCTCTATCGGGCACTCCAGGAAGCTTATGAGGACTGACGGCTCCCAGTTTCTCTGGGATTTCCATGTTCATGTAATGAGAACAAATGCTGCAACACAGCTCATTGCCCAAGATCCTAAACATCTGCTTGTGGGAAGGATTTTTGTATATCTGCACAATTTTTAGAACTGACTTTCATGTGAACACAGCGGGTTTTGTGCTCACAACCTGAGTCTTGGGTGCTTTTCTATCCACAAGCACCATACGGAGTGCATACAATATCGCTGGAGCAGCAGAAACACTTCAGGTTGTGAGCGGCCAAACATGTATATGTATCTGAGGTATTTTTTTGGATCTGGAGAGTAGGCTTAGCTACCTAAAGAGACAAAACTATCATTACCTTTCCCATATTCTGACTTTGAAACAGATCTAAGACTTATCCTTGCAAAACATTAAGTATGACAGTGAAACAAGATCTGAGCAGTATATCTGTGTTCTCTACCTCTTAAGAATAGAAAAAGGGCTTTACCTGATGATTTGTACCTGGGGATATTTGTATGCCTGCTTGTCACTCTGCCTTCCTATAGTGGTGGTGAACAGTTCTTCGTAGATAAGACTACCATTTTGTTCATCAGAAGATTCTACCTCTTTGCATGCGATATTTCAGGAAAGTGAAGCAATAATGACTCCCAGGGGATTCTTTCAGGAGTCAGGTTTCATCTCAAGCAGTAGCAAGTATGCCTTAGTGCAAAAGTAGCTGTTCTTTTCTCACCAGCCTAACCCAAGCACGGTATCCAAAAGCTTGCATTATTTTGGGATCAGACTGGTGCACATGCAGAAGAGACAAATTACCACCCTGAGAAAGTTGCAATAATTGGCCATATTCCTGAGAGGGGTTCAATGGAGCTCAAAGGTGTTCAGCTTATGGGCCAAGTTGCAAGACCGGAAACTCAGTGGCATTTAATAAATGCCAAACAAGGAATATTCTTTTTGTGTGCCTGTTGCAATTAGCACAACACTAGAAACACTCAGCAGGGTTACACTTTCCATCAAGCATCTGTACAGATGACTGGGTTTAAATGCAAGAAACAAAAAAGGAGAAATTGCCACATATGAAAACATATATTTCACTTGATGCATTCTTCCCATTTGACTCCCACTCCTGAGGAGACTGTCACCAGTGGATTTTTTTTTTTATTTTTAACATTCAATACACAAAAAGACATGCTTCATGACTGCAAATATCAAATAGTAGAGTTCTGAATAAAGGGCATGTCCAGTATTACTACATCCATCAGTGACATCAATTGTTAAAAATAAAATTAAGATCAGTTAACCATATTTTCCAAAGTTTGTCATCCTGTAATTTCCCCCAGAGTTGACTTTTCAGCTGCACAGGGCATCAGTTTAAGTATGAAGCAACCTACTAGTATTTTTCTATGACTGTATGTTTCCCCCCAGGGTCTGGGAAATGTTAGCATCAGCTGTTGACAAATTCTGCCTGCTTCCCAGCTAGTGCAAGGACATGGCCTCTTGCTGAGGAGGTGGAGATGCTCCTCTGAGCCCACTAAATTGGGCATGAGGTAAGTCAGAGTAGCATGGAAAACTCTTCTTCCTCCCAAATAACTGCATGGTCCTAACTTCATACTGAGTTTCACCATGCAGTTGTTTACCTCTACCCAGTGAGAAGTGAAACTTCACCATGCTGGCTTGACTGAGCTGCAACAGACACTGCAAAATGCAAGGCTGCTTTACTAAGCAATTGAAGGAAAATGCAGCCTGAACTGGAATTGAAGACTTCTCCCCAGGCCACTCCCTGACTTGTGCTTCTTTGCAAGACTGGAATATCCTAAGATTTTTAAGATAAAGAGCCAGAACACAAACAGAAAACAGAAGCCACTGGCTGGGTTTCGGTTTCTGGAAGGAGACCATTGGCACATCTGAATTCCCAAGAAGTCCAGCGTGCGTAGGCAGGCATTTCAGCCAGGCAGTAAAGCTGCTGGCCTTCACTGTAATGCCTCATCGATGTATTGTGGGGATGATTTTACTTCACCTGTTCAAGCAACAACCTTATGAGTTTTAATCGTATACATTTGGTATGAGAAAAAATCAAAGCAAACTTGAAGTTCCTCTCCCAACAGTGCAAGAGCCTTTCCCACAAGTGCCTCCTCTGGTGCTTCATCCAGCCACAATTAAATTGTATGGTCTAAGGTGTGGGACCTGCACAACAACCGTGTTGGCAGGAGAGAGCAGGGGTGTCCACAACTGCTAAGTACGGCCAGAAGTTCTGAATTCTGCTAGTTGTCATCATAGTATTGCCCTTCGCTTTTCCTGTGCGCTACTGCACTTCTCCCTCATTGGCTTTAGGCTATTTTCTTAGGTAGACAGGAACAGTTTCTGTTGTTCTCCCTCATTAATGTCCTTGTCCTACAGCAAAATACTGAGACAACTCCATTCATCATGCTTGCCATTCTACCAGTTGTAACAGGAAACCATGATTGCTGGCAAACACTGAACGTTTCATTTTTGCCAGTTGTCTTTTCTGTGGTCTGTAATTTCTCGTGAGCGGTCAGTAGTTGCCGCTTTTGCCTCCTTTAAAGCTTCCCACGCCTATCTCTAACATAAGAACCAATTCCAGACAATCTGTATCTGGGAGAGAAGTAGAAAGTCTGTAAGTGTTAGCTGATTCTTCCATAAAGCTAGCTATATATTTTCTTTTCATTGGCCAATGCGCATGAATCGTTTCATATAGCCAGGTGTCTGACTCTAACCCAGTGTGTCCTGGCTCTCTCCCAATAAATCAGTGCTCTCATTTCAAATCTGAGGAGCAATTTGTCTCTGAAAGCGTGCAGAAAACCCAAGTAGTTCTCATTCATAATTGGCACCGAAAAAAATGGTTGTCTTCTTTCTGCTCTTAGCAAGGCTTACTGGATCTCATTACTGGAACTTCATTTCTAACAACCACGCTGTTGAACATTGACTGGCACATTAAGAAGTATTAAAACTAACGTGGCAAGTGTCAAAATCCAGTCTGTGTCGTGAAGCCTTACACCTTGCTTTTTCATTATGTTCATTCACTTGCAAAATTCACTTGCTTCTTTGCAGGGAGTGTGAGAGCCATTAGGGAGAATTAAAGCGGATCTACTGAAACTGAGGAAGAAAAGCTTAAGCATCTGCACAGAAAGGAGGGAGGGAGGGAGGAAGACTTCTGTGTGTTGGTTTAAGGCTGCGTAATTAGGCCTGCACGTATCCCTTGGAGAACCAAAATTGTCTGGAATACAAGTCTGTGGTCCAGAACCAGCTGCGTCCCGGAGATGCCAGTCTTTGCCATGCGGTTCCTCAGCCCCAGCTAGGGTAACTCAGCCTGCAGACTCACAAGCATGGCGAAATCGGTGAAGAATTTGCAAAAAGGAGCGCACTGCTGCCGTTTTGTTATCAGTTGGTGGAGGCGGGGAAGGATTTAGGCTGCTTCCCCGCACTGCACCTAATCTTTCATTCCCCGGCACCTGCCTCTCACAGGGGCTCTCATCACATAAGGGGGAGTGACACAGGGTGTGAAGCGCCAGCCCTATCTAACCGACACTGTCATCACCGCTGTCAGAGGGGAGCGCTATGGGAGATGTATTTATAGGCAACCAGTTTTTAGACAGATTCAGAGGCTGTTTGTTTCTATTTTTATGCAGCTCCTCTAACAAAGAGACTGGGGGAGAGCTGCTGAGTTACAGGTCATGAGAAACAATTCTAGTCAATTAGTATTTCTGACCCAAATTAGAAGAGCATGCTTTTATTTATTTATTTATTTATTTATTTATTTTTCCCTGTGTGATTTTAAAATGCATCTTTCAGGGTTTAGTCTGATGTAGAGGACTGGTTATAGCTGCCAGACTTAGCATCTCACTACCTGTTTTTGTGAAACTTGTTTCACTCTTTTATGTAGTTTCCCCAAATGGCTTTTCAGACAGACACAAACTCCCTTCAGAGGCACCATCTGAGCTCACATGAAAAACTGTACATAACAAAACTAATGCATGAGTGGGCAACTTTTGCCGTAAGGAATCAAGTTTCGGTTTGACGCTTCCAAGAGATTATTGTAAACAACTGTGGGAAAATTTTGAAAAAAATGTGTGTAGTGTCCCTTCATAGCACTTGTACTGAGAAATATAATCAAAGAAAAACAATCCCTTTTGTCCCTATTTTCTTGCATAATCCTTGGCGCTAAAGCTGTGCTTATATCTGCAAAGCATTTTCCTAACAATTGCTAGTTATAATGTGTCAGCCACATTTGTGCAGATAATAGCCTCAGACCTGGCATGCAGAGGTTTACACACCTGCTTAAACTCCTGTACTGTGAACAACCTCCTTGACTTAACAGGAACTGCTCTCTGGGCAGAGAAGCTGAGCCTGGACCGCAAGTCGGGATCTTTCAGTTATTTCCATCCGGCTCAGTCCTACAGCTTCTGTGCAGAAGCCTCCTCATTCCCTGGCATTTGCAGAAGTCTGCCCACACAAAAGCAAATGGCACGATTTTGGTCTTAAGCTGTGGCAATTTAAGTTGAAAAGTTGAAAATGTTTTCACATTTATTTTTCCAGAGATGGTGAAAGACACATTTGACTGTTTGTGGTGTTAACATTCATTAACATTTTGGAGTATACACAGCCTTTATTATGCTTGTAATGACTGCAATTACTGTTTAAAGGACAGAGAAATGAAACTCTTGGAAGCTAAACTCTGTGGGCTCTCTGCAGCCCACAGTATCCCCATGCATGTGTCTGTAGGACATGGTGCTGTCTCGGCTGTGCTCCATTCAGGGTCTCCCGCTGTGGGTTGCAGTGGGGACATTGAGCAAACAGCTGCTCCAGCAGTAGGATGCTCACAATCATAGGTGTATTATATCCATCTCCACCCTAATGGCAACATCTTGACTTCTAAACAAGGGCATCAAGTAAGATGCTACCCTGCAACCAAGGTCACACCACAGAGTACCAAAAAAACCCCTTGGAGACATCCATGCTTTCCTATGGCAGGCTGACAAATCTACCAACAACCCTCAAATTTGAATTGCAATTCTTCCTGAAAACAAATGCAGTGTGTGCAGACTATGGGGGCTGTGTACCAAATGGGCTGAGCTGCTCTGAGACCAACAACCATGCAGCTTCCACAGCTGCAAGTCTGAAGATATTTTTGGATGAGCAGAAAATCAAACCAAACTTTCTGCGCAATGAATTGTATCAGCTAATTGCAGTGTGGGGTTCAAGCTCCTTTCATGATCCACATGTCCACCAATGGCACCTGAGCTATGATCCCAGGTGGTGAAACCCTAACGGTGAAGTAAGATCCAAATCTCTCTTCAATCAAGCAAACATTTAAAGAGATGTTATCCTATTTTGTTTCAGAAAAGGAAAACAGAATGTTTTGTGTTCTGTGTTGCTACATAACATTTTTAAAAAATAGTCATGCCCAGTCATTTTTGGCAAGCTTATTACTACAGAGATTTTGCATAAAAACATCATGCAAGCTCTGCTCCCACTCACCCCAATCAGTAACTCC
This sequence comes from Apteryx mantelli, assembly GCF_036417845.1. Lineage (NCBI taxonomy): Eukaryota > Metazoa > Chordata > Aves > Apterygiformes > Apterygidae > Apteryx > Apteryx mantelli. The sequence goes on along the minus strand of NC_089978.1, from coordinate 86,634,650 downwards.
ATTGATTAAAATGAAACATTCATGACCAGGTCAAGACCAACATATGGATTTTGGTATATTCCTCTGAAGAAATAAATTACAGTCCATGACACACAGACCCCTTAAGGTCTGTGAACAGCTTCTCAGGGGTCCATGAAAAGAAAAACAAAGCTATTGTTGGCAGACTCAGATTACCCATGCAGGGATCCCTACCACAACAGAAAAATTCTTAAGGTTCCAGAAACCAAAACACTTTTAAAAACACGGCTTTAAAAGATAGGTTTGCAGTTAATCCTTGAGACTCTCTTGTGTCTGAGGTATAATCTTAATTACCAAGAAATAAGTCATAAAGGACTCTCCTGCACACTGCGGTGGGGTGCATGACATCAGATAGTTTGCCACTACTGTTCTCCCATCAGCTGGGAGTCAAAACACACGCCGGGGCCCATGGGGGCTTATGGTTTGCGGGAAACACAGTGCCATGTGTCAGTGAATGCTCACCGGGAGCAAAGGAACTGCTAGAAATAGAGGTCTCATTTGCATGCCAATGCCCCCAGGGATAAATGAGGAGGGACAAATAATAGATTCAGATCGGTATTAAATTAAAAAAATTCTTTTTCAAAGTTTAACAGGGTGCATCTGTTGTCCTCTCAGACATCTTTATTCATGACATTCTTAAAATTCAAGCACCTCCTTTATTACCTGTTTCACATCTTTCTGTGGGAAAAGAACCTGAACCAAAACCATAAGTAGGATTACTCTAAACATTGTTTAAATATGACATCATATCACTGAAGTACATTCTAACATGCCCAAGCTTAAGGAAATCCAGGTTTCTATGCATTCCCTGTGGCTTAGGCCCAGGTCTACTGCCCTTGTCCTTCCTCCCTATTTTGCCAGTGTGGTGTGACAAAAACATGGATGCCTGGTTATTTTTTCATTTGTTCCATGACCTCACAGTTAATCTCTGCTTGCTGGTATGCAGGCAGTTAATTGCAGCTTAACAAAGGTGACCAGACAGCTGTTCTAATGAAAAATAGCTCTGTGCTTCTTGGAGTTTATCCTCCAAAACTGACTATAGAGTTACGTTAACACAAGAAATATATTTGCAATATGTTGTGTGAATTGTGAGCTATATCTTGATCCATGCTCACGTTTCTGCAGATGGAATTGCATTTGGGAAAATTTTGCATTATAAGAATGCCATTTACTCCTCACAGAGGAAAGAAATTCATTTAAGATGGAATCAATGTCTGTTTGTAAAAGCGAAGGTAGAGAACCCATGGCGGGGGGTAGAAGTAACCAAGCACTCCCCTCAGATACTCACAGAGCAAAGAAATCCTCCCCACAAACAACCTGCTAATAATCCATAGGCGGAAATCTGGGTGTGAGATCTCTTTGCCCAAACCCTTTGGAAAAACAAGCAGCACTGGTTATAGCTGGATCTATTTTTCTTCCGTAAATCCAACCAAGAGACTTGAATCACAGAATCACAGAATCACAGAATCGCTGAGGTTGGAAGGGACCTCTGGAGATCATCTAGTCCAACCCCCCTGCTCAAGCAGGGTCACCTAGAGCACGTTGCACAGGATTGCGTCCAGGCGCGTTTTGAATATCTCCAGAGAAGGAGACTCCACAACCTCTCTGGGCAACCTGTGCCAGTGCTCTGTCACCCCCACAGTGAAGAAGCCTTTTCTCATATTCAGATGGAACTTCCTGTGTTTCAGTTTGTGCCCGTTGCCTCGCGTCCTGTCGCTGGGCACCACTGAAAAGAGTCTGGCTCCATCCTCTTGACACCCTCCCTTAAGATATTTGTACACATTAATAAGATCTCCTCTCAGCCTTCTCTTCTCCAAGCTAAACAGGCCCAGCTCTCTCAGCCTTTCCTCATAAGAGAGATGCTCCAGTCCCCTAATCATCTTTGTGGCCCTTCGCTGGACTTGCTCCAGTAGTGCCACATCCCTCTTGTACTGGGGAGCCCAGAACTGGACACGCTACTCCAGATGTGGCCTCACCAGGGCTGAGTAGAGGGGGAGAATCACCTCCCTCAGCCTGCTGGCAACACTCTTCCTGATGCACCCCAGGATACCATTGGCCTTCTTGGCCACAAGGGCACATTGCTGCCTCATGCTTAACTTGGTGTCCACCAGCACTCCCAGGTCCTTCTCCGCAGAGCTGCTTTCCAGCAGGTCAGTCCCCAACCTGTACTGACTGGTGCATGGGGTTATTCCTCCCCAGGTGCAGGACCCTGCACTTCCCTTTGTTGAACTTCATGAGGTTCCTCTCCGCCCACCTCTCCAGCCTGTCCAGGTCTCTCTGAGTGGCAGCACAGCCCTCTGGTGTATCGGCCACTCCTCCCAGTTTTGTATCGTCAGCAAACTTGCTGAGGGTGCACTCTGTGCCTTCATCCAGGTCATTGATGAAGAAGTTGAACAAGACTGGACCCAGTACTGACCCCTGGGGGACACCGCTAGCTACAGGCCTCCAGCTAGACTCTGTGCCACTGATCACAACCCTCTGAGCTCTGCCATTCAGCCAGTTCTCAATCCACCTCACTGTCCACTCATCCAGCCCACACTTCCTGAGCTTGTCTATGAGGATGTTATGGGAGACAGTGTCAAAAGCCTTGCTGAAGTCAAGGTAGACAACATCCACTGCTCTCCCCTCATCTACCCAGACAGTCATTCCATCAGAGAAGGCTATCAGATTGGTTAGGCATGATTTCCCCTTGGTGAAGCCATGCTGACTACTCCTGATCACCTTCTTTTCCTCCACATGCTTGGAGATGGCCTCCAGGATGAGCTGCTCCATCACCTTTCGAGGGATGCAGGTGAGGCTGACTGGCCTGTAGTTCCCCGGGTCCTCCTTCTTGCCCTTTTTGAAGACTGGGGTGACATTGGCTTTCTTCCAGTCCTCAGGCACCTCTCCTCTTCTCCATGACCTTTCAAAGATGATGGAGAGTGGCTTAGCAATGACATCCGCCAGCTCCCTCAGCACTCGTGGGTGCATCCCATCAGGGCCCATGGATTTGTGGGTGTCAAGTTAGCTTAAATGATCTCTAACCCACTCCTCCTCGACCAAGGGAAAGTCTTCCTTTCTCCAGACTTTCTCTCTTGTCTCCAGGGTCTGGGGTTCCTGAGGGCTGGTCTGAGCAGTAAAGACTGAAGCAAAGAAGGCATTCAGTAACTCTGCCTTCTCTGCATCCTTCGTCACCAGGGCACCCACCCCATTCAGCAAAGGGCCCACATTTTCCCTAGTCTTCCTCTTGCTACTGATGTATTTGAAGAAGCCCTTCTTGCTGTCCTTGACATCTCTCGCCAGATTTAATTCCAAATAGGCCTTAGCCTTCCTCGTCGCATCCCTGCATACTCTGACAATGTTTCTATAATCCTCCCAAGTGGCCTGTCCCCCTTTCCACTTTCTGTAGACTTCCTCCTTCTGGTTGAGTTCTGCCAGGAGCTCCTTGCTCATCCATGCAGGTCTCCTGCCTCCTTTGCTTGACTTCCTACTCATAGGGATGCACCACTCTTGAGCCTGGAGGAGGTGATGTTTGAATAGTAACCAGCTCTCTTGAACGCCCCTTCCTTCTAGGGCCCTAACCCATGAGATTCCTCCAAGTAGGTCCCTGAAGAGGCCAAAGTTTGCTCTCCTGAAGTCCACGGTTGCGATCCTACTTATTGTCCTGCTGCCTCCTCGCAGGATCCTGAACTCCACCATCTCATGGTCACTGCAGCCAAGGCTGCCCCCGACCTTCACATCTTCAACCAGTCCTTCTTTGTTTGTTAGTACGAGGTCCAGCAGCACACCTCTCCTTGTTGGCTCCTCCACCACCTGTGTCAAGAAGTTGTCACCAATGCTCTGCAGGAACCTCCAGGACTGTTTGAGCCTAGCTGTGTTGTCCCTCCAGCAGATATCAGGGTGGTTGAAGTCCCCCATGAGAACCAGGGCCTGGGATCGTGAGGCTACTTCCAGTTGTCTGTAGAAGGCCTCATCAACTTCCTCTTCCTGATCAGGTGGCCTGTAGTAAACACCCACAACAGTGTCACCCCTGCTAGCCTGCCCTTTAATCCTTACCCATAAGCTCTCGACTCGCTCTTCATCCACCCCTAGGCACAGCTCGATACATTCCAGTTGCTCTCTCACATAAAGGGCGACTCCCCCACCTCACCTTCCTGGCATGTCCTTCCTAAAACACACGTAGCCATCCATGACAGCACTCCAGTCATGAGAGCTATCCCACCATGTCTCTGTAATGGCAATGAGATCATGGCCCTGCAACCGCACACACATCTCTAGTTCTTCCTGTTTGTTCCCCATGCTGCATGCATTGGTGTACAGGCATTTCAGAGAGGAGATCGAGCATGCTGGTTTCCCAGGAGGGATGCAAGAGGATCCTCCATAGCCACATCCCATGCGCACTTCCCTGGCTGCATTCACCTGCTGGAGGCATCCCGACTTGATCTGTCTTTTGCCAACTACCCTGGCACTATAACTCCCCCCTTCCCCCATCTTTCCTAGTTTAAAGCCCTCCTTACCAGGTTGGCCAACCTGTTGGCAAAGGCACGTGTGCCCCACCTTGTGAGGTGGATCCCATCTCTCCCCATCAGTTGTCGATCTTCAAACAGGGTCCCATGGTCGTAGAAACCAAAACCCTGTTGCCAACACCAGCGGCGCAGCCAGTCGTTAACCTGGAAAGTCCGTCTCCTCCTCCTCTCATCCACCCCCCTCACTGGCAGGATTGAGGAGAAGATGACCTGGGCTCCCAGACCCTTGACCACCATCCGCAGAGCTCTGAAGTCCTGCTTGATGGTCTCCAGTTTGCCCTTGGTGTCATTGGTGCCCACATGGAAGAGCAGCAGTGGGTAATAGTCTGAAGCGTGGACAAGCCTAGGCAGTCTTTCCATGACATCTCTCACACGAGCCCCCAGCAGGCCACAAACCTCTCCAGACATGAGGTCAGGTCGGCAGATAGGTGCCTCCGTCCCCTGCAGCAGGGAGTCCCCCACAACAATCACCCACCGCTTCTTCCGGGCGTTCCGGCAGGGCACAGGGTCTGTTGTCCCAGGTACTTCCCTGGCAGCCATGCCCATCTCCTCCTCAACCTGGAGGGCACTAAACCTGTTCTTCAGCTGCAAGTCTTCAGGAAGAGTAGGAGCCTTTCTCCTCCCACGAGCAGTGACCAGTTTCCAGCCTTCTTCTACGGTGTCATGATGTACCATTTCACACTGCACATGGCACAAGTCAGCAAAGAATACAGACAATTGCTTTGGACAGGAGGAAACCTGTATTGTTGCCTTCCAACTATAGGCTGGAATAGGGTGATAGCATTCTTTAGCATCTGGTGAGAAACTAAGTTATTCTCATCAAGCAGGAATATTAAAGCTATTCCCCTGGAGAGACCAGTGACTCCTGCACTGTCTTGGGCAGATGGAGAAGCATGATTTAGGCACAGGGTATCCAAGTCCAGGTATTCAAAGAGAAAAGCTGAGAATAATAATTTAAACGGATGTTGGCACACTAATCTGTAAGTGGTGCTCTCAATGAGCATAGTCTGGTTTGGGACCAGCAATTGCAGTTGCGTGGAAGGGAGCTGGAGGGCAAGGGGAAGGGTACTATCCCGAGAGGAGTAAGAGAGGGCCAGCTGAGAAAGAGGCAGAGGATGCTGGGAAGAGCACTGCTCTCCCAGGAGTCTGTCCGTGTATTTGGAGGCCTAATCACCGCACATGCCAGGTGATCCCACCAACCCCCCCTAATTAATTTTCTTCCCAACACCAAACGAACAGATGCTGAAACAAGTGCTGTAGCTGGATGAATGTCCGCGGAGGCCTCACTAAGTAAGTAGCTCTTGTGACTGTCAACAGAAAGCCTGTGGGTGGATTTTCAGCCCTTTGAAATGGACATGTTTCGGAGAAGTGCTTTCTCCTCAGGTCCCTGCTAATCCAATCTCAACAGTAAAACAAAGCCGATGAGGGAAGCACACTCTTACTTCTGAGGCAGAGAAAGAAACATGGATGTCCTGGCAAAAATAAAAACACTTTCTATCATTCCCTTCATCTTCTCAAAACCTCTTTAAGACTGCAACTTTTGGCTCCCAAAGCTACCTAGCTCTCTGCTCCATGATACCTTGGCTTTTCGGGTGCAAACCACACTGTTTCTGTTTCAGTGGCAGTAACTCCAAGATAGGCAAGGGGCTGCACAGCTGGGCAGGGCTGCGCGGACCTGTCACAACACCTCACCTTGCCCTTGGCTGCTTCTCCTCTGCAAAAGGCAAGTGCTAAGGTAGCTAGTGCTAGCAGTGCACAAGGTTGTCTGGCATGGAGGGTACCAACAAAAGAAGGAAAATTGGTGATGAAAGAGAGTTGTGGTATTGGCAGCCTTTTCTACCTGTGGTACTGGGGCAGGGCACTGTTTTAAGGCACGCTGAGAGTTTGCTGGTATGGACCAGGACAGCCCTGTGCATCTCGGAAAGCCTTGCCTGCCTGGGAACCTTTACAAACCCTCACTATTTGGGACCTGACTGTCCCTGTAGGTCTTTTTTTTTTTTTTCCAAACTATTTTTCTTCTATAAAAAATCAAAGGCCCGACAAGATGAATGATTAAACCCTTGCATGGATGTTGGCATGCCACCAGTCCCTATGGTGAACTAAAGACTGTTAGACTTGATCAGAAATCAGGGCTGAACCAGAAGAAAAAACACAGAAGTGTGAAAGTGCAAACGACATTATAAAGCCAATTCCAGGAATTCATGAGGTGTGTTAATTTAGAGATGGGAAAAATGAGTACAAAACAGGCAGAGCTACACTAGTTTTGAGCGAAAGTTTAAATACTGCCTTTTCTCAACCACTTGCAGGGACTAAAGTTGTTTCTGCTGCCTGAAAAACTGACTCTTTCCTGGGTATAGCTGGAGGGTCTGTTTGAAGGGGTTAGCTGTAAGATTAGTTTCTGCAAAGGGGAAACAACCTATAGGGAAGACACAGTGATCTGTACACATAATTTAAAAGGGGAGATTTATGAGAGATTAGTGCTGTCTCCTGGCTTTACACAATGTATGCAATTAAATGTCAGATCTGCCAGTGTATATGTTTTCATGCACAAGCAGAACACAGCTTTTCTGAGCTGCTGTTTACCACTCATATCACACTACTATGATTAAAAAAGACACATGCGGACAAGCCAGGCAGCCCACTCAAATCACAATACATTAACACATGGGGTCAGTACTTTTTTCTGATACACTGACTGACCTCTGACAAGCAATGTCCCTTCCTACAGGGCCTGGGGAGAAGATCAGCAAAGGGATATACTCACCTCAAATGGTATGTAGGTCCTAAAGTCCTTAAATATAACTCCATAGACACCTACCAGTCCTCATTCCCCATGGGGTTTAAATCTGCATCTGCTTATGCCCAGCTACATATCTCTTGTCAGAACTGAATGTCACATGCACTTTTAAGACTCCCAAGCTTTGTGTTGCCTTGCTGTGTCTCCAGAGTAGCCAAGGTGGCAGGCACACTTTGAACATGCCTCATGCAAATTTATGGGATCCAATCAGCACAAAAATCAGACAGCTTGTGCTGCTGAAAATGACAATGGTTTACACAGTAGCTGATTCACTGGAACGGGGAGGGGCGGTCATCTTTGAGGCACTACCCCCAAAATACAGGAGATCTGCATTCAGTCATCATTCAGTCTTATTCAGTCACTCAACCTGAGGGATTCAGGCTCATTCCTACCATGAGATGGACCATACTGGTCAGAATCTTCTCACTGCAGGAAATCTGAAGTTTGTTTGGCCAGAGAAAATAGGATCTGGGCCCTGCTTCAAAAAGTATTCATAAATTTCATAAAAAGTCTACCCTGTCCATGGCAAGAGAGTTATTTTTTTACTGTCTCTTCCTCTTTCTCACCCAATGAATATTTAATGTTTGCATGCAAAGTAGAACAACTTCAGCAGAAAAGCTTGAGAGACCTTCTCTTGAAAGTACTTTCTCACTGAAGAATACTGCTGTAGGCCCAAATGTCTTTGGTAGAGGAGAGAGCCCCATGTCCTCAATAAGATCTTGTTTCATCATCAGACTATCAGGCAAACATTTCCTAGCACAAATGGAAAGAGCTGTTCCTTTCTTGGGTTTTGCAGAAAGACTTACAGCACTTAATGCTGGGAGAGGGACTGAGTAGTCTCAGTCTGAAGGCTGGAGTCAACATCTCTGAGAGGGGCAAAGTGTAAGACTCACTCCCTCCATCAGCCTTCCCACTGACAAGAAATATATCCTTTTACTGATAAAAATTTGAGGCTGGAAACCAAGGGGAAACATGTCAGCCTCCTCCTCCATTCAATGGAGACCCGTGTGCAAAGCCCGCCAGGACCTCCTGTGTCCCTGCAGGTGTTACAGGCCAAGGTGCCCCTGCTGGTGCATGTCACTGTTTAAACCCCAGCTCCGGGCAATGCTGTTGCCTTTCCAAGCAGCCTGCTGATGGGGTGAGGGATGGGAGCTGGAGCTGAAATGATGAAGGCCTTCTTCTTCTCAATGCTTAGGGGCACCCCGAGTGCCTGTCTTGCTAAGGTGAGGGGGTGAGCTACACACCGCTCACCATGAATGTTGGCTTTCCTATCCTAAATTCTCCCTCCGCCAGTGGGCTTCTCTCTTTGGAGTATGATGACCACCAACCTGGTAGCCACCCCCTCCAGGGCCCTGCATTGCCTAGCTTTGTATTCACCAAAGTGTCTAGCAAGGCAGACAGCTCCTCATGCTGCACACACCACCTTGCTGTCTGTGGTTCGTAGCTAGCAGGAAGTTCCCACAGGGATTAGGGACATTAGCTACCTCTCCAGCTCCAGATTTAAAGATCCACTTGCAGGGATGTTGCTAGGTGCTAGCTGATCCTCTAGGAAACTGGTCTCTTCAAAGGAAAGAAGGCAAAATGTCACAGCAGCCTTGCAGCACTGAGATACAGCATCCTGGCACTGGCACAGGACTTTTCCTGGGGCTTTTTCTGATATGAAAGCTGACCTTGATCTTCCTTACCTAGGGGAGCAGCCCCTAAATGTTCCCACAGTGCAACTGGGCTGGCATCCCAAAATGTTCCAGGGACACCAGTGGAGAAAGGATCACAAGGGAAACTTAGATAAATATGCAATGTACCGACCAACACAAATGCTGTTTTGCATATTTGCTTATTCAATAGTAATATATTCTGGACCAATTACATACTGCTGATGACCTAGGAATGTCTTCGTGCTACAGTTCTCACCTCACCTTGCTTAGCATGCTGCCTTTTGAGAAGCCCTACTGAAGTGGCTGACCGTCCTCATACATGTTGCAGAAAACCTAATGTCTCACCACAATGTCCATCGTGTGGTACTAGCCTTTGATCCAGTGAACAGACCTGGACTGGACTGTATAAAACCACTTGTGGTGGGCTATGAGATACTGAGCAGTTTTGCCCTTCATACTCTTCCCGTCCACAATTTTTGAGCCTCAGCAGTGAACGTGACAAAACCAAGAGCAAGATTCAAGTAAGTCGGTGGAATCTGCTGTGTCCTCCTGCAGTCTGTGTCACACACGTGTGCTCCTGAACATTGCTGTGCTTTAGCTGCCTGAATTTAGGTGGGATAAACTGTGTCCTACAGGTACCTGTTTCTTTTCATTAACTGGAGCTTGGTGTGACTTGCTCATGCTGCTGGCTTTAGTCTTTAGTCAGCTTTAGCCAGCTGGATTACATTTGTGCTAAGTTAGATATCCAGCCACCAATCCACACACTTAGGCAACTTAAACAACAATGAAGTGTCCCATTAACTCCAACTGGAATAACCACGTATGCCAAATTAGACATGTGAAGAGACTCTTGCAGGGTTAGGTCTTGGAAAGCTAAAGAAATGTGGCCTGATTTCCCAGAGAGTCTGTGGAGTGCTCAGATCGCCTGTTGAATTCAAAGGAGCTGTAGGTTCTCAGCGCCTCAGAAAATCAGTATGTGCCAGATTTTTATAACAGAATGATGCCATGCTGCACATAAAAATAAACATTTTTCCCCCCTCCCCCTCTCTGTGTCCCATTTTAACTCCCTTTTTTCCATTGGATTTTATTCCTAGCTTTCTCAGTATGAACACAGGAAAGAGAATATATAATTTCTAATTAGAAATTAATCTTTCAACCTGCAGTGTAAGTGAGGCTTTAAAATCCAGCAAAAAATGTTGCAAAGCCTGTTATTCTTAGTTACAAAATAAATATGCAAACTATGTCACCATACTCTTCATAAATATCTTTCAGCTGTTCTTTTTAATAAAGAACAATATGAACCCTTCCGTATTACTTTGAGTTTTAAGTAGCTCAAACGTTTGGTCTACCAACTTTGACAATGTCCCTTTAAGTTTTCTGATTTTTGTGGAAGATCTAGCCCTGGGGTTTTTTGGCTTAGACACAGTACTTGTCAGAACCCTTCAGACTCTCTTACTGAAGTAGCTGATGCTGAGCGGTTTTTTGGTTTGGTCTTTTTTTTTCAGAGTGACCTTGTTTCCAGCTTGGATTTCATGAGAAAATGTGATCGTGTCAGAATTTTCCTTTGGAGGGAATTTTTATTTTACAGATCTTGACAGATTTTCAATTTCATGCTTTGATTTGAAGTTTCTCTGATTCTTTCTCCTCTTATGTTTTAATCTGACAGCCTCTAAGGCTAGAGAGACCTATTCTCTAATGGTTAAAGCAAAAGATGTTGCATCAGGAGATCTGGGTTCTGTTTCTGGCATAATCTCCAGTCTTGCTGTGTAATTTCACCAATATGAATATATACGTATGTGTGTGTTTGAGTGCACGTGTGTATTTTGCTCTGGCTTGCACTATAAATATATAAATAGGCATTTAAATATACAACTATATGCATAAAAGACAGTAGTACTTACCCACCCTCTTTCCATTAATACTTTTGCGTATTTTAAGCTTTGGGACTGTGAAAGAAAAGAAAAGATATTACCTTACTGCATATGAGCTTTACAGTATCGGTTAGTGTGTTTCCTGCAATGTTCAGATTTTGACTTTTTTGAAACTAATGTTGCATTTGCCAGAGTTTGGCATCTTTGTGCATTCATGCAATATTCTGAACATGCTATTACTTCAATGAACACCTAGGGAGGGCTTCAGGCTGCATAAATAAAACACCTGACTTTTGCCTGTATTTTTGGCTCCTGCTGATGCAGTTCCTAAAAAAAAGTTTAGGCTCCCTGGTCAGTGTGGACTGAGTAACATCTCCAAAAGAGGCTCCAGCCACTGCCAAATAGGTGTCTCTGATGAATATTACCCTTTGGAATTTCCCATCCCTCTTCGCTGGCATTAGAGCTCCATTTTCATCTAGTTGGGTTAGATGCTGTGGTGTTATAAGGCTAAATCTGAGCTAGATTCCCACCTTAAATGCCAAAGTTTCCAACTCAGCTGATGGAGAGAAATGTAGGTACTTCTGTTGCGTGGAGTGTTATCTTCTTGGGAGGTCTTCAGAGGCATGTACTTCTCCCTAGGGAAATGAAGTGGTTACTTTAAAGAAGACTATTTCATTAGGTGCCAAAAACGTAGGCGCAATCTGCGTGCTTATGTTGATTGGACTCCTATCATAAAGATGTGTGTACCTGGCAGTATGTCTTCACAAGTCCTTGGAGGCCGTTTATATTTTTGTGTTCATGGGTGAGGAATTCCACACTAAGAAAGCTATCTGAAAATTTAAAAAATTAGATGACAGTCCAAAATGGATGACAGATCAAATTGGTGAACAGTGAAAATACTGTTCCATGAAAATCAATTATCAGCGCTTCTGGCCAGACTCAGAAGCTCCGAGCTTGCAGGCTGTGTCGTGTACTTGTAATGGAGCCCAACACTTCTCTCTCTGAGCTGTCAAACAGAACTGGGGAGAGAATCCAGAAAACCACAATTTTATTTTTTCAGTTCAACTATTTTCTCATATATTAATTAGAAAGGAACTAGGGGCTATTTATTATTTGGTTATCATTGGAAATGTGATCTGTGTAATTGGTCGTATCAGTCATATTTATTCTCTCCTTGACGAAACAATTCCCAGGCCATAAAAGGGTTTTCAGTCTTGTCCCATCAGCCTTGTCAGTGAGACTCCACATGTGTCCACTGTCAGATATGTTTTCATGTGATTTTATAGATTTGTTTTCTGGCAAAAAAGATAGGAAAATTCATCTACTTGAATGTTAGTTGAAAGCACATAAAAGGAGATCTGATACTACAAAACAGAATTTGCTAATGTCTTCAAACATTGCTTTTATTGGCATTTGTTCATTCTGAGGTGATCTGTATCCCGCTCACACAGAGCTTATCAGATCTGATGAATGTTCTGGTTCACTTTCATTCTTGCTCATTTGAAGGAGAAGAATAAGGACTCAAGAAAGAAATGCCATCTCTTCCATCTCTGGCTAAATATCCAGAAGAGCAGAAGTTTGGGGGCAAGGGAGAGACTGGTTCAAGTGCTGTCAGGAGCTGGATGCCCAAGGAGCTCATCCCTGGCCTTGTGCTGGGGCAGGGAGGTCTGTTGATGTTTATACAGTGTCTGCTACAGCAGGCTAGAGCATAAAGGCAAATGGCACCCCATGAGAAAAAGACTCATTAGTGAAAGGCACCACACAAATATCACCTAGAGAAGGCCAGAAGTAGAGAGGGAAATAAATGTTGAGGATAAGAAGGTAGTGAAAAATATCAGTTCAAACAAAAAATATACACTTTTTCAGAGCTAGAAGTACTGTATTTAAACTTAGCTATCCTGCACCGTTTTAATGATACTCTTCTCTGAAAACATACTGAGAATGACTGCATTCCCAGATAACCTGTTGCTGCTAGTGGGATCTTTCCCTTCTGGGGAGGGAGCAGATCCGGCAAAGTGCTTAGCTCTTGGGAGGGACAGGGAGCTATGGTGGAGGAGAGCAGTGGCATAAGCGTGGTTTTTGGGGGTAACTTCTGATAAGCAGCAGAGACGATGTTCCCACTGCTGATGGCACCTGTCCCCAAGGAAGGAGCTGCAGCCACCAGGACAAGGGGTGCAGAGAGGCATTCACGTCGCTCAGGGCTGGCTCTGTGCAGATCAGCCTGGCTGTGTCCACCCCAAGTGACGCATGACACCTTGGCTCATGGCCCTTTTGGCTCCAGGGAAGGGATGAGTCCGAGGCTGCCACGGCCGTGCTCTTACAGCGGGACACTGCAGTGTGGGAGGCCTGGGAGGCGTGCAGAGGTATTTGAGAGTATTAGGCCCACTAGGTCGGGGCTGAGGGACTGTCCCAGGTGGCAGGAGCAAGGCTGGTCGGTGTAGCCTGCATAACCTGCAGCAGACCCTGGAGCAAACTAACCAGTCAGCTGCAGCCAGGTTTCCTCTTGAATTTCATTACAGCAGAGGGTCCAAGCGGGAATGACCCTATGAGCAGGGTGGATCATGAGGGCACTGGGGCCCAAACTGGGAAAGGAAGTGATTTGATAGTATACATGCCCCCTAACTTGGTGGGATGAATCATCCTTCGGAGGCATTTGCAGCTCCAGACACACTAAAGAGACCCCAGACGGCAGGCTGAACTCTCCACCTCACTTTCAGGCAGCTATGGCTAGATGAGAGGAGGCCCACTGATGTCTCAACCATTTCCAGCCTCCACAGGTTTGAATTGCCCCCTCTTTTACTGTGTCTGCTGGGGAATGAGCCAAAGCCACACAGAGCTGGATCTGCTCCTGATATTCCTCATGTTCCCGGTTTTCATCTCTAGGGTTTGGGGTTGGACCTTCGGAGGAGGGAAATTTGGAGCTTGGTCAGCTTCCTAAAGTGGGAGAGTTCAGGAGGTGTTGTTTCAATCCCATCTCCACCACTGTTTGCTAAAATAATAAAAACTAATTTCCTTCCATTAGCTTGACTTGCATTTGCTGTGTTGGTGGTCTCTGTTTCTCCCCTTCCTTACAGTCTTTTCTCATAAATTTAATCAAAACAGGTTTTCTAGATTTGCCGAGTGAACCCATCACATTTCCTGACCTCTCTCTTTCCCTTCTGCTTACCTCTCTAACTCCACTGCTCACTGCAAGACTCGCTAATGCACCCTCCCCAACCCATCCCATTGCATTCCTTCAGTGGTTCCTCTGAAAGCACTAAAGCAGGCAGAAATTGGCTTGATTATTTGACAGTGTAAGGGGAGATGGTGTCCCTCTGCTGCTCCAAGGGAAAAATCCCTTTCTGTGACTCTCAGACATGATTTACAGCTCCTGTCTGATGGGACCAGCAGCCACCTGTCACCTCGTCCCTCTCTTTAGGTGGCCAGTTTCCAGACAGCAGCTCATCATGTGTCTTTTAAGGTACCTTAACATTTACGAAACTCGTTGTGTCACTTTGATGGATGGCGTTAGAGGTGAAAACCAACAACTCTGTCCGAGAGTTTGGGCTGAGCACAAACCCCCCCACACAGGCGCGTCTGAAGTTCAGGAGTTTGGATTTAGACAAGCGCCCGGCACCCAGGGCTGCTCTGGCGGCTGGGCACCTCCAGCTCCCTGGAAAGGGTTGCGTTGTGCCTCTTCATTCCTCGGATAAGCACAGCCTATCTTTCTGAATCCTTTTCCTTTGTTATAGCCAAATGGCCTTTTCTAACTTTGCAGGAATGTGAGTGCATACAAACCAGAGGGGTTATATAAAATATGTCAGTGTGTACATAATACCATGTGAAAAAGCTTACCTGAGACACTGGGTCATGAAGACTACGACACGCTGCTGGGAAACAGAAAAATTTATTGTTGGCTTTAGGCCTCACAGTCTTTGATGGCTGTCAGAATGGCAGGGAGCAGCGGCAGAGATAGATTTGTGCTTGGCCTCTTCCTTAACAATCAGGAATTTATTTTTCAATCATTAACTTGCTACATAGAGCCTCCTTCCTCCAAAGGCTGCAATTATTAGAGAGAGGGAAAAAAGCCTTCTTTTCTTGTTCCTTCTTTCTTAAAAATAAATAAAAATATATATCCCGTGGAGCATTTGTTTTGTCTTAAAAGCCTCTGCAACAGGAGGGTGAATGTCAGAGGAAAAAAAAAAAAGTCTTTCTTATAAAAACCCAGTGGTAGCTTTTTGGTTTTTCTTTTTCTATGTGTTCCAGCTGAACAGCTGTGAACTGTGTTTCGTGCCTTCTTTGTTGTTTTTACTGCTATTGGCTTTGCACTTGATTTCTGCTCGGACATTCTTTCAGGTGTATTTCCAGCAGTAAATCGGGGCTGCTCTTGGGTCTATTGACCTGAGTCTTCAAATAATGAAGCTGAGCATTTATCTCTCTCTTTTATCCAGGTGTCTCTGAGCACTTTGCAAACGCTAAAGGATCAGGTGTCTTGACACCGTAGAGACAAACCATAGGTACCTGTTTTCCACATTTACACGGAGGTGCAGGGAGACTTGCCCAGCATAGCCAGGGACGCCAGTGGTGCTGTCAGAGCAGAGCACTGAAGATCAGCTCCCAGCACTGCCTCTGCAAACTGACTCCCCCTAGTCTGATAATGGTGCTGGGAGGGCAATATCAAACCATGGCAGATGTCATGGTTCCTTTGTAAGCGGAAGGACTGGTTATAATGAGGGATAAAGCACACTTCATCTTTGAAGCACTTTTTAAAAGTAGTTCAGTAACTTCCCAGGTACAAATTCTGATCTATATACTTTGCCCTATGATGACTGTTCACACTGACTGCAGCCACTTATCTGCTGTGCTCTTACTAATAACTCCCAGAGCACACGACATTTCTCTCCTGGGAATTTAGGATGCCTGTAAGAGACGATAGGATCAAGTGAAAAAAGATAAAGACCTAGAACATCTTCCTCTTAAAAATTTGCCTTCTGCATCATGCCATCTGCTTTAGAGAGTACTCTGTGAAGCCTCCTGGTGTACAAAGATTGCAACAAGTCAGGGACCCAGGAGGCCTAAAGGGGCTGAGCCATCTGCAGCTACAGAACAAACTAATGGGCTAAGTAGCTCCACTGCTGGCAAGGGCATGTCACTGACGTAGCTGTCCAAGCTCTCCCACCAAAATGCAGGCTAATGAGAGCCCTGTTGAGAAATGACGCAGGAGTCGGTTCTTAGAGATCACACAACCTAACAGCTGTCCAAATGCAGATGGGTTCAGATCCACTGCTGACTCGTTTTCCTGTTGCCTCTGGAATCTACAATTCCAATTTTAAGAAATGAAAGGTTGTATGCGCCTCCTTGTTACGGTGAGAACTGTGCCCAGATATAGCTTAATGCACAGCTGTGCTTTTAGCCGGAGGGTATGGTTTCACAAGACGTCTTGAGTTGAATTAATAACTCATGGCTCTGCTCTTTTAGTGGGCTGAACTGGCTTATCTTGCAATCAGACAAGTGCCAGAGCTGACACAAGGAGAGGTGGGGAGTGGGTGGTGGGGACTGGGACAGGGACTGGGAAGAGGACAGGGAGGGGAGCTGGGGATGGAGGAGAGCAGGACCTCCCCTCCTCTAGTTGCAGCTAGCTGCTAGTTCAGCTCAAGCATAAACCTAGCCCTTAGTGACCAGGGAGAGGTTAGAAAGCAAGGCTTGTGAACAGCAAAGTCGCTCCTGCTTTTCTATAGTGAGAAAGCTCCTGAAGGCTCGTGTGGCAAACTCAATACTTCAGTCTGCCATCGCGAGGACTGAAACAGCAGCCTCCAGAGAGGTGTCAGCTTGGAAGGCTAACTACTCAGGAGAAAACAAAAGTTGCTCTGCTATCAGGCAAAAGTTATTAGACTTCCACAACAAGAGAATGCAGGATTTAATGGGTATGCTGTGAAAAAGAAGGAAAAAATAAGAGAAAGAAAATATGCAGGTTGGTTTAATAGGATAATAAATATTTTATGAATGATGCTTTCAAAACATAAACAGCCAGGGTCTTGGATGGAAACGCAGACATTGGATGGCTGTGAAATTCCAAAGATGAGCCTGAGGATGGGAAGGCAAAGGGAAAAGATGTTCAGAGATTTCTACTGACTTCTGTCTCTAGAGTGGCTCATAATAGACAGCATAACTCAAATTATTTCACTGCAACATATACATTGTAAAGACAAACCTGTTATTAATGGGAAAGCTTTCCTAATATGAAAGGCAACATGGGGTTGATCTTGTTCTTGCCATATGTCTTCTGAAATGACAGATAAAGACATCTGAATTGCCTCTCAGTGCTAGGCAGTGGTTACTGGATAAAGAGATTTTTTTACTGAGCAAATGATTATATTCCTTTCCACGCTAATAGAATTCTCCATGACATTCATTAAAAATGTTAAGACTTCCCAGGTAGCTGGTGCACCCCACTGCAAACATAGCACTTTCCTGTTTTTCACACAAGCCCAAGAAATGTGTAGTGATGGTTGTATATTTTCAGTATCTTTGCAATCCTCCTTTAAGTACATGTTATTTGTCTTCCAGGCATAAAACCAGGAGTGTCCTGAAAGATCCTGAGCTGATTCTTGTGCTGCTAATCTTCACTCCACTCTTTTTAGTCAATTTTCAAACCTGCCTGCTTTTCCATTGTGTATTTGCTCAAAGTTATCACCTAATTTGTGTGGTCTGGAAGCCAGTTGCTATTTGTCACAGCAAGGAACAGGGCTAAAATTAATTTTTTTTCTTGGTTGGTTTTAATCCTGTCCAGTTTGCCTGGATTAAAGTAGCTGTGAACCAAAGACTGAAGCATGAAGCGTGATGGGCAGCTGAAGCCAGTGGGACATGGTGTTGCTGCTAAAAGTCCCGGTCCTGCTGGCCCCCAGTGTGTAGCCCCGAGGGGCATCTTGCCTGGCAGCAGCACTCATGGGGCTGCATGGGGCCTTGTGCTGCTCCCAGAGTGAATGCAAACCTTGTCAAGACTAATGAGGCACACCAGTGCTACGACCCTCAAAAGGAGGCTGTGGGGGCTCAGAGGGGCACAAGGCAGGGGCTAATGCTCTTTGCGCCATCTGTACTGCGGTGAATACGCCTAGCCCAGGAAACAGAGCTTTAATTGCATTTAAAGCTTAATTACCTTGAGTAATTTGAGCAGCCTGTGAGGGGATTCAGAGCTACCTTCTGGGTTTGAAACAGTCTGGTGTGGACAAGGACAGTCTTCTGCCACTGCTAGGCAAGAGGGAATAGGACTAGGAAAGGGCGTACATGGCATTTGCAATAGAAGAAGTATATTTTAATTCTGGGAAAGAGCCCCTTAAGAGGAGATGGCCAGTCTCTGACATTGGCCCAACGGAGTGGCCGTCCTCAGAGGGCGCCTCTACAAATGCTCAAAAATGTTATTGAGGTGCTGAGTCTGAAGCATAACAGCAGCAATTTACATGTCGACGCTTTTAACTTGATGAGGATCTTTCTCAGCCCCAACTCCTGTTCCAGGCCCTGGGGTTTGGCCCAGGAAAGACCAAGCACAAGAGGGCTCCTTGGTCTGAAACCAGCCAGCGGGTCCTTGGCTCATCTGGGGTCTAGGAAAGGCTGGTCTTGGCAGTGCAGGTCTTTGAACCATCATGTGAACTGTCATAGGTGGATGAAATCTGTGATGCCACTGCAGAGCAGTGTTGTCATTTTGCTGCAAATATAGCAACATTTTCTTACAAAGGCAGGAAAGTTTCACCTTGAATCAAAACTAGGACAACTCATGCTATGTTTGCTGAAGGAAATATAGTGAAAACAAAACTATGATGGCAGAGATGGGCTGGATATTTTTCCCCCACATCCCTGATTCTGTTAAAGTGTGGAAATCTCACGGCCATATCTGAGCAGCTCTGTGAATATTCACAAATCTGTGAGGTTTTGCTCAACAAATACTCAGCAAACACCACTGAGTTTTTCGGCCAAGTCAGCTTGAACCCACATTCCTCCTCTGGTAAAGCAGCTGGGAAGCATATTTCAGCTACCGTGCAATGGTTTATGCTTCACACTCCAATGCAAACTGTGTGGGTTTGCACTTTTAAGAAGGGCCTGCCCTCAAGGAAGAAAGTGAGGTTTATGTGAGACGGCGCTGTGAACAATGTTTGGCTGCTATAGCTGCCAGTTTAATTTAAGGGCAACATGAGCTCATGTGCTTTACACAACTGCGAATACTGTGGACATGGCAAACATCAACAATTGCTGACAATATGTCTAAGGATAAACCCAGATCCAAGCTATCCCTTGAACCTTGAATACTGAACTCCACTTAAGTGCCAAATGCTGTTATGCAGGATACATGCAGAATCTTAATGCTGATTATTCTTACAGCTAGAAACTTGTTTCAAAATGGTTCCAAAATAGCCAGCTTAAAGCCCTCAGTAATTTACTTATTTTGGGTTTCTTCATTATGCATTCGTGACTCAACAACCTGCCAGCAAGAGGACTCTGCTATTCTCATTACACAGGACAATGTGTTTAAAGAAACTGGAACCAGTTATGTTGGCTAGGTTGCTCTGGATGAACTACCTCGTCTAGCAAGAAACCAGGTAGTCAAGATAATTTACTGGTGATAAATCTCTCTCATTTCCTTCAAAACCACAGGTGCTGTTTGCCCTGGAGAAGACTGGCCAGAGTGGTAGGATGATCAGGCTGGTGAGCCTCCTTTCTCTGGCCCAGAGGCCACCCCATGGCCCACAGTGGGCTGGGTGGGCATCAGGCCCCATCGAGGGTGACCCGGCTGTCCCTGGCCATGGGACAGGGGTGCAGGAGCTGATGCAGCTGGGACTTGCACCGTGGAGAGCTGGGGCGTGTCTGACTGCGGGGCTGGATGTGGGCTGCACGCAACCTCCAGCAGCCTGTATTTCCCAGCTGGTAACACAGAGGGGATATAGGTCAACTCACCTTAAAGACTGCGGGGTATTCAAGTACAAAGGGGCAGAAGTCCCACAAGCAGATTATATATTGAGAAGACTTTGGCTGTTTATTGCACCTATATCTTAGCTGTAGCCAGGTACCTTCAGACAGAGAATGGGTGCTAGCAAAGACAAGTGAAAACCTCTGAATGGGTTTTACCATGCCAGGTAAAGCCAGTGCCAGCAAACCCCTCATACACGACAGACTGAATTGCAAAAGAGCGTTTCTTGGTGTGTCCTAGATGTTTTAGTGCACATATATCAGGGCTTATCTATACATAATACCCCTGCACATGCACACACACAGAATTGTTTGCTGGAGATCATACACATGCAAGGACGTTCACTGCAGACCCCCCTTTGCACCAGTCGCCTACTATTCAACCCTTATAGCCCACCTGTGCTTTTCCTAGGACCTTCGCCGGCTGCTCTCCCTGCTTGGATATCTCCCGCTGTCTGCCCTGTTTGTGTGCGGTGCGGGCTGCCTCACGGCTTCATTCCAACAGCAATGCTCGGGTCGAGATGTGGCTTATCTGGGCTGTGGCTTAACATGGAAACACAAAAAATGTTCCCCAAAAAGCAAGGTCTCCTGGTTTTGGAGCTTGAACGTGGCTTCAGAAGAGCTGGCTGCCCCAACACGATGGAGATTTGTAGAAATGAGAGTGTGAGTGTGAGTGTGAGTGTGTGTGTGTGTGTGTGTGTGTTTAAACCGGCAGTTGACAGCTGACATTTCCCTAATCCCATAAGCCCATCTCAGGGCTCGTTTTCTCTCTTTGGGAAGGAAGTCCCACTGTGGGAGAGGCAGAAAGCTACCAAACTTGTGCAGAAGTGACACATTTTGGTGCAGGCCCATTTTTATAGCCAAAGCTAGAAGACATTAACTCAGTCTTGCCTCCCAGGCACCCAAAATACCCAACCGGTTTCCAGGAGCTGACTAACTTGAGGAAACTTTAATGTACTCAGTGGGAAGAAATGAGAACCAGGAGAAAAGATACCATTAAACAGGAGACTTTAGCACTAATCAGAGGGGTTTGTGTAGAGTCAGTCAAAAAAAAGGCAGTGATGTGGTCAGGAGCTCCTGGCCAGCTCCGAGCTCACTTGGCCATTGCAGGACACAATTCACAGTGCAGATCTGTGTCTCCGTCACGGCTGCCTGGAGGTCAACAGGAGGCGGGGGAGTGCGGATGGGAATGTTGCTTCTGTCTGTGCAGAAGAGCAATGAGAGACACTGAAGAAATGGGGAGTGGGATGCAAGCTGACATTTCAAGCACTGCCAAAGTCTGAGTCTGTGGATTTGGATCCAGTACTTAGATTACTGTAGACCTTTCCCCTCCCAGTCTTGTTTCTGATATAACTGAAAGGACACCAGCTAGGCTTAGTTGCCAAATTGTTTTTTTCTTTTCTTTCCTTGTCTTGTCTTTTCTTTTTTTTTTTTTTTTTGAGTGTGTGCTATTCACAGGCTTCAAGGTTTTTGAAGTTTTCAGTTAAAACTGGTTCCAACCCAAAAACTAAAGTCTCCCTACAGATCTGTAACTCCAGTACGACAAAACAATGAAGCACCATACACCAGCAAGCCCTGCCCCGCGTGTGTGCAGCGCACACAGGTAACTGCTGATGCTGGGCTGTGAGCAGTGGGAAGCAGGCAGTGAGCTGGGAAGTGGCAGTGGTGGATTTTCATGCATGAGCTGAGGGAAATGCTGAATAACGTCAGAAAAGAGCATCAAGAAGGAGGAATGAACCAAACTGGAATATCCTTTCAACAGGTGTGACTGGGGAGCAGGCAGCTTTCCAAAATCACTATGTGCCCTTTGGGGACGTTGACGCAGGCTGAGCTGTGCTGGATGCGGGCCAGCAGGCAGCTGGCCGTCCCCACTGCTGTCCCCACCACTGTCCATATAGACAAACCAAAGGCCTTTTGTTTTTGAAGACTCAGGTCTCTCAAATCGAAGTCCCTTTAAGATGCTTCAGATTGAGCAGGCGAAATGGAAACAGCAAAAATCTCAGGCCACTTCTGAGAAAGCTAGACCAGATTTATCTGATTTTTTTTAATTATTTTAATATTATCTGTAATTTCATCTGCTGGGAATAATTCTAATGGTTTAAAACAGTCACTGTTTTCATTTTGGGAAGGAACAGCATCAATATGCTTTTATTTAAATTTGGAAACAACACACAGCTTTCCTGGCCCTTCAGTCAGCCCTAAATCAAGGAGGATTAAGCAGTGTGCAGTGCATTTCTCATTCGTGTCCATTCAGACTTCTTTCTCCTAGCAGGTTATGGCCTCTCCTCTTGAGCTGACATTACACACCAATCATCACTATTGGTGCTGAAAGCTAGGCTGGCATTTGCGGCAGCAGCTACTTCTTGACTAAATCCCCATGTTTACCTTGAAAAATGCCAATCATGCTCAGGTCTCAGTATCCAAACCCTGCAGGGCTGGTTAACAGCAGCATTCCCCAACCGCAGAGAAAGCATCACCTGAGCTAATGTCTTCCCAAAGAGGTAACTGGGACATGGGACAGTAATTGCAACCCAGGGGCCTTTTTACTTTTGGAAGCCAGGATGGTCCCACTCATGTTTTCTGCTCATTAAAATTCACTTTTTCAACAGCCAGAAGCTAAGCTTTGGGAGGGGAAACTATTTTAACTCTGGAGACACCCGACCTCCCAGAGCCTCATTGAGAAGGTGGAGTCACTGAAGGTGATAACAGACTGATTGAGATTCTTGCTAAAGTCTCCTGTCATTTACAGTTTATAACTGCAAGGGGAATTTGGCCCTCTGTCTTGAAAAGGTTGTAAGCTAGAACTAAGTTTTCCAGCAAATTCCCTATGTTCTGCAGAGGTTTAATGTAAGAGCTTGGGAATTTGTCAGCCAATCACCGAAAAAAAAGAAGAAAATAAAAAGAGGTTTTAATAAATAAAATGCAAAGCAGAGTAATAAAATAAGCATGGTAGAGCCAGTGTTATTTGTTTTTGTATTAATTTTATGCTGTCCCTACAAATTCAATATACCACAACTTTGTATATTGATAAAATATGCACAACATGGAAATTATTAAGGAAGTGTGGTTGTGGAGGTTGCGTTAGAGGAGGATTGGTGCTTATGGTTGTCTGCGAAGCTGTCTGGAATTGAGGAATGTGTGTGTCAGCTGATGGAGACCACAAAAGTGATTAGTGAGGAAACCATTAACAACACTACATGCCAATGCACGTCTTTAGGTTAAGGAGTTAATTGCCTTTCTCAAAACTGCCTTTCTGAAATTTCACTTTAAAGATCTCAGTGGACCTTGGAAGAAAACAGCGTGTGTGATAGTTTACACTTGATTCACATTTTCTAAAATCCTTTTCACAATTATAAAGGCCAGATACTTTTTAATTCCTGCTGAGCACTTTAATGTCAAAGTAAATGGCTAATTCCTTGAAGAACGAGGTAGCCATGAACCATGCTAGTGTTTACCCATCACCTCCCTTGTGTGCAACAACTTTTTATTTCTAAAGAAGCTTTTTCTTGATTTACAAAGTGTGCTTCTCTAAGAGGGCAAGCGTGTGTTCAATGCAGCGCCTGCCACCAGAGCGCTGATGTGCAGTGTCCCTTCGAAAGGCTTCTCCTCCCCTTGGAGTAGACACTTGCTCTCCTCCCTTTCAATCATCTTTATTCCACCCATTACTCGTAAGCCTGAAGGAATAAATACGGTCCAAAAATGAATAGCTCAAGATTTTATTAGAGGAAGGTGGGGAGCGGGCTCCTCATCTTGAAATGCTTTGATGCCCTCTCTACATCTACTTGGTGGAGCCACCCAGGCTGCTGGTGCAGATGCCCTGTCCTGCCCCCCAGGATGCTGGCTGGCCTTGGGCCAGCTCCGGCCTTGCAGGCGCTGCCAGGTGAGCTGTCCTGCCTGCATGTGGGCGAAAGCAGCCCATCGTTCAATGGTCTGGGTCACCCAGGCAGCCTGATGTATCTCCTGGACCCTGGGCTCTCTGCACCAAACCCACACTGCTGCTCTCAAGCTCAAACGCTAGGGTGTCATCCCACAAGAAAATTAGGTGGTCTTTCAGGAAACGAGGTCCCAGGACATATCAAACTTTTACAGATTTGCCCTGAGCAGTAAAATGGAAGTGAAAGGTAAAACACAGCTCAGAGAGAGCAGGACTTTCCAGATGAGAAGTACTTAAGCGAGCTGGCTGCTACACGCTGCCCTTCACTGGTACCCCAGGAGGACAGCACACTACTGAGCCAAACAGGGTTACTAGCTACTGTTCACTGTGCCAGAGTCTGCAAATTAAAACCAGCAAAAAGTTGCAATCAAATACAGATGAAAAATAAACACTTTAGTTAAACAGTTTGTTTTAGCTCAGCGGCTCTGTTCTGCTTACCCTTTGCCAGCTCTCCCTGCTTTGCAAACTGGAGCGATACATGACAGACATAATCTATAATCAAGCGAGTCTTTTCCTGTTGATAGCATGCAGGCACCATCAATCCTATTGTGGATGAGGCCAACTGGCTCTCAGTGAAATCCTAATCTCAGTCAGGCTTGAATGAGTTACCTTCTCCTGTAACTGCAGTACTGCAAATACCGATCTATACCCATGCATTACCTCAACAGCTGGATGCTGGAAAGAGGCAGCTACGGTGCAAGCTATCAAGTTCAGTCAGCGCCTGGAGAGATTGGTGGTTTTAAATGATAGATGCTGGGAGTGACAGCCGTGGTTGCAGACACTTTGTGTCTCTGCCAATAGCTGTTTAACACAACTACAAATTCGTGCAGGAATCAGGCACCAGCAGGTTTAAACAGTAGGCAAAGTCCTTCATGACCTCAGCTAAATCTTAACCTGAGAAGAGCAAAACTGACTTTGGTTTGCACGAACACCTACAGACTCAGATGTTTATTTCAATAATTTTTTTTTAAACAGCTGGGCTTGTCTTCTCCAGATATGAGTTTTTCCTTGAGATATGCTGTATTTAATTATCAGATGGGATGGAAAGCTTGCAAGCACAGCTGTTATTGCAACATTTCACTGCTTTGACTTCCCAGCCCAGATGGAATGAACTGTGCAAAAATGAAAAATCAAGAGTAAAGCAAACTTTCTCAAACTTTCAAAACAGCTTGACGTGAGAAACAGGCTGGGATGGATTAAGCACACATGCGGACCAGATCAAGTGCTGGGGTGATGAGTCACAGCACCGCAGCGTTGTGACACCATGCCACGTTACTCCATCTCTGCAGACATGCTGAGGGAAAGGGCTCCTCTGCAATGCGAGGCTCTGAGCTCAGGGCTGCAATAAATCTCTTTGTGGGACTGGGTGAAAATTTGGTCCTGTCTTTACGTAGTCAAAAGCCGCAAATTGTTTTCATGTCCAGAGCCTATCGCAATTAATGACATTATTTACAGAAGGAGGTATTTGGCTACTGAGTGTAGATGTGGGGGATGGTACGGACTCCCTTGCTCACTTGTCAAGGAGGCAGCAGTGCCGGCAGGAGGCAGGTCCTCTCCTGAGGCAGCTCCATGCCAGAGTCCTGCCTGCCATGGGCAACCACCCAAAATCACCGCAGAAACCCCGCTGACAGACTGACCGCCTACAGAGCACCTGCTTCACGCTACGCCACTGCTTAAGGAAATAAAAGATAGCTCTGCTCCTGTTATCTACAAAGGAAGCTACAGCTGTATTGCTTAAAATCCTTTATATTAAAGAAGGAGTAAGAGTGAGCAGCAGCAAAGCACTATGAAAAGGCCCTGTGTGTGTGTGCATGTGCCTGCTTGCGTGTGTGCACATCTCTCTCTCCCCGCTGTGTTGGACAAGTTGGACCAAGTCTAACAAGATAACTGCAAAACACAAGTATGTGTGCAGGTAACACTTCTCCTTTTGTTTGCTGCTGAAACACTATATCCCATGACTTTAGAAGGCTAAAAGGCTTTGGTTTGAGGAAAAGAACTAAAATGAGACACGCGTCTCATAGGCCTTCTTACTCACTCGCCCCTGACATTTCCTTTCACAGATGAAAACCGTGCTTGAGCACTCAGCGCACTGCGAGGGGGCACCTCGGGCTCCCTCCAGGTTACCTGCCTGCACGGTGCATTCGCTGCGGCCGAGGGCTCTGCCCTGCAAACAGGCACCTGGCTGTGCCTGTGCTGTGCACGGCCCAGCGCAGGGGCCTTTGGTTCACGTGGAAAGTTTGCAGCCGGGCTGTTCCTCTTTCCTCAGCCCCCGCCCTGGGTTGCACTGTTCCTGGCTGACCCTCTGGACGTCCCGGGGGTGCCAGTGGCTGTGTCTGACCCCACCACCAACCTCTGCTCCCACTGGACCCAAAAGCTGTCGAGGCAGGTTTTGCCAATGACGTTTTTGGTGTCTTTGCTCCCCTGCAGTGACAAGGATGCCCAGTCTGGGTCAGTGATGCAGGACTGGGGGTTTCCCACCCCCTTTTTGGGATCCCAGCCTGGGGGACCCCTTCATTTCAACCACGCTGGGGCAGACCCCATCTCTCCAGCTGCACATACACCCTCGGGGGGCAGTTTGGAGGGAGTGAAGCCCCCAGGGCCAATGCAGAGAAGCTACTGACGGGGTCCATCTCACCTCACGGCACCCACTTAGCACCAGGTGTCTACTACAAGGTCTCTGTTCCCGACAGTCCTGTTCTCCATGTGCCCACCACCCCCAGTTGGTCCCATCTCCGCTGCCACATGCCAGCACAAATGGCCTCGCAGCAAACCAGATCTGCTCTGGGTGGAAACAAACCATTTTTGCCAGGCTGGTTTTACTGCAGGGCCAGCACAGTAGTACAGAAGGAGCCTAAATGACTAGTTGAGACCAGGGCTTTAACTCTTACATAGGTGGAATTAAGCAAGATTAATCCCCCCTCTGATGGCTTGCCAGAGGCCACACAAGACTGCAGCAGAGGTGGATTTGAACCCAGATTTCTATGGCTCATGCCCTAACCCCTGGACAACCTTTTCTCTCGGGGAGCAGGCATCTGAAAGCAAGACTTGTCTGCAGCGTCAGTGGCAAATACTCAAATGTCACAACAGTAAAGACAGCCTAGAGCACTTTTTGCTCTCAGAATTAATCAGACTATTTCCTTGGGATAATATTTGATTAGCGCAACTGCAACCCGTTGCATTAACGCGGTGGTTTACAAGTGGCTGGCCATCACTGGCACAGGCTGCTGCATGCTGCACAGTACTTTGCCTTCCAGGGCTCTGCTCCCGCCCCAGGAGCATCGGTGGAGGTTCCCAGCTGTCTTCAGGCAAACACTGGATAAAGTCCAGATGTCTCTGTTTCCTTCTCACCTGGTTACAGAGAAGAGGAAAGGGTGTCCTGGATCCCTCTGGAGGGCCAGAGGATGCAGTTTACGAGCTTAAAGGAGTGGATTTCTAAGAATGCAGGATTTCAGACAGTTTTATGGAGCTCTCCCCATTGCCTGTGCGAGAAAATAATCTCTTTGGATAGCTCACCCCATATTAGCTTCCTGATTCCTCTCCCAGACTCTTGAGCCAGGGCAGGCCGTACTTCATTAGTTCACTGAGCCCTATTGAACCTGCCACATGTATGTTATTAGGTCACCGCTGATTAAATAATTCGGCCTCTCTGAAATAAATGGTAGTCCTCAAGAAAGTGAGTTATGTGCTGAGGTCAAGCTTGTTTGCCTCAAGGAAGGCTGGCGGAAATGGCCAACACTGTTGGGTTGGGAGAGGAGAAGGAATTGCAGTAACAGGCTGACTTTGTCAGAAATACAGGCTGTGTGATATGTGCCCCCAAAGTGCTTTCAAAATGAAGGTCACGGCTCTCCAACTGCACTGAGACACAGCAGCAAGAACTCAGCTTTGCAAATTTTCCTGGTAGAAACACCCAGGTTGATAAATATGATGGGTAAAAAATATGATATGAGCTAAACATTAACTATATGCAGGTTATGCTTCATAAGTAAAATACAGCAAGGAATGTCTTCTAATTCCTTTTATAGACCTGGATACTGTTGTAAATATGGAAGTGATGTTTCCATTTCTAATGGGACAGTATTGACCTCGTGCTAGTAGTCCCAGCATTGTGGCAATCTTAATGGAAAAGGTAAGCCTTGGAGCAATAGGAAAATACAGTGACTGTACATTTTCTCCTTTATGGTAGGTCCTTTGAGGTCACGATTATTATACCATCAGCCAGTGAAAGGAGGTTTAGAAGAGAAGCTGGAAACACTCCATGTGTATATAAAAATGGGAGCTCCATTTCCAGTTATGTGGGTCTGACAACTTGCACAATCTCAGCTAGATACCAAAGAGAGGATAGGTTTGAATAAAATATTAGTGATTTTGATGCTTAAAATATTTTAATTTGGAATAAATAAAAACTGCGCACAATACTGAAGTAAGCCCTGAAACTTTTCTATTTGTTTTTGAGACTGAAAAGGGTAATATTGAAGCTGTTTGAGTTTTTTCATACTGCTAGTACGTAAACATTAGATACAATGCTTTGGGATGGCAGCAATGCTGTTTTGTGTGTATCAGCATCTGAATTCCACTCCTACCTATTTCTCCTAGCTATCTCTCCAAGTATTGATTGTATTTCTTAAACCTCCAGTTGCTTGAAGCAAGCGATTACATAAAAGTAAGCTTAGATTTAATTCAGAAAAATCTGTGATCAAGCAGTAAAAATATGCCCTGAATAAAAAGAAAAGATTCAGGAGACAGAAACCAAATTAAAAGAACTTCCCATTTCATTTTTACATCTCAATGTTTTTAAGCCTACCTTACGATTTTGAAAGCTTGATTCATAAACTTGAATCACTGAGGCTTGTAACACCTTGGCTGACATGCCACGGAGCTAAAGTGAAAAATCAAATCCTTCAAAGAAAAGTCCATTTTCCTACTAAGTTCTTAACTTGCTAAAGAACTTCTAAGCTTTAATATACTTTTCCCCACTTACGATGTGTTTTTACTTTTACATTTCACTCAACTTGCACAATTAAAATAGACCAGTCTTTCTGAGTGCTACGGCCAGTATGACCTGCAGAAATCCTGCTTTAAACCTTTAGCACCTGCCTACAACAAACTTACATGCATAGCAAGCAGATTCACATTCCTCAACACGTCACCCACTTCCCATTGTATTAAAAGGTGTGTAACAAAATTGTCAAAAAATAACAACTACTAACACACACATCTAGGCTGAGGATTAACATAAATAATCTGTACCCTGCTAACAGATCAGAGGATTATACTGTATGCTATTGTGTAGTCAATAAATAATCAACCTGATTTCTTTTATACAAAAGCTAAATTTGAGGCCTGAATTACTACTTCTTCCCACATGATAAAAGGCTATTATACAAGGCAAAATGTGTACTCGTTTCTGAGCTCAAAAACAAGAGCAACTCTCAAAAGGCTTTGCAAAATTCAAAGAGGAGCAACAAATACACCTATTTAAGGGAAATAAAATTTGAGATATTTATTAATTTTATTAGTGCAGATTTTGATATCTCATTCCTCTCCTGTCTCTTCTTCTTAAGACTAATAGATTAGACTGCTAATGAGATACTTCAGGATGTAAAATTACTTGCAAAATTGTCCTTCTCTCTGAGAATTTTCTCAAGCCCGGCTCAGCTTTACCATTACCATAAGATGCCGAGTAGCTCCTGAGGTTGGGATTTGCATTCTCAGAAGATGCACACAGTGATGCTGTTATCTGAGGGAGCAGAAATCAAAGCACACAAGGTCAGAAGACAATCTTTATCTGTCTGAAGACACACTTTTTTTTAGCACTATTTTTCAGTGAGATATGGGCTCTTAGTCAGCTAAGGCCTGAGGTTTGCTTTCCAGTTTAAGTAGAAACTTTTCCATGCAGTTTTCCAAGAAATGCATGTGAACCTGCCATGGGACAGGGTGGCTCCCACATGCTTCTGATGGTTTTAAAAAAAAATTGTTAGTTTAAAAATGATGCCTCAGGTCCAATGAAGCATTGAGGAGAGAGAGTGAGAGTGAGAAATTCATTCACACCTCCTTTTACTGAATTGTAGTTATTTACAAATTCTCAGTCAGCTTTGATACCTCGCTTCCTTTCCAAGGAAAAAACAGGAGGCAGAAGTTGGGCTAACCAAACCTCTGCTACTGATAATGGAAAAGACACCAGCTTCCAGGGTTCCAGCTTATCTTTGCAGAGCTGCCAGTTAGGAAAAAAAGTGATAAACTGCTGGGTGTCATGATTTATTTTACAGAGTCACTGCTTTAGAAATGAGTTGACCACAAACTGGCTTCAGTTCTGGCTACCCTATTTGAAAAAACAATATAGGGAAGGAGAAAGATCCGGAGAGAGGCAGCAAAAATAATAGAGACAAAGAAATGTCTGGGAAAAGATGGACAGAACGGATGGAAATTCCTCTGTTTCTACTGAAGAAAAGTAACACAGGAAATGATAAATATATATATGTGTGTTTGTGTGTGTATATCAAACAATCAATAGCAAATGGAAAGTAAAGCAGAAACTTCTGTAAATATATTTGTATAGAATTTATACTGCTGAGTGTGTATTATTACAGGTATTCCTCTGTCAATGTAGGCAAGACAGAAATTGCTATGGCCAAAAGTGAAGCAAGTGTAGGCTGTAGCAGTTCATGCTTTAAGTCCCAGAGATGCTGGAAGAAATATCAATGTATTGGCCAAGGTGGTGGTCATCAAAGGCTTATTTATTGTACCATTTCTGTCAGCTTCATGGTTCTTCCTGTTTCTGTCAATACTTTCTGATACTGCTCAATGTCAGAGTGACATACTGGATTAGAGGGGACAATCTGGAGCAAGAGTTCTGCACATTCTGCATTAGTATTGTTATTATTCTCAAATATTATTTCTATAACTTCTCCCAAACTCTATCAAGCACCCTCATGTTTCTATAGTCAGAGTTTGAGGTCAGTACAGGCTTTTGCAGATGGTTTCAATATACACTTGCAAAGCTGAAAATCCACAATGAACTGCTCAGATTAACTCAGCCCACCGAATACCTGATCAAGAAGCCACCCGATGCTTAATCACCTCCTACCTCCTCAGCCAAAGTCACCTCCCAAACCAGAACAGAATCGTAAATCCAACCAAACACCTTGTACACGAGAGCAAGACCAGGCCAAGTCTTCCAGGCTATGGGTCAAAAGCAGGGATGGCCAATGAGTATCTTATTCCGTTCAGTCCTTTCAGTTCATGCAAAAGGAAGCAATTCAAAACCTCCATGTAACAGTGCCTTCGTTTCTGTGGCTGAACCATCGTTGTTAATTATTTCTGTTCCAGTGATATCCCCAGGCTTAGGCTCTGATGTCAGGGTTAGGGTACCGAGCAGAGCGTGAGATCCCACACAGGCTTGGCCACTTCCCTTCTTCACAGCAATTGCAGGATGCACGACAAATTCAAAAACCAAACCAAAGAAAGAAATGAGGGAGGAGTAAGAAAGTACGGATGAGTGATCAACCCATAGAAAGTTAGCTTCATAGTTAAGATGGGGGAAAGCAAACTGTATTTTTCCTTCCTCAGATTAGAGCTTACCCATGCTGGTAAAACTCAGAGCAAGAGGAAGACATTGCTGGTCTGCATCTGTCTAGGCTCCTGAGCTCCTGTGCTGGCCCTTCGGCGTGCCACATCTGACACAAATACCTGTTCGTTGCTTGCTCTTGCTTTGAAATAGCACCATGTGCATTTAATGGTCAGTGGAGCAGCTCTAACTGGAGCATGATTTACCTGCAACAGCAGTTTAAATAACTGCTTTAAATAAGACAGCTTTCAAATAATACAATTATTCTGGTATTGGGAAAGCAATCAAAGCAACAGCTCTTTTTTGTCATCTGGTATGGTACTAAATACAGGAAACAAACCTTTTCCAGGGAGTGCTCTTTTAATCCTAGGAAACATTCTGGCTGATAGCTTCAAGTGACTGAAGATTTTGGCAGCCTCGCTTTCTTTAGTGCCCAATTTGAGATACCCTAAAGGGAGTTGCTTTTCTTTTGGTGTAGAATGGTATCTCACCACAAGATTCCCCCCAAGCGCTAATCACTTTTGAAAATGTACACCTTGATGACCCAAGATGATTACTGTAAAGGGAAATTACTGTGAGAATTCATTAATAAAGCAGGAAGCCATTATTCTTCATTGAGGATTTAGTGTCCTTTAGGAAAAGCACAGATCTGTGAAACAAGACACAGGTGAGATCATGTGCTTGCCTTTCTCTCTTAGATAAGAACGTGGAAATTATAGTAAACAATGCAAGCTTTGTATCAGCCTGCTGAAGGCAAGTATCACTGACTTAACGTACCACAAACCTGTGACAGACAGCATGAACTACTTAATTGTTTAAATGACCTTGAAACAAAATAATCTGTGTATCAACTGGCAGTCCTACATACAAACCTCCTCATAGTGAGGTACTCAGCAGAGCTTTTTTAAGCACATTAATCCTTTGTGTGAAGGTAGAACAAGACGGTGGAGATGCAGTGGCTTTTCTGCTGCCTCAGAAGCACAATTACATCAACTTTTCCCAATTCATGTTTTCCCTCCATCCTGGTCCTACCAGTACTGGAGAGCTGATATAATACTTCCTTTTCCTCTTTTCTCCTTGCCAGACACTGAATGTTATTTGCTGTCCCGTGGCCGGATACACTATCTATTCCACTACTGCTCTTCTCCATAGGGTGAGGACATCCTGGTGAAGGGCCTGCATGGCAGTGTGAAATTGGGTGTTTTTACCTGCACATTTACCAGCTACTATATCCAGCACAACGATGGATAAGTTCCTTATATGAACCAAGGACAAGAAGTAAAAAAATGACATTTTTTGTGATGTGTGGGAACAGCCTAGCTAAGGAAAGAATTCCACATCTTCCTCCCTCTCTCCTTCAAAAACCAGACTAGATGCAATACATAGCCTTGATCTTGTCTGGTCCATCACATTTCTGATGCATAAAGCATGCTCAAAATGTCCTCAGATAAGACAGTCTTCCTAGCTCGTGCTATTTAAGTTAGCAATCAATAAATGTAAACCAATTCAGGATTTCACTAGGAATACAGATCTGGCATTTATCACAGAGCACTACTGGGATAACACAGCTGGGACACAGATATTTTCACTGCAGAAATGTATCCAAAATGGAGTGTGCTGAGGGAATACTGGGGAGTTGAGAGTCTACTGCAATCTGATCTTAAATGCCCAAGGTCTTCCTCTCCAAAGGGCATTTGTTTGAGGGTATGCAGTGCCCATGAGGCTGGCAGGGGAGGCCAAACAGGAGGAGTGATGATGCAGAGACCACCAGGTGAAAGAGCTCTGGCCAAGCTACGGGCTGCAGATAGAAAGGGGGCTTTTTTGTTTGTTTTCCTTTATTCTGCTCGGCTGCAGAAGCCACATGAGCATCCAGTCTCGGTAGGCACAGAGGCACCATCGATGGAGGGAGAACCTGTGGGATCAGCCCACCTGGTATGTTGAAAGGGGGCAAAACATTTCAAGGAAAATAAGAGGGAATGAGTGGAACTCTACCAGTAAAAACTGCTATATAAAAAGGAAGACTTGTAAAGTAGCTCTATCTTAAAACAGTGGAAGGATAAAAAGATATTTTGAAGCTTCTTAATTTATTTTCTGTCCCATTTCCACTAGGAACTATTTTTCTAGAGTGGGAAGGTGCATCTTTTATTCTTTAACAAAGATTATTGGAAACATGAATTTAAACATGGAGAGCCAATCTAGAATTGCATGAAGGCACCCCAGAGTACCATATAATTGTAAAAATTAAGAATGGAAGAGTCATCTAAATCCATCCTGCTGCCAATGCAGAATAGCTCCCTACAGTATATTTACAAATTTTTAGAGCCTTGGCTTTGTGCCTCACGTGCACCAGAGACATACTTTTAGGCCAATAAAACATCCCTTGTCATGGCTTAATGCTGTAAGAATTAATTTATCACTAATTATTTCTTCTTTTAAAACCCTGCTCTTTGGATAGCGGTGACATAATTCTTAAAAATTGCAGTAGTTGAAGAGTAGAAGAAATACACTGTTCCCTCCAGCTCCCTGCACATAAAAGACAGATCTTCGAATATGCTTTACTTTTCCCAGTTTAATTTTAACTCTCGCAGTTGCCAGGCCATCCCGCACTCCTTAGGATCCAACAGATTCTTCTGGCAGCCTGAGTGAGAGAAAATGCCGTGATTATGAGGGGGTGCTGGTGGGGACTTTCTTGACTTCTCTCACTGCTCCTGTTTGGGCATCCCCGAACTACCCTCTAGAAGGACTATTCCTTCATGTTTATCCTGTTGAAGCTGAAAAAGGTGTAATCATGAAAGTTGGGATTGAATTCTGACAAAGGGAGGCCTGACAAAGTAAAGATGAAGTCTCAACTTAACTGAAATCTAAGAAGATAAGATTTCCCTTTAAATAAGTCTCTCTTAGTCACTCTTGCATACACACAATGTCAGTGTAAGTGATTTCATCTTTTATAGTTGAAGGTCAGCCTTTTCAACCCTGTATTTCTTGTGTAGCAAGTCACAGTTTCTGCTCTCCTATTAGATCTGTACAACTGGCATCCTAAATAAACCACAAAAGTAAGGCAATTTGAAGTTATTGGATACTTTTATTTTAATGTAGCACCCAGTTTCATATCACATACATGGACATTCTGCAGCTGTGAAAACAAATTGCTTAAATCTGGCTATCTACTTTATAAGTTAAAATTCAAATATTTAGTAGCCTCAGGGTATTTTTTTTTAGATTAACAAGGATAATGCTTGCAATACCATTTTTCATATAAAAAAATCAATATCAGAGTAAAACATAACACATATGTTCATAGCACATTATCATGAAGATAACTGAACAAAGCTTCAAAATACGTAATTTTTTCTTAAGGGTACTACATCATTTGGGTTTTATTTCCCTCAAAAAGTATTTTTTCACTTTAGTCAAAAAATATGTGGCTTCATTAGGACCAGTTTTCCTTCTGACTTTCATAACACCATGTATTTTCTTGTCAAGGACTATGTGTGCTGAAGGCTAAAGGGCTGATGGTGGTGGAAAATTGACACACCTCATACTCTGGCTAGGAACTTTTACAGACGCTTTCTCCCAGTCTGGGAGCTCAGCTGGGAGAAAAGCAGCTCATACACCAGGGAAAGGTAATTTCCATATTATGTCAATCCTAAAAGCTTTCTGTGAAGAGTTCCAAGTCCCAGCCATCCCTTTAGGGTTGTTTTACAACACAAGCCATCCTCTCCCTGTGCTGGTTAGCCCTGATAGCATCACACTCTTAATATCTGGATGACAGTTGAACAAGTTCCTCTCCCTGATGTAGCAAAAGAATTCCCAGCAGCAAAACATAAAAATAGTTTGGAGATAATCTTTTTGAGTTAAAAGGATATTTGTCAACATACCATTAACAGGGCTGTACTCACCGATGACTGATATTTTTGCTATGTCAGCCACGTGAGAACTCTCTGAAAAGAGATGATAATATTTCCACTGCATCCTAGTATTAATTTAGTGATCAACATCCTTTTCCTAATTATTAAGGACTGCTGTTTGTAACAGGCAGTTTGTTTAAACCGATGCTTCTGAAATGGAAACTGTTCACCTTGCTTAATACTAGGTCATTATTTATATTTAAAGGCTCAAATAATGACAGCTTGATCTACAAAGGTAAAAATCACTACACTTAGTTGGACATTTTCCTTTTTTCACCTGTGAATTACCATGTATTGAAACAAATATTTCATAGAAAGGTACCAGGTGTAATAAACATGAATGAGTCCACAAAGAAATGCATGATCAAAAGAAAGACATATGAGCACACATTTACATATACCAACATACCCATACTGAAGAGGATCCTTATCTGGGATGTGTAAGAATATTTAATTGCCAAACTGGGATAGCTGTAGGAAAGTGAAGACTTAGGAAGAGGCAGCAAGCCATGGACACTGCCAGCCTACTGTCAGCACACCCTGTCGGGTGAGAGGAAGCCGTGTTTTAGCTCCTGTTCCCAGGCAGCCACCCTTGCTGTGAACCTCTGCTCTGCGTAAATACCTACAGAATCAGTGAATTGAAGAGAGTGAGCCCCGATGAGCAAAAAGGCGCTCTCGTCCCCAGTAGGGCTGCAAGCTGGGGCAGGCAGGTTCTTGTTCCTGTTCTAGGTCAGGCAGACCAAGGACTTGAAAGCTCATTGCTCTCCTGTAGCCCAAGAAAGTGTCTTAGTCATTAAAAAAAATTGGCAGTGAGATCTCCCATTTTGACCAGATGTTTTGTCTTGGATCTAGGAGTGTCTCCCACCCAAAATTTCATCAAGTAAATGTTTCTGTAAGAAGTGATGACTCCTCTGAACCTCCGTTTTTTCAATGGAAAAATATTTCCTGAGAAATTTGGTTGTACTGGACTTAGATGTGAATTTGGACCAGCCAGGGTATATTAATAGTAGCCATGAGCATGGCTGGGCTGAGCAACTGGCTGCCAGAAGCAGTGCCTGTAACTTCATTATGACTTCTCTCCCTCTCAAAATGATAACAACCTCCCAAAACAAGAGTCACTTTTTCATTTTACATGGAATACCATGATTGCTGAAGTACTGAGACCTACAGGAGAATAATTTCATGCATCATATATGTAACACATTACCATTTCTCCTTGAATATTTTGCCTTCCTTTCTGTATAAAGCAGTATATCATCATCACAGCTGATACCACACCAAGCAGAATACAAGATCAGTTAATATTCCAGGCCTTGAAGCCGAGTGGAGCATTTGATTGCACCCCTAAAAATGTAACCTCAGTGATAGTTAAATTTTAAATTTATTAACTTCTGTGGTAGAGTAACAACTGAGTAAATACTGCATTGATGGTTATCCAGGTATCCTAATTTACAGTGAATGGAAAATAACTGTACTTTACAAGCGAGACATCCAGAAAAGCTATGTGAAATAGACTTTTCAATTCTTCCTTTGAACAGCATTTTTTTAATGACTAACCCAGGTAAAATAAATGGAGGAAGCTCCTATTGAACACAAGAAAATTGTCAACAGCCTTAAAAATGCAGCTTATACATTTCTTTGTAATCGTTGAAAAGCCTTCCTCCAAAATCGTAGATAAAAGAAAAACCAAAG
The DNA here is from genome assembly GCF_036417845.1 of Apteryx mantelli. NCBI lineage: Eukaryota > Metazoa > Chordata > Aves > Apterygiformes > Apterygidae > Apteryx > Apteryx mantelli. Next base: position 86,597,769 of record NC_089978.1, on the reverse strand, counting down.
GTGCCACATGATTATTTCTTATCAAATAGCTATTTTTTAACCAAATGACAGTGCGAGAACTAAAAAGCAAACAAAGAGCATTTAATTTCCTTAAAATCTCAGTAATCAGTGTTATGAACATAAAAAAATAAATGATGTTAACTTCTGAACACTACCACTAATAGCAAGAGGATGGCAGTTCTTTTGCAGCTCACAGGGAAAGTTTGCAATTCTAGTATTTTGTCACGGACCATGAATGACCACCTCCCTCAAGCCATTGAACAGTCACACAAGAAGACCCAAACCCAAAGAAATGGCTATTATTGTTGACACAGTGATATTTAGCTGAATTAAAAGCAGTATGTTACAAAAATAGACTTTCAGTAACAATTGTGCAAATGCTTGTTTTTTCCAGCTTTGAATTTCTGGATCTATATCACACATCCTTTCAGCAAAAGTAGTCTGTTTAGTCACCTCTTTAGACATTTATGTTGATGTCATTCTCATTTATCTCTGAGCAAAACTTTTGGCTGCTTGATATCCACTGCAACCATTGGTTATTTCAAACCTGTTCCTCCTTTCTCCCTGCCCCAGGGCCATCCTATAGCTATAGGGAGAAAGCATCACCCTGGAAATGGAAGAAAAACGATGCACGTTTTTTGAAAGCCAGATGCATGCATTTAAATTAGGTCACTGAACAATAGGATATGAAACACATCCAGTGTCATGTTTAAGGTGGCTAACAGGCAGGTGACAACCCCTTGCAATGAAGCATGCATCATACCCATGAAGGGAGCAGGGCTGACATCATTATGTATGAAATTGTCTGATATGAGTATTGGCCCCAAAAAGCTAAACAACATTAGCTGGCTGGCTTCCATTGCTAGAACTGAGACCTAATCCAATGACCACTGCATCCATGGAAAAATTCCCATGGTTCAGTTGGCTCTTCATCAGACCAAGGTTAAGACTTAATCTTTGCTTCTTCATTTAGAAAATAGATGGGCATTAGCAGCTTCATCCTATCAGTAGCACCTCCAATGAGGTGCAAAGGAACCTTAATGATAGCTTGCTGTAGGAGGCAATGTCCATCACAGCATTTTATAACTTCATATATAGCACTTGTGCAATCTCATTTCTTTTGCAAATACAGTTCTTGTACACATCCTCAGAACAATTCAGCAGCTATTAAGACAAGAAAGCAGACTAATACAAACGTACATAGAATAGCTTTTATAAAAGTGCTGAGCAGAATGCATTTTTAACCTCTTAGTATAACTACACTGTTGATTTAAAAACAAACAAGAAAGCAATAAACCAATGATCTCAAACATGCTAACAGTTTATAAGGACACTAGCAGTTGCAAGCAAGTGATCAAACGCTGGTGGTAGCAAACAGTTATAGTCCCAAAAACCAGATTTATTTTGTAATTTCCAAAATAATCAAATTTTAACACTTTTTACTGCTCTTTCATACAATTTGTTACTTATAAAATACAGTTCCTCTAACATTAAAATACATCCGTGATTGAATAATAAACAGTATTAAGAAAATAATTATCTGACATGTGGTTGTGGATAAAGACTCTGTATGTCCAGTAACTTTTATTCTTGGTTTTACTTTAAACCCATAGATACTCTGCCATGATATACTCCTACAGGAATAAGTAACATCCAGGAACTCATCTCAGAGAATGAGTTTTAAACAAGAATTCTGGAATTATGTACCTCTTAATAATTGCGGCAAGAGGTGCTCCAAGGATGTATATAAATCAGGAATTCTTTACATAAATAAAATACTCTTAGGCTATTCATTTCAGTGGTAAACTGCATTTACATGTTAGATTGGGAAGAGTGGGAAGAGGGTAAACCATCCTCCACTCAGAAATATCCTACAGTTTGATATTTATTTTCTGTACCTTCTTCATCTGCAAAGGCCAACATGCACAGTAGGGTGCAAAGGAGACCTGACAACCTATTCTTCCCCCCTATTCTGCCATCACCTCGGTGAAAACTTTACCCAGTTGTGCTGTGCTCCCTTTGTTGCAAGACTCTTGGCACAAGTGTTCTCTTACTGCCACTGAATAAAGCGCTGAAGGTCATAAGACTGTTACAGGACGTAGCTGCTCCAACTGTGTTTCCAAGGCAATTCGTTCCTTGTGAACTTCCTGGAGCATGGAGAGAGATGCACTATAACTTCTGTGACACTCACATGCACAACCCCGCATTAGTAAAAAGCTGTCTGGTAAACCACTAGCATTTACTAGAGACTCAAGGCTTCACTGTTTATGTAACACTCCTTGTAGCCTTAAAGCATCGTACAAATACCAGACAACTGCTCTTCACAACAGTCTACTGTCTCTTTTTTCATATTTGTGCAACATGGAGGTTAAACTGCTTGTACAGGTGATAACAGAGAGGAGTAGTGATCTACTGGCCAGCAGCATAGCTTAGAATGCAGTGAAGGGATTTTTACTCCAAAAAAACATGTTATTTTTGAAATCACATTACCTTCAAAACTGCTTTGCAAAAATTTTTGGTTCATAGAACCAAACTCTTTCATTTTGGAAACTACATGACTTAGCCTTGCTAAAATGAAATAGGATTTACAATCTACTTTGACAACTGCAGCAGTAAGAACCTCAGTCTCTGTCAGAAATTGCTACGGCTTTTGGGACCTGTGATCTCAGGAAAGCCTCTCTCCTAAACTCTAGGCTGCCCCTGTGCTGAGGGGCAGCCGGCTTTCACTGAACTCCTGTCAAAGGGCTCCCTGACCCACGTGGGGAGCCGGACTGACCTGCGACTGCTAAAAGCACTAATATCCTCATCTGGGCAGGCTCAGAGCCCTACCCTGGGAGCCCAGGCACTGTCTGTGCCCTCAGAAGAGGAGGCAGGGCTCCACTGGAAAGCTCCCTGTGTTTCAGTGCAAGTTCACTGAGGGTGAGGTGTTCCCATAAAGTCTTCTGCTTTCCATAAGAACAGCAAGGCCCCATTCCACCAGAAAATTTCCAGCCAGCAATATGACTTGAAAGACAACTTCGTTTTTCTGCTCGTGTGTGAACTTGGGCAAATCTCTCAGTCTTTCTGTGCCTCCTTCGCCCTGCTGTAAAATACAGCTAACAACACTGGCCTATTTCATGATGGTTTGGGAGTGTAAGCACACTCAAGATAGTGTATGGAGGCAGATAAGACTACAGATAATCTGAGCAAAACAGAATGTGCTGTCATTAGAAGCTTTCATCCCCATGCTTATTCCAATCACTGTCCTACATTTTGCTATGATTTCAGTACAGAGCATCCACCCTGCATCACTCTGGGGAGATCCTTGAAAATCAATTCAGAAATTACATTAAAGCAAAGTTGAACATGGAATCAGACTTTCATCTTGACTGAAGAAAAAGTTTAACTGGGGGTATCAAGGATAGAGACTGGGATAGAAAATGAGGAATAATACAGAATAGAAATTTCTCAGGACACAGAGGGATATGCAGAAGAAAGCTAAGGGGAGGCCAACTCAGTGCAAACCACTGCAGGTTTAAGTAGGACAGGAGAATGCCAGTTCTGGTCACAGTGTCCCATTTCCAGGCCATTCAGTACTGAAAGTGTTCTGGACAGTTACACATTTAGCTCCCAATCCCCAGTAATAATGCGTGGTTAGTGACTGATGTCAGTAGTCCTAGAAAAAACCCTGTAACATGAGTTCACCTCTCTTTCCATACCAGTGTGTTCATAATATGCAAGGGAGAAAAAGCTGCAGGAGATAAAGAGCTAAGGTTTGCACTACCTTTGGTTTGGGACAACAGAAAAAAACAGCGCTCATATTTATAATAAAGTAGCCCCTTGAGAACACTTTAAAATACAAGCCAGCTGACAACATTAAAAATCAGTCTTAGATGTTCATGTAAAGCATGGTTTAGCCAGATCGTTGTTTATTGAATGCCTGACTCCTGGAATCAATGTCTATGTAGCAAAAGTGATCAGAAAAAATGAAAGCTATGCTTGAGTTGCTCATCTGACCTGGGTGATACCATCACATTACCTGAACTTTTCAGAAGCATAAACCTACCCTATCTGGCAAGAGAGCTGTATGCACACAGGCTATAGCTCTTCCTAGAAAGTCTCATTCTACCCACATGCAATGTCAGCTATTATCTTCTGGAGAGTAGGAAATAATGCAGTAGGTTTCATCTGAAAAATGAACAAGATTCTCTGCTAGAGGTGACACATAACTGATTGCCGGGAGCTTTGTCATTGTTATTTTTCAATGCATTCCTTACCTTCAGCTGCTGCTGGAGCTCGCTGTTCAACCTGGCTAGCACAGCATTGGCTTCTTTGTTTTTTCGTATGGCAGTCTGAATAGCCCTTTTCTGCTTGGAAGACTGTCTGCCAGACAGATAAATACAAAACATTTCAATTAGGAGCCTCAATAGCAGCTGATGCCAAAAGACCAACCATACATTTTGTGTCTCTATACACACTGGACTACACTTCAAGGACAAGGTACAAACTACAAATCTATGGAACAAAAATATAACACTGAAATCAGATGACTGAATCAGGTGCTTGAAAGTAAAATGGTCACACTTGTTAAGCTGAATGACAAAAACATTCTAGGCCATCTCAATTATTTTAAAATCACTGGAGTCTGGTTCAGCCTAAGAATAATCCTTGCATAGTACTTATTGCAGAATCTTTCCTTTAGCTCTTTTCAAACAGTAGAGTTTAATGATTCACGAGCGGTTAACAAAAAAATATAAAAATCATTTTATTTGGAAAGAAAGGACATGTGCATGAAAATACTGTCTTAGATTTTTCAGGGCACAGCTGATTCTGCTGCTTCTTCACGTGAAAAATTAATCTTTCTTTTTTTCAAAGCAGTCATTTCCACAAAATCATCTGATGTCACAAACAGAACAGGTAGATGATTTATGGACTTCCCTCACCTCTTCTGTTGCTTAAAGAAAGATTTTTTTCCTGTTATTATTACTCTATAGCCCATGGTAAGTGGTTTGGAGCAAATTACAGTTAAGCAGACAGGTAGAAAAAGAGACAGTTCAGTATATGAGGACCAACTTATTCTAAGAAACAGAGGTAACAACAAGAAAAAGGAAAGAAAACATAAAATACTGGCTGAATAAGCAAGCCCTCCTCTAAATAGATTATTTTAAAGTTTTACATGAGGCATCAACAACTTTTTAATGACAACATAGTCTAAAACAGATGCCCTACTTAAATAACTCCACAGTGGTACACAGTCCCCCTTAGCTCTTTCTCTAAACAGAGCCGATGGCAGTGATCTTTGCAACAGAACCTCCATTTCTTAGAATAAGCTGGTCTTTATGCTATTTTCTTCCAGCAGACTGCTATTTTTCTGCTTAACTATTTTGCTTCAAACCACTCTCCATAGGCTCCAGAGTAATAATGATGGGGGGGGAAAAAAAACCCACAGAGATATATCCCCACTGTCATTTAAACATTTTAGGAAAGATGTAGACAAGACAGGATTAAGTTGAGAAGTTAACAAACGCTGTTATCTTTCTTTGAACCACTATGGCATATGCACTCCCAAAGTACAAAATAGCACTCTAAGGGCATCCTAGGAGTCCTGTTATGTAGTCTAATCTCCAATTATGCAGCACAGATTCAGGCTACTGATAAAGTTTGCCAAGAATTGCTTGACTGATTTGGGCAGTGTGGTTTTGTTTCAGATTGAGCTAGATGTCTTTGAAAGGCTTTGAGTGAAGGCAAGCCATAATGTTTGCACACTGTTTCAGTTGCAGGAGACGTATAGGCCCTATAGGGCTTCAAGTGCCTTCACTTACCATGCCTCAGTAGCATAGCCCCTTCCACATGGCTATTAAATAAACATATGCTGAAATCCCTAGAAATTTTTGTTCGTGAAAGCTTCAACAGTTACATCTGAGAGAGCAAAATAACACGCACTGCATTTGGCAATTACTGGATCATCACATGAAGTCTATGGCTCAGCTCATACCAACAGCAAGCTCATTTCTAGCATTCCTTGCTATGGAGAAATATCACAAGGATATGACCAAACAATCTGGAGCATTTCATGACTACTTTTCCTGCACATTTAACTGATTATATCTGTCAAAATGAATGAGCAAAATTCCAAAAGACTTGTACAAGGTAAAAACATACACCCAAAGAGTTAAAAAGAGATCTTTGTTAGAGATGTTGGCTGAACAACAAGGCTTGATCTTCAGACATGTTTACTACACAGAGAGGTGGGACAAATCAGTACATTTTGAAGAGGCCATCAATCAAATATTACCAACTTACAGTCACTATAGACTTGGTCTGTATCTGAGTGGACAAATTTAGATCTGAGAGGCCTGCAACTCATGATGAATTTGCAAAACCAGAAGTATTAAGCACAAGAATTATGCAAAAAGCAACCCCAGTTACATCAGATCTCATGGTGCAGTTTGACATGCTTGGTATGGGTTTTTACTTTTGGACTGGGAGGTGAGGCTTAACTGCTGGCAAGGAAGAAGTCACATTTATGGTCGGAGAAAGCTCGGGGTTCTCCAGCGCCTGTGTCTCAGGCCGGAACTTCCTGCGGACAGGTTTGGAGGGCGGCTGAGCGAGAACAACCTCCTGTAAGGGACAAGCACAGCAAGGTTAAGTCAGGCCATAGGTGACCAGTCAATAAGCCGGGGAAGACACCAAAATTGCTGATGTCCAACCTAAGACTTCATAATTTAAAGAGGTACAGAGCTTAATTTAAATTTAGTGAAGGTGTCTTGGGTTTTTGACTTTATTCAAAGAAACAGCAACTCCTACAACCCCCTAACGAATGAAATTATTATACTAGTGTTTTGTCTTCATCTGGATTACAGACTCCTCAAAACTGGATTGTATAGCTCTACGTACTAACACATACACTAGTTCCCAGTTAGCTCAAAAGCATTTAAACCAAAATAAGATTTACTTTTAATTGAGTATGTTTGGTAAGAATCGATAATCAATCGCTTGCACCCCAATTCACTGCCTCGATGCCTCACCCTTTGGAATGGATTCTCTTCCTTCTCTTCCCCTACTTTCTTATATGAAGCAGCACTGAAACTAGCTTAGAAAGAAACATGCGTAAAATTATCCACCCAAAATTAACATGCTGAATGCGTAGATCATTTTTTTCTCTTGACAGCTTACATTGAAGAGATAGTCTGACTCATAGGTAAAACAAAAAGTCTTGGATTTTTATGCCTTTAACAGTAAGAAGAGTTTTCACTATTTTAAATTAAGATAGCCTTTCTTTTGCAATGGAAGTAGTCTAAAATTTCATAGCTGTTTCAATACTGCAATATAAATATGCTACTTTTCAGTGAATTTTATAAGATCTCTTTTACAAGGGATATAACTATTATTGCCCCATTTCATGAATGAGAAAGCCAAGACTCAAAAAGACGGAGTGACTTGACAAAGGCATTTAGTGTCACAGTCAAGAACAGAACACAAATTTTATTATCACTCTCACAGTGCGCCTTTTGCTGGGCTAGATAGACTATCTTACTGTGTTTTGGCCAAATGTTAATAAAATAGGAAGAAATTAAAGGAGGAAGCCTACTTTGAACTGAGCCAGCAGTCATAAGAAACTGAAGTATTCAGCCTGACTCAGCACAAGAGATTACTATGAGTGATACAGAATGAAAACAACATAAACCCATCAATAGTTAGAATTAGAGAGATTAGAATTATTAGAGGAATTAGAATTGTAAGGAACAAGGAATTTTGATATTAAAAAAATGAATTATTAACGGTTCCACCATTACTTGAAAAATAATTTTAAAACATGAGATCTTTCGCTTAGGACACCAGCACATCAGCACTGCATAGATCTCAGATAATACTGTGCTCAGAAATCCTATGCTTATGTGTAGCTCTCTGCAAACACATGATGTAGAGCAAGCGAGGAATTTGTGTGTGAATTCTACAACTATAAACTGGTAGGATGCCAAATACATAAACCCCGTCTGCCTTAAACTACCAAAAAACTCAAAAATTCATAGAGTAACTCCCTCTCCCATTTCAAACATAATACTGGAAGAAATACCAGTTCCTAAAAGCAGACCCTTCCACAGGGGCTCTTTGGCTCACTGCTGTTGCACCAGCCCTTTGAAGGCCACAGGCAGCACATCACCCATAACCTGCAACCTGCGTCCCACAGCCTGTGGCTTCTCTATACTTTAGGGAGTGAGCTGGGAAAACAGCAACTATGAAGTGGGTGGACCACAAGAATTTCATTTTCCCAGGAGGGGTGCAAAGCAGAGCAAGGAAAATATGGGGCTCAGCTCGAAGTAGCAGGCGGTGAACACAGGTGGAGCTAGGACGCTGCCTGAAAAGCCCTATCACACATAGAAAAATGATGCTGGGGCAATTGCCTGTGCCCCCCGCCCCATCAGGGCAAGAAGTGTACTGATGCTCCCTGGGCAAGGTATATGCTAGATATAGCACCTGCCAACACTTCTTGCCTGAGCTGAGCAAGGAGTTTTGCAGGTGCTCCCTGGCTGTAGTAGGGGCTGGGGGCAATCTCCAGTTGCCCTCTATTAAAAATCTGTGGGAGAAGGCACGGGCAGCGTGAGTAGAGCTAGGAAAATGCTTGCTTAAGGCTACTCCATCCATGAGTGAGGCTCTGTGAAGACTGTCATTGCAATTTTAGTGATTAATTTATAAGAATTATATGCTTATACAAAACCATAATAGAAACTGTACATCTTAAGCAAACATTTGAGGAAATCTCTCAAATTCTATGCACATTTAGTAGCAGATTCTGACCTCTGGCAAACAGGTGTGTTTATATGGGATCAAAACTGAATCTTTAATAACCATAAGCAAGAAGTGTGTCACAACTTGGAAGAATTACAGTGAAACAGGGGTCAAACACAATCAAATTCTTTTTTTGTCTTCCCCAAGGCTCCATGAGTCCCATTGATTTGAAACAAATGGCAAGCTGCCTTTCTTAAAGCACATACATTGATGTGTACGTACTAAGAGCTTTCTTAATGATTTATCTGAGCTGATGTCACACATGATCCCAGTTCTCTCTAGCATCTTGACCTCCAGAGAAGGTAAACATGTAAAAATGTAACCCTAACTCTCCGTTTAATTGCTTTAAAACCTAAAACAACTACATTTGTTGATGAAGGCAAATCACTCAACAATGGAACAACATGTGCAGGTCTCACCTTCTTTATTGAACTGTTTTCTTCTGTCTGTGATGGGGGTCTATTCATCTGAGGATGTAATTCAACCTCAGATACTTGCTCTGTCTGTAACAACAAATCAGTCATTGCTACACCCAGAAAATGACTAGCAGTCACATACAATAAAGTCAATGAAAGGAAACATTATACGCAAAAGAAAAGTTACCTTAACAATTCAACAGCGAGGGAAATAGAGATCCAAAGTGACAGCTGAATGGATGACATATGTCTTTTGTAGATTTTTAATGAAACTATTTTCTTTCTTTTTATTGTCATAGGAAAACAAGAGAAAAGCTTTTTTCTGTGAAATGTTAGGAACCATGTCTCTGAATATAAATGACCTAGTGCCCAGGATATCTTCTAGAGTTACCCTTATCGCCTAAGTACTCAGAGAAAAAACTAAGGCCTGGGGCAGGGTGGGGAATAAAAGCTAGAAAGATCTTGGTTGCACGTTGTCACCTTATCATCTCCTGAAACTGATGAAAATTCATTGGACTAAGCATCTGTCTTTGAAGTATGCAAGGTTGGAGTGAGAAAGTATGAAATATACCAAAAATTACAATAAAGTTACTAAAAATACAAGTCATAAAAGAAGCCAAATAATCTACTTTTTTCCTTCCTTTCCAGGTTTCAAACAGAAACCTAGGTGAAGACTTAAAACATGGGTCTACACTTAAGGCAAACAAAACACCCTGCCTCCAATACATCTGCCAAAGAAGAAAGTTAAAATGGAGTGTAAATCCTTTTCTTTCCCTGCCTCCAAATCTTCCCTTATCTTTGGAGTTTGCTTTACCAGGACATGGTGCAGAACTTCTGCTAAGGGAGGGTACCAGATTTGGAGCTATTTGTCCCTGGGCATACTATGACAAACTTGGTATCGTCATTTTCTGTAGAGAAGCTATCAGGTGGCTCTTCAAGAAGGGGAGGGAAGGAAGGAGCGGGGAGGCGGAGGACACTCAGCCCCCGCAGATTGCCTCTTCTGCTCTTTCCCAACTTCTGTGAGGATGGAGCCCAGCTGACAAGGGCCCCCAGGCAGGATAAGCAACCTGTCATCATGCTCTTTTCTCAAAAATGGCTCATTTCTACAAGAATAAAGGTTTGTGGCTAAAAAAAGTGCAAGGTAAAACTTGAACTTTAACAGGGCCAGAATTTTAGCCATAATAATAACCTGTCATACACTGAAGAGTCTAATCTCCTGTTGCTTAGACTCATCAAGTTCTGTAGCAGTCACAAGTTTCACAGTGCCTAATTGTAAGTTTTTTTAAAAAATGACAAAATGTACAGAATTTGGTATGTTTAAAAAAAACAAGGGACTTTTTAATAACACCTCCAATTCTTTCATAACAAAAACAGTAAGAGCTCAACAAAAAGCTGCAGGGGAAAAGGAGTTCTGTCAGGCTACTGCTGTTCTTCAACTATACGATGTTGAACATGTACACAGAGGAGTGCGATTTGTGATCTTCTTTTAAATACATGTGCAATTCCTCTGGAGAGGAGGAAAATGTGTCTCGGCTGACAAGATTTCTCTCCTGCTCTTCTAACTGTGCTACAGCTGTAGTGTTATCTGATGCTAAAAAAATGTCTACTGTAATTTTCCAATAGTTTTTGAATACTAATATTTTAAATATTTGGATTTTAATAACTATTGGATTTTAGCATTTCAATTCTGGAAACCGTTTCATGGATTGAAGAGCTTCTGTTACAACCAGTGATTTCTGGTACATACAGGAGAGTGAAATGTAAAAAAGTAATCTTCTGCCTACAAAAAATCAAAGATCTTTAAAAAACCATATAATGCACACAGCATTTCTTTATTGGTTAGTTGAATAGCCTATAAACTCCCTGATTTCTAGGACCACTTTCTATATATTTGAAAGAAATCAAGGTTCTAAGCACTGCTAACAGTAGTCTGGCAAAGTCTATGAGGCCTTCATGAATGATTTGGGATAGCAAAGTTCAAATACCTTAGAGATTCACACAGTAAATTTGGTCCCAATACACATCATTTTGACAAAGCATTCACTTAAGGGCAGTAAAAGTAAACACAGTCTTTCAGGAAGCCATGTAATACATATAATATAAGCACTTCATGATACAGCTTTGCTGCCAAACACAGCGTAATGACGGAGATAAGCAAGAACCAGCTCTGAATGACCTATCTTGGACAGGGAGCACTAGATAACCCTTCTAAGCTGGCCAGGCAGTTTCTGGTGCCCAAACAAAGTTATTTTGGGCTAGTGCTCAGGGAACCTTTCTTGGCATGACATTGTGTGGCCTATCCTGAGCATTATTTAAATTCTGTTCTAGTTGCAGCCAACATTAAACCTTGCATGCAAGGCAAGAACACAGTATCTAATTCCACAGAATGAAAGAGAAAGAGGGACCTTGTGTATGTTTATATGTAGTTAAAATGTAACTTTTCAAGAACCAGCCTGACCAAGTAATACAGAAGAGCCTAACAAACTTGTACTCCACAATGTCAATTACAAGCAAACAGGAAAACAGAAATCAGAATAAGATAACAGGAACTGGAGGAAAAAAAAAAAAAGTCCAACCTGACCAAAAAAAATGGCCTCATTGGAAGAGGGAATATTATTTTAAAGAAAACTGAAACGGGAAAAAGGACAAACTTTGTGTCCTGGTGGGAGCAAATATAAAACAGAGTGCTGATGCTGATGCCAAAAGGTTAAGATTTCAAAGCTTCCAACAATCCACTGTCACAGTCCCTAATGGTGCAGCGTTTATTTCTTACTGGCTATCTGAGTGTGGAGATGCGGCTGGCAGCCTAACAACCGTGACAACTACAGGGCTCTCATACCCGCTGGCTTAGGTTGGAGCCATGGGGCTGGCTGTTCTTCCCTGCTGTCAGGATAGTGAGGACCACCTCAACCAGGTATGCAAAGCTCAGCAGCCTGGACAGTGCAGGCAGATGGTAAAATAAATAAATAGCTACATTTGACCAAAAAAAAAAAAAAAAGCCCACCAGTTCTGGTGAGGCAGCCCATGCATAATGAATAAAACCAAGTGACTGCCATGTCCCTAAAGTGCCACCTAGTGGCACACAGAACAGGCCATTTCTGAGTATTTTGCTTAGAGTGCAAAAAATATCTGCCTTCGTATTCAGTGCTTGTAGACTGAACCCATGGTTCAGATTCATTCACAGGGTGGGCAGACAGCAAGCACCTGAACAGAGTGAGCCGTAACTATTTGGAGATTCTCTCCCCTCTCACACAGAAACCTGGTCTATGCTACAGTGATCTGCAGTATTTGATGATACAGAAAAATCTGCATGCTGCTGCAGTGGATTTTGTTCAGGGGCTGACACCATTTAACCCAGGCAAAAATCTTATATACAGCTGCAACCTGTGTCAATGCAAAGGTTTTCTTATACAGCTACTCCAGGAATCCTCTCTAGACTGGGCTTTAGAGGCTTTATAAGTACTCTTACAATCTGGTGTCTCCCCACACTGTCCCCATGCAGATTTTAAAGGAAAAATCCTCCAAAGGGATATTGGAAATTTCCACTTGTAATACCGTGAGATTTGGGAGCCTGAACTTTCTCCTTAGATAGTAACATCTCCTGCTTTGCTGACTACTGAAAATACATGGAGAACATTGCAAAGAAGGAGGGTTGAAGCATCCCTCTACAGGGAGGGAATCAGTTTAATATTCTTAGACATAACATGGCATTGATAATGGTGTACCACTCCTCCTTTTTTTTCTTTTTGGCAGAGGGATTCTTCATAGATTTCCTTCCTATCACTGCTTTGGACAGGGGGTGAAAGCCAGCCCCTGTAGCCTTCTGCTAGAGGGTAGAGTGAGACTGACTCCAAAATATTCCCATCTGAGCTCTATAGTGGTGTGTAAGGAAAAAGTGATCCAATTAAGGTGGGTTCCCTTTATTTAATTCTACTTCTTGACTGTTCTTATTGCATGCTTAGTATAGTCTTTGAGCAACTCATTTCTCATTCAGAAACACAGCAAATAAACTTCCTCCAGCACAGCAGTAAATGTCCTAAAGAAATTACAGTAGGGTTTAAAACTCTTTAACACTGGTTTATAAAACTTCTGAATCTAAACCTCCTGTTATGCTTATACTGCTTATGCAATATGGTCTTCCAAAGGAAAATTCAGTTATAGTAGTATAAAAGTACTTAAATGGAAGAGTCTAATTTGTGTCCATGGAATGGAGTAAATACTGCGTCCACATCCAAGGTTGCACCAATTGTACTAGTTGGGAAATGAAAATCTTGCTTGGCTGTCAGAACACTCTCAGCAGTACAAAAGACAGTTTGCAGACCAGGTCTCGGAATATCTTAATTTTGGGAAGAACAATAAATGACTATAGAAAAGAGCAACACCATGTCCTATTTCAACGACTGTGAAGAGCTTCACTGTTCACGAAGACGAAAATCTAGCTATTGATAAGTGCTCTCTCTTTTTTCTTCACTAAATATTCCTGTTTTCTAGAAATAGCCATATCCTCCACACTCTGCCAGACAGAAGATAAAACTGGCCAACAATGCTTCTGAGAACAGCCAGAGCCAGAGGAGTGACCAACTTGTAGCCTATGGCCAATATTGAGCACTAGGACAGACAGTTCCTAATGGTTACAGCATGGCGAGCAAGTATTAGGAATTGCAAATGTTTGTTATTTCACTGTATGATCCTAGACCAGCCATTCATAACCTCACTGCTCCATGTGATGACACTTAACAGTACCTTTTTAAAAGGATATACAACACTCACTTAAGCACAAAGTGCTTTGCAAGCCTCAGATTTTTGAAAGAGTAGGATAATGAATTACTTTACAGCTAGTTCTTCACTTATATTTCTAGATTTTTGCTTAGCAATGATGGATTATATATAGATTTCATGCCCACTTTTCAAGACAGTCCCTAACTGATCTTCCACTACAGGTGGTCTTCATGGAGCTTTCATATTTCTGTTACATAAGAGCATTTTTGCAAGAGGTAAAGCATATATTCTGGATTCAGTCTTGCCCACACTTATGCTCCATGGTAACTTTACACATGGAAATAGTCCCATTGTAAGCAATGGCACTACTCACAGGAATTAAATCATCTCTGTGCATTCACTGAAATAGTCCATAATCATTAATTATGGTGTCACTACTTAGATTTGCAAAAAGGTATTGAGAACAGCTTACCTATAAGAAAAAGTAGGATACTAAATAGGCTTATTGCTCAGGATGTGCCCATTGCAATCTTTTATCAACTTTACATAAGTTCATTTAGGAGGAATTTTTCTCCTTTCTAAACATTCGTATTTTTGTGTCTAATGGCAATTTCTAAGAAGTCAAGATGACTCAATTCCAGTTTTTGTGAATCTAGTGTATCCCACACTGAATCATTAATTCTTTTCTATTGCCTGTTAGAGAAACTGAAAATGATAAGACAGACAGAAAACCCAAAGCAATGCAAATGCAACAAGGTGCCAGGGTCTTAGTGTGCTGACTGCCTTCTCAGCACTGTGCAGCCCTGAAGTTTTGATAAGCTTTCTTTTCCTGAGCTATCTGAGAGCTAGTGATAAGGTTTAGGAAAAAGTTAGTAAATATAAATGAATTGCTGCAATGTTTAGCCCATTTGCAAGGAAAGAACAGGACCCAGATAGAAGCATTAATAATCTGTTTCAATACTTCACTTCTACTAAACCAGATTAACATAAGATAGAAAGGGGTATGTGCATTCCACTAGAGATACAGGCATTGGATTCTTGGTTGTGGGTTGTTTGGTTTTTTTTTAAACAAATATGAAGCCAAATTCAAAAATTATTACAACATATTTTAATTATGATATCTGCCCTTCTCCCATCCTCCCAGAAACCTCTTTGGAAAGTATTTTATGGTATCCATCAACTACTCCCCAAATTCAATTCTAACTGTGCTAGTTTCCACCACTTCTTAAACCATAATTTATTTTGTCTGGCCGTTTTAGATTTAATATATAATTTTCATGACAGAGGAGGATAATCCACTTATATTAAAGTGGCAGATGGCAAAATCTTTTATGTTATAGAAGACTTCCAGTTTTATTACAGACTTCTTCAGTATCCAATACACTGATTATACAACATATGCTAATCTGCAGCCAAAACAGTAGAGCTTATTTAAAGAAAAAAAACCCCACCCTTTTCTTACACAGTGGTTGTAAACACAAGCTAAAAAAGTACTACTTTGGTTTAATATAAAAAGGTTGTCTGAAAAAATACCATCATATACACACAAATAAAAGGCTGCCATAAGCAGATTTTTTTTTTTTAATTTCTACAACAAAAAGGTTCCTTCCCATAAAGCTCCAGGTGTCCTGCCAACACTTGAAATTCCTCAC
This sequence comes from Apteryx mantelli, assembly GCF_036417845.1. Lineage (NCBI taxonomy): Eukaryota > Metazoa > Chordata > Aves > Apterygiformes > Apterygidae > Apteryx > Apteryx mantelli. Next base: position 86,582,213 of record NC_089978.1, on the reverse strand, counting down.
ACAATTTTGCAGTGTAAGAAGGTACCTCAGCTGGTACTGAGGTACTTTCTCAAAACAACCCCTCTAACAGAGATAAGCAAACCCTATCCCATCCCCTATATATCTCAAGCTTTATCCAAATGTCTGTAAAAACAGACAGAGCATATCCTGGGGACCGGCAGGTGTGGGTTGCTTTGGCCAACGGAGGGGGAAAAAATACAACACTCAAGGGAGTCTTGTCAGGATTTCCAGTTTTAACTATGACTGAACAGTACTAAAAGATGAAAATAATCATCATCCTCATATACAAAAAAACTGATCCAAAGACCATACAGAAAATGGAATATTTCTGTGGTCTTAAATAGTCCTTGGTGAACTGATCATGGAAGACAAGGGCCAGACAATCTGCAGGGGCTTTGCCTAACCATTAAGATATTCTGGTATCCAAAGTTTTTGCCCAAAGGTCTCTCTAAATGCTGAAGTGTTTTTATCCTGCTCAGGCACAGCACTGCTGCCTCTGCAGCTCTGTACTCCTGCTGTCTTCAGTGGGTGCCAAATTCTTAGGTATTGAGACAGCGTTGCTATGTTTACAGTAGTAAACTACTCTGAGAAGAGGAGCGTTAATGGGAACTGGAACTTGATTGTCTACACCATTGAATTGTTAGAATAGTTCTGGGCTTTTGGCCTGGACCAACCAGCGCTCTCAAACAATTCCCAGGCAAAGCTAGGAGTTGGCACGCGGGCCGGGACTGGCTCCCAACGCAGACCTTGCATGTGGCAGTCCTGTTCAGGAGGTGAACGCTTTTCAGCAACATGGACGTGAGCTGTTCTGCGCTTCTTGGCCTCAGGGCCAGAGATCAGTGTAGGCATGTTTAATTCACTGTTACAGACACAACCCAAGTGCATCCAATACTTAATGCCTCTTTGTGAATTCAGGAGAGCAGGGAGGCATGCTAATAGAGCCAATTTCTTGAACTGGGTCACACTTCTCACTTGCAATTTTTAATGATGAGTGGTCACAAAGCTTCAAAGAATTAGGAAGTATCAAATAACATTGTGAGAGCTGAACATTCAATATGTTAAAAATAATATTATTTTAGCTTTCAAACAAAACCAGGTGCCTATAGCTGGGAAGTGTGACCCGCTCATCATCCCTCACAACACTTTGAGACCTTAGCACAACAGTTTCCATGATTTCATCAAATCAGTAATTTCTAACACTAATGATGGTCACTAAACTGTCAGTCTAACTGTGAGTTCATATAATAAAATGAGATTTTAATCTTTAGAACTGCAATGCACTCAAGATACTTCAATTTGATAAAGTCAGCAAATGCCTATCTACTCCATTTCACTTGAAGACTGTGCCTCAATATGTAACTTTTTCAGCGCCTGTCAAAACTGCCAACATGGAACCAAGGGGAAAACTAGGTTCCAAGGTTCTCTAGAAATAAACTCCAGCACAAATCAGTGTTAACTTACAAAACCAACAGTCTTAAAATTTAGACTCTGGGAGAAGAGACTAGGAATGATATTTTTTTCATCCAAGATATGCAGAGTTTTCTTCCAGTCCCACTGTTTTCCAATCCCCTTATATAGCACAGGCAGGATTGAAGATGTATCATCATTACTGGACAGGAAGGTACAGAAATAGAATCATTTAAACAAAGGAAGGTTGATCTAATTGTGGAATGCTGCAGATAGCTGACGTTGGATAAAATCCTGAAGAGTTATATTTGCTCTTCAGTGTTCATCCATAATTCCTATTAACATAAATATGCTACTCAGTCTCCCATAGTAAGCAGCTGTGGTAAACGGCTTCTGTAGGCTTAAAAGCCAACAGCAATAAAGTACTATTTTGGTTTCCATAAAAAAAAAAAAACAACAGAGGCTTGAGATGTGCATACACATGTTCAGTTCCAGTTCAGCTTCAATGGAATGTCATTCATGTGCATCCAAAGTTAATTTCTGCTTGAAATTTGTGTCACTGAAAGTCAGCTATGTACACTGTTGTCTTCCTATGATGATTCCTACTGTCCATAAGTTACATAGATTTTCCATGTAACCCTGGGGCAGCACAAAGTTTTGGAGCCACAGTGATTTCATTTCTCCTTGATGACTTACATTTACCATTTAAGTTAGGAACACAGGACCAGAAAAAAATGACTTGGGACACCGAATCCAGTTCTCTACAAGCCCAGACAATACACAGCAGATATTTCAAAGAGCTACAAATTGTCTGTCCTGTCTGACATTACTCACAGGGCCAAACAAACTAATGACTTGTGGCCTTTTGTTTTTCTTGAAGAAGAAAAAGCTGCAACTATAGCATGCCACATGAAGCGAGGAAGAGAGGTGAGGGCATTGCCAGTGTCCTAAGTCTGTGCAATAACTTGGAGCACATTACATACTTAAGGTCAGAAGGAGAAGGAAAACACATACTAATTATTCTTAAATACAAGTAGGTACTGCAGACTTGCTAAGTGTGACACGTGCCAGTGGGGACTCATTGCCAAAGTCATACACAGACATATGTTATTTTGAAGTATTTTCTTTTTACTACTGTATATATTATCCAAAACAAAACTCTAGTCTGTGTATCAGCCTTTTTCCATACAAAGTCTTTCCAAGTGCCTTTCATAGAATTTAGGCAAAACTGAACTGCCTTTAAGAGAAAAGCAGTAAGAATTGAGGATTTTAACAAAGCATGTCATTCTGCATTTCACATCTTATTGGAAACATCAATTCAAAATGGCTTGCAGAGCAGTGATATGGGATGTAATTTGGATAAAAGATGCTAAATTGGAGATAATGGTCTATCATGGTACCTCTCCATATTATGTCAACTTGCCTTTTGTCCATCTTTATTTATAGTCATCACAGGGACCTGCATTAGAAAAACATCTGGTGAAAACTTAGAGAAACTAGGGTGCAGTCTGTAGACTGATGCAGATGGAAGTTGATACAATGCTGATTTTGGCAATGGAGAAAAAACCTGAGGACATGGAGTTACCATGGTTCTTTAGAGACGATCATGAAGAAAATAGTGCACAATTAATCCATTAACCTTAAAATCTGGTGTAGAGATTAAGAACAGATGCATCCACACCTGTAAATATGTCTATCTCCCAACAGTGTAAAATGGCATGGGCTGGCAGCAGGAACTCAGACCGGAGAAGTCAGCCCAGCTGCTATTTCCCTATGAACTGCATAAGTCATCACAAGATCCCAAGAACTGAGCCTGTCAAAATAAGTCTGTGTATCCAGTGAGTTATGACTGAGGTTAAGTTACACAATAAAAATGGAGTGCTCCATGGTCAAAACAGAAGCAGACCTGGAGTTCAGGCCACAGCTATATTAGCTCTGTGTTTTACTTCATGCTACACTTACCCAGTGATCCAGCCCTTCTCCCCCATTATTCACCTAACCGCATTATGGAGGCAGATTTGGATGTGGATATAATTTAGTAAGTTTGTGATACAATTAGAGACTTTGGCACACTATGAATAACCAGCGTTTCAGTAACTTGTTGAGCTTGATTACCTTGGAGGGTTTGACAGGAAAAATAATGTTTTCTTAAGGTTGAAACAAACGTTACTAAAAACAACAGCAACCAAGGACTAAAGTAAAGATGCCATTTCTATATTCCTATTGATTAAGCTCACAGAAGGACTTCTGCTTTATTGAAATGTAATACCTATCCCTTGGTACTTCTATGCACTTTGGTCTTTATGTCCAATGAGCCCTTTAATTTCACACTAAAGAGCCCACTGGTCTAAGCTGCTTCTCAGCCATCCACAGAAAACTGTACTCTTCAGAAGAAATTGTTTCCCTTTCCTCCTCCATCAACTGATTTTCAAAGCAGAGCCAAAATAATCACACCACAAGCATACTTACATGGTGCACAGCCACCTGAAATATGTGGGGCTCACTTCATTTCCAGGCTACATTTGTCATTCACAGTACTTAACTGCAGGCATATAGTAAATGTTAAGGTAATAAAAGGGATTTTCAACAACACTGTTGAAAATAAGTTAAAACAGAAATTTAAGAAGAGCTTGGTAAGACCTGAAACAGGAAAAAGCTGAATGTGTCATTTCAGCATCATGGCTTTTCTTCAGTTCTTGATCCTGTCTCTGTTTTGAAAGCAGATCCCTCTCTCCAATTCCTTCATGCTCTTTAAATCAAGGGCCCCATTGGACTAATGTAATCCATATGCTTACTACTCCTTACATGCCATTTGTAAGGTCAGCTAAGCTGAATTATGGCCCCATCACACATACATCCCTATTGCTGGTTACCTTTATCACAGAAAGACACATTTGAAGACAAAAGAAACAGAATGTGACAAAAGTGAAGTTTAAATGGTTTCAATAAATGTTTTATATACATTTTTGTTAGAAGTCTGGACAACAATATTTTGAGAGATATTTGATTAAATATCTTTAAAAATCATCAGAAATAAATTGAATAAATGTAAGTAATACACGTAAGCAAACCATCAGCTATATATTCAATACTGCCTAGACACAGAAGCCATTCCTTTTTTCAGAAAACAAACTTTAATATTGGAGAGGAGTGGATCAAGAATTTCACACAAGAATCTTGTGTTTATAATTTTAGAAAGGTCCTGTACTCTACATGGCACAGTGTAGGATAAACAGTTGGTTCAGTATTTGTGATGGGGTAAGGAAGCTGCTGGACATGAACATATAAATTAAAATCTCTCCTCACTGTCCTGGTGAAGAAATGAAAATCTATCATATGACAAGAAAATAAACAATTTGCAAAATCTTGCTTGAAAACAATGTTCTTATCCCTAAGAATGGGGATTTGTCATATTTATTGTTTCTCTAGAAGGCAGTAACAGGGCTTGCAATACATGGAGACAGAGCGGCTGTGACAGCTGCTACAAATTACAGCAGAGGCAGAAGGGCTGATGCAGGTTTTGTCAGTAGCAGGCAGAGCAGATGGGAGGCAGGAAGCAGCGGCACAGGCTCAGAGGAAGGCCACAGGGAAATGCTGCTCTTTTGAGAACATTAGACAAAGCAAAAATTGGATGGGTGCACTAAGCAGCAAGGCGAATGCCATCCTGACTCAAGGGAAGCATACACTTTCAAATCAGAATGCTCTACAGTCCTCAAGGCAAAAAGCTAGCTACACTTAGACACATATAAGGAGGGTTGGAGGTAAAAAGAGAACAATTCAATTTTTTTTTTTTGTGCAGCTGTGGGCAGCAACAAGCCTTTTAATAATTCTATCATAAGCACTGGGCAACAAGAGATGTTAACATTAGACTCTTAGAGCAGATCCAAAACTCAAGTGATGACTGCTTCTGGCCCAGTAAAGGTGCCTCACCAAGTTTGTGTGTGTAATGGGCTGTTAGTTTTCCTGTGGACTTGTTCTCCATTTTACATTTCACCCTAAGAGTAATATATACAGTGTACTGCTGCCTAAGACTTAACAGAGCCAACAGCATAAAAAGAAGATGACATTGATTCTCCATTGTTTCCTAAAATATGGAGAAGTATCTGCATGCAGATATCTATGATTATGTCTGTTTTCATTGTGCTATGGTGGTATGATGCTCTAAAAAAAAGTGTGCCACTAATGGCTTGAAACTTAATAACACAACTGACATGGAATTCACTTCATTTCAGCATGACTTTTTACACCCATGGGTGAAATAAACTCTAACATGCTGTGGCTCCCTTAACAGATGCCCTCTGAACATTTGAAGCTTGAGAAACAAAAAGCTGGTATTAAGCCATGCCTTCCAGGCATCAAACTCTATTAGCAGACTAGCCTTAGTAGCCTTTAATTTATAGTTTTTAGTCAGTAATTTGACATTGCAACACACTGGCTAGACAGACCAACGGAAAAGGATAATGTATGGAACTGCCGAGCAAACTGCACATGCACATTAACTTGGAAATGAGAACAGCTAAGATGTCCAAGCTAACTTTTTTTAACCACCACAACAGTAATATAAATATGGAGTAATACACAGCAAAGTGCTAAAACTTTGTACATACCTGAGTTACAGAAGGTCGAGGGGGCAATGCAGGTGGTGGTGGGGGCAGCCAGCCAGACCTCATGGCTAAACAGTGAGAGAGGAAAAAAAAAAAAAAAAAAAACATTTTCACTCACTCACAAATATAATCAGAAATAATTTCCCTGACAATTCCTAAGAGACAGTATTCAACATTTTAAAAAGAAACAAAACTTCATATTGAGCAAATCTTGTTTGAAATAGCTTCCTCCAGTGCTTACCATTCTATAAAAAGAGCAGTGATTTAATTGCTATAAAAAAATCCACATTATCAAAAAAAGCAAAGATGGAAGCCAGTCAGCCACAGAGCTGTAGCTAAAGTAATCTAATTCTAGTTAAAGAGCCCCAGAAACAGGGTTTACTTATCCTTGAGACTTTGTTCTTTGTCATTAACATTATAGTCTTTTTTAAAAGTGATGCTTCAATATCTAATGTAGACATCAGAGCTCACTGCAGATAAAACACACTACATGACGGGGGGTGTCCTGAAAAGAAAACTTCTGCCATGGAATTAGAAAGACACAAGCCTAAATGAACCAAAAAGAAATCAGTTTGCTTTAGCTTTGTTTTGTATATTTGAGTGTTATTACTCATTGGGGATATTCTGGGGGGAGGAGGAGAAATAAGGGGAGAAAGACAATCCCTAATGGCCAGTTTAGGCCCCTTCAACATAATATAATCCAGACTTCCAGTTTGAGCCAGCACAAATGTAGGGTAACAACCACATGGGTTTCAGGTATTTTAAGGAAACCGAGAAACAGAGTGGCTGGACCTCTTACAGGACAAAACTACAAGACAGATGAAGTCTTCCAACAGCAGCTACAAAGAGGAGGATGAGGCTAACACCCAGATATCAAATGGGACTGACAGGAGCCTTTGGTGGGTTACCCTTCCCAAGGCCCCTGTTGCATTGTGTGCCCACCGCACTTGCACTCGGAAAGACACAAGACAGTCCCATCTTACACTGATGATTATTTGTAAAGGAAAAAATGCAATATTAAATTTAGAAATGCCTTTTACCACAATAATGCTACGAAAGTAATTACATTTATACACTTTTTATTTCCATCCATATTTTAAAAAGCCACAAAGACTGCTATGAGCTTAGTCACAGCTTAGCCATTTACATATTTTACACACCAAGACCAAAAATGTCCATATGGTTGGGAAAAAAAAAGATAAAAGATATTAAACATTACGGATAGCAGTGACATCAGAGTAAAAATGTGTGGGTGGAAATATTGAGAACAGTTGTACTGGCTATATACAGCTCCAAAGAGGCTTATAATACATTGTTGTTGTTGGCTTTTTTTGTTTGTTTTTTACATTGTGTATCACCACCTCTTCAATCAAAATGAAGCCTAAATTTACTGTTCACAGTGCCAAAGAGGGAGGTAGAACAATTAAAATCCAACTTAGGTTAAACAAGGGAGCCACTATCATACCTACAGGTGTAAGAGAGATTCCAAAAAAGCACAGATCAAGTGATTAGGAAGCTTTCTCCTGTGTTTAATCAGTTCTGTTTATAAAGCTGTTCTCCAGCTCTTATTTAGAAATGGACAGCTGAATAAAAAAACCTTACTTTCCTCTAGTCTGAACTTCAGATTATTATTTCATTTATCTGAGCACTGGCAGGGGCTTTGGCAATTACATCTAATAACAATATTTGAAAACACAATCTAACTCAAACACAAGAGCTCTGTAGGTCAATCAGCTGCATACCTTAATAGCGGGCAAGTACACATGCTCAAAGTGATAAGTTTATCTTCAGGAAACCTTGAAGGAGCTGTGCTTCAAAGCTCAGTGGAAACATCTGCATGCATTTTACCTGCCCCTCACCACCAGTTATTATGCCTATGCTATCATCTGTACTCCTCCATGCAGCTCAAATGTCATGGCTAAGGTGGGTAACGTGAATCATGTAAACTTCTCAATGTGCCCTGGCAGCTGAAACACAAAGCTACAGAGTACACTACTGTAACGAGCAGGAGGGTGGGAAAGGCAAATCCCTGGGAACAGACAGGCCAAGGGCATGCAGGCACCCATGGTCAGGCGCCAGAGGCACTGCAGGCAAGGCACTAGGTTGGGCTGCTCCTTTGGCCTTCTCAATGTACGTAGCCCTCCTCCAGCACCTACGATTTTTGTGTTTGGTGGCTTAAACTCTGGCAGGCCCCTGAGATGCATTGCTGCAACAGATTTGTCCATTAAGAATTGGCTTAAACTTCAGTGTTGCTCCAGAGAATACAGCACCTACTATCCTGCTCCCCAATTGTTCAAATTCAGCACTATACCTAGAAAAGTTACAGGATAGTCTTTACTCCAAAAGGCACTGGTCTTGCTGCAAAAACATGTCCTGAGGTTGTTCCCATGCCCTGCAGTGTGAAGCCCTGCAGGACTCCTGGAGTTTGTCCCACAAAATTCAGAAGGGAAAAGGAACTGTTCCGTAAAATGGTCAAGTAAAAATTGCTTCTTCAGCTTTCAAAATATGGCATAAATGAATTTAGCATTAAAGAAGTCGGATGCTTACACCATGTGCATTTGACCCAGTTTCCTCTTTTTTAATACTGCAAATTCTAACTTAAGCTACTCATGAAATATTCATAAAATTCTTGCTGTTGCAGAACATCTTTGGCCTGTTGTTAGAAGGAAATCATGCTTACGCTAGCACAATTGCTAGACAAGATTCAGAGTCAGTAGACTTTTGAGGACTAAGAACAACTTATTATTAAAAAAGAACTTTTTTTTCTCCAAAGCACCAATGGGGAAAAAAAAAAGTTAATGACACAAGTTATATGCTTCAGCCTTTTCCAGTGTCACTACCCCAAGAGAGGGCAATACTAACTGATACTCATAGACTTTTATGCGTATCAGCAGATGACTTGTAATATCAGGCTATTCCAGAATGTTTGCCTTCTTGGGATACCGTCCTACACAGTTCAATTCTTCCTGTTAAAGATCGTATCATTACATTAGCTTTGAAAGCAAACACAAATACAGGTGGAGGTCTATTTCCAAAATGAAAAACAAGTATCATGGGATGGAGCATCAAAAAGATAAATGTCGTATTTTCAGGCATGCACAACCCATAGCTTGAATAAGCTCTTTGAAAAGACATTTTCATAACCTGCACAAAAGCAGAGGGAAAAGGTGCGGGTGGGAGGGATCAGGGACAGAAGGACCATGGGATAAGATGGAATAAACTTCTCTTCATTTAATTATCCACGTTTGGTTTGTCGCTGTTCTATTTATTACCCTACAAGTCATACTATGACAATGCGGTAATCCTTCCCTGTAGCTGCTCTGAAAATACCAGTTCTCCCCCGCCCTCCAGCAGTTGTGCTCCCTTGACAGCTCCACTGGGGATGATGAGATCAAAAACGTCCCAAAGGTGCAAGTCAGGGATTCACAAGCCCCACCAGTCTTCTGTCCCATTCCACCATGTTTTTGAAAAGCCTCCTTACATTAGACATAATGAGCAATCCCAGAAAAACACAGAACTGTGCTGGGGGAGCACACCACTTGGGGGTGTACAGAGCAAGCTGTACCCACACTGGTTTTCCTCACTGAAAACAGACTGCAAGATTGGGCCTTCGCTGTTTGAGTGCTCACATATTTTGCCTTGTTACTGTGCAGCTTGGTGGCATTCATACTAGAGTGAGCAACGTACATCAAATCTCAAAGATAGTGTTGTGGAAGGAGCTTACAGGTACCAACAAAATAGGTTTAAGTACATCCAGGATCCGTATCACATGTATTACTGTAAATGATAGCATTTTCATGCACTAGTTACTCCCACAGAGAATGCGATAAGGCTTTCAGTACAAAAATCATGGCTCTTTACTTAGCGTGTTTACACTTTATGCTGGACTATCAGGATGGCAAGCTTCCAGGATCATTTTTCTGCCCTGTTTTGGTAATCACAAAGGCCTATTAACACTAACAGGACAGCAAACTAGATTAAAAACAACAACAACAACAACAACCAATAACAACAGGCTTTACAATCTGGAGTTGGATTAACATTTAATAACAAACATCATGATTTAATTCTACATTCTGAGAACAGACTATTCCATCCTACCTAGCAAAGTTGCTGTGCTTCTAGCTTCCCTAGTAGAAAACACACCCACTGAAAGCAACTAAGGATCGTAAGTCCTCCACACTTTCATTAGTCATGGTAGTGGAAGAGACCAATTATGGCGACCATCCAAGAGAAGCTCCATTATTTGACTTATTTGGTCTAGGAAGGGGGTCCAAAGAAAATACAAAAATCAGAGTCCTGTCTAAACCACAGAAAGTACGCCTTCAGCTCACTGGGCATTGCAACAGGGAAGGATGCCAAGACTAGGCTGGAATAAGTTTGGGCCCTCAGGATACTTTAGATCAACCTGTAAGTCCAATATGCTGCACCTCTTCAACTAAATGACAGCGACTTCCTCTTCTTTCTTACTATTGAAAAAAAAGTGCCACAATACACTCAACTGCAGGATGCATGCTATCTTTTTAAATTAATTAATATTGGATCAGCAGCATATATTTCCTGAAACTCTCCCATGTCAGGTATTTATTTCATTTCAGTTATTTGCAGCTTTCCTTTTTGGTTTTACATGTCTACCTTTTACCTTGGATATCACTTCAGACAAGTTAATGCTGTTTGGATGAAAAAATGTGCTATTTTTCTCATCTGAAATAGAACGTACACATAAGGAGTGTCCTAAAAGAAGGGTGATTTTCCTGGGTCATAAGCCATTTCACACCCTTCTGGCCAAAGTGGCACCAATTACTGCCTGCCAAAGGAGGCTGATCTCGTCTGATGTTAAAACCCTGAACTGGCCCTTACAGCTGGTTGGAAGCTGAGGGTCTCACCACTGCAAACCTTCCAGCCCATGATCAAAAGGGCACTCAGTTTGGCAGTTTCTCTCAATTTGGCTGCCATTCACAGAGGGAGGAAGACTCCTGTGTTTGTCAGATCACACTGTGGGTGCAGTCCTACAGCAACCAGAGTCAATATAAATCCAGGCTGCCATGGATTTACAGGATCTAAATCCAGGTTTTCATTTCTGTTTCCAGTCCCCTTCTGCAATTGAGTGGAGCCCATTCAAGGACTGAAGTTGGCAGAAAACAGTGATAGAGTTCCTCTGGTAGGGTTTGGCTGCTAATTTTTGGTAGGGCTCTTTTTCAGGTGGATGCTGGGGGCCAGCCCACAGCACAACTACTATTGCTGAGACACGGGAGAGGAGAGAATGGCTGCATCACAGATTTAGATCAGTTTATGCTGTCTCAGAGTGATCTGCTCCCAAATCAGGTTTAATAGAACAACAACCAATTAATTTTAATCTATCAGAAAGCAAAGGATTTGCAATACTGGAAACAGTTCCAAAAAGATAAGCCAACAAAATGAATTATTAATATTATACTTAACAAGTAAGGGTTCTCACCAGCTGCTTCAGCGCCTTAGGTATTTTGGGAAGCCAGCATCTTCGCCCTTCCTCTCTGAGGCTAGTTTGGAGAGTTATTTTTCCTGCTTCTGTTGCCAAAAAGCAGACCACAGAAGAAAGTTCTGTGTATTTTCACAGAGAGTTGTCTCTCTAAACTGGAAATCCAGTTCTTGTTTACCTCTGCCTTATAAAACTTTCCTTCCTGTTCACTGAAATTGGCATACTCAGATATCATATCATACTGATACCCTCACCGCAACCCTTCATTAATGTGCATTCCTGACTACAGCTTTAGTAAGGTGATTGTGCAATAATTGTTTTTCGAGAGATCTGATTTATTAATTCTCACTAACATGCCTTCCGTAAGTCACAAAAAAAAAAAAAAAAAAAACCTAAAAAACTTAAACCTGTAGCCAGGAATGTAAATTTAATGAAGGATTCTGGTTAGGTGATTGTGAAATACCTGGTTTTCCAGGGTCTGTTTTCTCACTAATTCTCACTAATACATCTTCAGAAGGTAGTAACAAGATAAAAAAGATCTTAAGACTCCTAATACTGATTTTGTTACAAGATTTGTAGAAAGTTCAGGGGTGGCACTGGCAATATCAGAATTGGAGACAGCATGCAGGTTGAGTAATATTCCTTCTCACAGTTAGTTTTGGTAAACTGCTCAGCAATAAAGCTGCACACATCCTAGTGACTGATACTCATATCTACTGTCACAGACACACTCTTGCTACAGATACGTTTCATGTGCTAATCATAGGGAACAACATTTGTACCTCAGTTGCAAGAAAAATTATCTATACTTTTCGAGTAATTAGGAAGAGATATAGCCAGCCATGAAACACTACTAATACTTCTGCAGCATGAACTCCCAGGTGTATAACTTCATTTAGGACACAAATGCTTTCTTACATATTTGATGGGACACTTCCAAATCAAACAAGCAAAATACCATTCAGTTGAATGTTTGTATGATGTCTTGTTTTTTCAGTGCCCTATGCAACTTAGCATGCTTTTACTGTAAAATAGATTTTTCTAATTTCTGTTTTCTGTTGTGTGTTACATATCCATGACTTCTGTATTGTTAGTTTCCTACCCCTCATTTTCTTAAACCATTTCATTTTCTAGTTATTGTTTTCTCTACTCTTTCATTTTCTGTGTTTCTATTTGGGGATTGTTTCTCCCTCTTTTTTTTTTTTCCTCCTTTCCCTGAAATGAAAGCTATTCATGGTTTTGTTCTATCTTATTTTACATTTAGCTTCATTCTCTACCCACAGGGAGGCATAGTCCCTCCACCTATCTCTGGCAGATCTGTGTTGCTGGGGTTTCTCTCGCTGCTGAGGACCCGCAGAATTTGCCGGTGAGAATGCTGGAGGCTCCCAGCGAGGCCGCAGCTGCACTTGCTGGCTGCGACTATTTTCAGTATAGATCAATTCAGAAGGTGCACATGAGAGCAGGGAAGAGCAATGAGCTACCACCATCCCTCCAGTCCTACCAGTGGGTCAGGCTTGTCTTTTTGAGGATATCTACATCTGCAGAGTCTTCCCCACAAGAAGGCAACTTGCATCTCCTCCACACCAGAAAGAGAAGACCCTTCATCGGAAAACTTCTGACTTGGACTGTAGGCTGTTCTACAATGGACTAACATTTTTCATGGAATATAGTAAGCCAAGTGGGACCCATGAAAGTAGGTCAGCCAAGGTCAGTCAGGCTGGTAGGGCCAGCCAAGAACTTTTTAGCTTAACAACTTACAACAGAAAAACACTTTTTTTGAATTAAAATTTCATGAAAGTATTTCCCATTTTTAACAACTTGTAATAGAATGGAAACAGATTATAAACCATTCCTTAGAAAAGAAAAAAAAAAAAGAAAAATCATTTAAGAAAAATTCCATTTACACATATTGTCAATAAACAGTTGCATTTAAAAAGCTGCTAATGTTTACCCCAATCTGCACACAAGTACTCTCTGTGCTCAGCATACAGAGATATAAACATTTAAAAGTCTAAAAATGCAGAAATAAGCTACCCACTCAGATTCCTATCTTTTAACCACCATTCATCCATTTACATCCTCACCATTTTCTTCAACCCATTCAACCTTAATTTTGCCCTTGTCCAGTTGGGCAAAGAAATTAGTTACATGGCTGTAAATACATATATCCTTTATAAAACATTCTGAAAGGCTGAAGGGCACAGAACTCTTCCATTCAAATCAGAGAGGAGACATTCATATTTTATTCAGAATAAGCTCAGCTCAGTGATCACATAGATTTTGAGGGGGAACAGGACTGGAGGGAAACTGCAGCTCCACTTACAGGTCAGGAACTGGTTGTGCTAGGAGCTATAAAATCCCAAAACAAAAAAGTTATTCTCTGCTTAAAAAAATTTTTAGCAACATTTCTGTTACAAAAGCTTCACAGTATTTTCACTGCAGTGGTATAGTGCTGAAGAAAAGTAGTATGAATGGCAGTTTAATTATGTGTTCTGTCTGCTTTGGTTTATCTGTAAAAGATACTTTTTGATTTTAATTGCTGTTACAAACCATGACAACCAGAGATGTTAACTTGACTCTGCACTAGAACTCTTGTATACTGTGCAAAAAAAATTTAGCGAAATTGAATGTTTTACAGCTGGTACTTGACACTGTTGTTCTTCTAAAATAAAGGTCCTCCAGAATTATCACCTTCCTAATTTAATCTTCTGGTCTGATTAACAAACACAACACAGTAATATGCAAGATAGCACAGTACTGCAGCATAGACAAAATGCCGCCCTGTTATCCATGAAAGTAGCTGGATTTTACCAAATAGAAGACCAAATAGGAAATGAGAGGAAGAGGCCAGGCAGATTAAATCATAATTAATTTAATTAAACAATTAAATTCAACTTAAAGAAGGACATTACTATTCCAGATTCCTCCTGTCACTTGAACATTTAATCAAAAAGTTAATTGGGAAATCTCTATTTATGGCAATGCAAACAACACAATCCACTGCATAAAACTAGTACTTAAAAAGATTGACTTAGTTACTAAGAACTGCAGATAGCTAACCTCAATACATACAGCTATTTCCTAGAAAATACAAATAAACATAAAAAAATATAGACGATAATGCAGTAACTATATTAATCTAAGTTAACTTTGGCAGGTTTTTTAGTATCCATTTCCATGTGGTCAAAACAGAAGGTCACCTTTGAGAAGCATTCACTCACTGAGCTAGAAATATGATGCAGTTGAAAGCAGATTGCAGTATTAGGGCAACTATTTGTTCAGCTTCTCTGTATGGTGGTTTTTGAGCTCAAAGTCTGCCTCATCCAGGAGTCACAACAATGGAAACTGATGGTGGACTGTGGGATTACAAAAAGGATGGGAAGCTGGTAGGACATGGAAAAAGAGATATTGAGAACCAGCGGAGAGGACTGGCTTGTATCAAAATGTTTATCACAATGGAGCAGCAATCATTTTACGTCTCTGAGTCTTCTTCCACACAATTACAGAACTGTTTATTGGATACACAGGTTAAAAAGGGTCAGAAAAGCATAAAATTTGGCTGCATTTGGACAAATACGACAAACCAAAGACATCTTAATATGCTTTCACTATTCAGAAATCTCCAGACTTAGCAAATACAGCCCACCAAGCCTGTATGTTCAAGAAAAGGCTGTGCTAATTTTACAGCTTGATGAAATATCAAAAAGAATCCAAGAATCGTGCACTTCAAAGACATTAAAGGAGGAAGAAACATGATATTCAGCACCAGTCTTCCTCTAGCACTAATGAAAATGAAAGGGTGCAGGAAGAAGCTTCTACTGACTGAGTCTTACGCTAAAAATATCATTTTAAGCTATATGGGAAATGTATATATTAAGGAATACAGAAATGACGTGGGGACACATCTAGACCACTTACGAGAACGTGGAGGCCTACCAATAAATCTGTGCCCTTACTTCTTTTCTGTGAACAGAAAAGCAGAGGAGACACCTTCTTGCTTGGCAGCCGTAACTAACACAACAGAGATAAGTAGAGGCTACAGGGCTGACTGTAATTAGAAAATCATCATCCATAACAGAAAACACTGCACTTCTGATAAAACGCTGGTGTGTTTCTCCCTTACGAAGTAAAGATGGTACTTAATACCTCACATTTTGAAAGAGAGAAAAAAATAAAAATATTAGCCTCAAGTTACTGGCTTGTATGGCTGAAACCAACATCCCCAAAGGAATGAATCCAAGTTACACTGAGTATTTGCTTACATACTCATGTATGAAATGGTGCCTGTTTTCCACATATCCTTTACTGCAGGAATAGCCTCAGCAGGACATGAATTTCAAAAGCAAATGAGCGCTTTAAACTTCCAGTCAAAAAATCATTTGTAAACAGTTATGTGGATGCTTTGACGAATTATACACAGACAGTCAATCTGCTTCTATATCATCATGAAACTATGCTGTTCATGACAGCTACGTTGTTTCATCAAAGCAAATTCTCTTTTCAAAACAAGTATCTTTTGTTCTACAGAACTGTAAATCAAAAGAAGTCGTGCAATTCAGAAATGAAATTAAGTAGGAAATAAAATGTATTCTACTCTCTCTATATTTAATTATATTTCAGAAGCATATGTATCAGTCTAACAAGACCTGGACTGTTGTTACTGACTATAAACAGATAATCGCTCAGAACATCACTCAGAAGTAAATACTTCAGTAGTTTTCATGGGCAGAAAATGTTATTGAACAAAATGCCTGAAGACAGTGAATGCTTTTTTTTTTTGTTTTGTTTTAATTCTTAAAGCTTGGAGAAGTGTACAGAAAAGTCTCTATCCCTGGCAGGGCTGTATTTTTCTCAGTAAAGGTACTCTCACTTACATATATCCATGCCCAGAGAAAGAATATGGAGGATTCCCACACTTTCACAAAGGCACAAGTAAGAGAACACACCTTACTCATTTCTTCAGCTCCAAAAAGTGGCTTCTTCATGTCATTGCTGGAGCTCAGGTAACAACGTCAGAGAGTTTTGAAAATAGGAGGGCTGCCCTAGCTGATCATGCACTGCTCTACTCTGTCCTTGCCCTGCAACCGCACCCTTCTGCTCCAAACCCAGCTCAATTTTTTGTTCACAGAAACTAAAGTTGCATTCATGGCAGGAGACAGCAAAACAGGTTCTGCCAACCAATCCCAATACGTACAGCCTCCCCTTCCCACCAGCTCAGACACCTCTCCGTGCAGGACACGTCTCCCACACCTTCCCAGCCCCAGGTTACTGGGGCCACCTGTGGGACTTGCTGCTCCCTCACGGGCCAGCTCAGAAGGCTGAGACTCCTCCCAGTCCCAGGGACAGAGTCACCCCGAGATGGACCCCAGCTTATTGCTGCCATAAAGCGCAGATGGGGAGGCAGCGGTGGCTGGGAGCCATGGCTGCACACCTCCTGCCCGGCAGGCAGACCCCCAAGGCGGGCAGCACTGGGCTCCAAGCAGTGGGCAATTTTGGCCACCCTCAATAAACCAGACTCTGGGGCAGATGGAAGAAGCCACAAGTAGCCCTAGTGAGCAGGTAATTTTGTGGAAAACTGTCAAAATTAGTAAATCCTTTGTGAACGGGGAGGAAAGGCTTTGCAGGCCACAGGCTCATAGGCCTTACTTTGGAAACTCTTAGCTTGTATCTAATTAGACAGTGGGCTACAGAAGATATAAATATGTAAATCAGTTCATGTATGTATTTAAAGTCACATTTTCGTTTGTACTTCAAACCTGCTATTGTCTTTCCAGGAATGCATAAAACCCAGCCAAATTTTTTTAATATGTACATAGGCCAAATGCCAGAGGTTATATATTCAACAAAAAGAAATACATAGAGAATCTAGCTGTACTAAATTTCTGTCAGATGGTAACCCAAAGACTACATAGGATGGACTGGTATGCAATGATTTTCCTCCAGTTAAATTCACTAACACTCTTAAACACTGATATTGTGGTAAAAACTCTTCTGGGGCTAATGGGGTTTTGAAAATACTTTGCATGAAGACAGGGGAACTTCCACTGCAGCAACTTGCTTGTGCAATGCTTGAGAAAACATGCAGCCTTCATAACTATGCAAAAAGCACAAGCATCCATGAGCAGTTTCAGGAGAAGAAAAACAGCTCTGGCAACAGGCACAGCACCTCACTGATGCTACTATTCACTAATCCCACTATTGAACTTCTTGGGTTCTGTTTAACGTTAAACATGGCCATGCTACCACACAGGCTTTCTCAGCCACACCATTTTACCTGAGAAATTATTCCTGGGCTACAATTGAGAAACACAGCTCAGTATATGGTTGAATACATCCCTATAGATCACCACATCCACACTGTCTTCCCAAACTCAAGCGTCTTCTTGAACCAAGGTGTTATATTTACTTTTTATACATCCACATATATATATTGTTATAGATCAATAACATTATTGTGTACATTATAAAATGTCTATCTAAGAGTAATTCAATAATTACAGTAGATTTGAAAAAGTTAATTCTTTCATTGTACTTTAAAAACATCTAGGGCAAAGATTTGGATTTCAGTGTTTCTACAGTTAATTTCAGAAGTGGGGCCTTTCAATAAGTTCTCTCGTATTTTTATGTTTTTCCTGGGTAATACTAGATACAGTATCCCAGAGGAGTGCATATTCCCAGTGGAACATGAATGAAGCATCCTCCTCAAGTGCAGCTGTGTCCCAAATCAGCAATTAAAAGCACAGTTTCCATGGCTGCTGCATTACTGAACTTTCCAGCCAACAAGCACAAATGTTCTCCGCATTTACTTGCCAGGCAAGGGTTATGGTAAGATAGGTGGTAAACATGACATAACACACACAGTAAATGAAGAAAAAAACTAGTGCCCACAACAGGGATTTACAACAGATGTTGGCTGAATTTAACTGAATAAGTATTTCTTTTTCTGCCCTTTAAAATCAAAACAAACAAACAAACAAAAAAAAACATTGATGGCTTTACAATTGAAGAAGTGATATCTATAAATCAGCATGATCAATCGGGAAGGGAACTGAAAATAAATCTTAATACAACTGAGCTCCTTTGCAGGTATGGGAGCACACTTCCATCCAACTCACAAAATTTATTATTTTGAACAAGAATTAGTAGGACAAAAGCTAATATACAGAAATGGGTTTATTCTAATCACACAGGATATCCCCTGAAACCTCTTATAATGGCTGATTCTACAGTCTGGTTTTCTGTACTGAAACTCAGGAATACAATGCTGCTAGAAGGGACAGGTCATTCCAGCCACTACCTTTTGTGGCTCAGATATAACAGTGAAACCCTTTTTGAAAAGCTAGGAGAGAAGGGAGAAAGCATAAAACAAAAATTTAGTCAAGAATACTTTAGGACAGAAAGCAATAAACTGAACTGTTGGTAGAAACACATCACACTGGATGCTTGTGTCAGGTTATATTCTCCCAATATCCAAGAAATTTAAATAGTACATTGCCACCACATCATCTATATTGTGAATCTGTAATTGTACCTTCTGATGGCAGACGGAAACTAATTTAACTTCATTTTTGTACTGTCAGCAGAAATAAAATACAGCTTGTTATTAAACAAGCGTGTGCAATTTACTTCGCACAAGTACGCGCACACTTTCTTTCCTGCAGAACCCTTTGGTCAAAGGTGGGAGTTCTCAATCTCTCTGCTCTATTCTAAACATTTCCTTTAGAAAGTGTTACCTCATTAAAGCATTCGGTTCCTAAGCACTGCCACTCCATGAGGAAGAACTGTCTCTAGATGGCAAAGGCATCTGAACACAGAAAATGAGGAGGCTGGAATTTCTACTGAGAGGTAAGTTCAGTAGGGAAAGAATGAAAAAAGGGAGACGAGAGGTGAAAGAAAAGAAAGCAGCTGTATAAAGTCTTACTGTCAATAGGATGTTACAAAATAACAGATACTGGGGGGCTAATGACAGGAAAGGGAGTGTCTACATTTCTTCACAGAATGAAGAACTGAAAATATCGCTTCTAATGCAGACATTTTTAATGAAAGTAAAGCAAGGTAAATGCATCATGGTACTTGGGCATTTTGGGATGGTTTGATGCATTTCCTTCCTTCTGATGACACAGATTTATTCACACTGGAACCCTTCTTAGGCGTGAGCTATGAAAATACAAGTTCTTCCATAAATCCTTTAAGGCTACAAATTCCTCATTATTCTTTCAAGGTGAGTATTTACATTTTTGACACAAAATAGAACAGCTTCATTAGCAGAGACTGAAAGACAACCACAAAGAACACTTAGCAATGCCACCAGAGGACCTTCAAGAGAGCAAAAAATTACAGGCAAAGGACCCTACAGGTAAAAGAGGAGACTGAACCTCTGGGAGCCCTTTCACATTTCCTCAATTTGGTAGCATACCACATTTCGGTTTTGTCAACCTACAGCCAGTTTTTGTTCTAACTATAACTATCTGTGAATTTGAATTGAATATGGCAAAGAATTTTAGGGTGACCAAAGCACTTTCTTTTTATGCAAACAAGCAACTGCCTGTCTTTAATTATTTGTCCCATTTCCAGTGATGAAACCCTCCAAAATGTATCAATAGGATGAATTATCCTTTCCTTCACTCACATTTGATAACTCTTTCAATTTATGTTGTCCAGAAGAAATCATTACGTTACTTAAAACGTAATGGTGACTCTTAAAATGATCCATTTCAAAGCAAGATTCTTTGAGAATTTACATTCTCCTTTCATTTGTGTTCCAAGAAAAATCTTAATCAAAGTTTACTTCCTTCCAGTTACACTTTTTATCAGGATTCTGAGAGGATTTGCTGCTTTAGAAAATATGCGTTTGGCTGTGTATTATTTTTAAATGTATACCGAAATCAAAATTGGTGGCACCGGATTCCTAAGCAGGAACCACAGTCAAAGATCAGGAATTGCTTTTCTGTGTGAGGCAAAAAAAACCCCATTGTTTATTTCTATTGGGTTTCAGGGTTCAGCATACATAACAGGACTCCCAAATTCTGTCTGGTGTTTGTTTACACAAAAAATGTCCCATATAGCAAGAGGTGAAATGCTTTCTTTTCTATTCCAACAACGACATTAGAGAACCCAGTCAAAACATTCCTTGACACAGTTAAACCTTGGCTTTCTTGTGAAGCATAAACATGACCATGTTTAACCTAGTCCTAGAATCAGATGATTGGTGTGTGCTGTGTAAAACTCTAGTCTGGTTCAAGGACGCTGCCAAAGCACAAGGCACTTCTGTCCATGCTGGGTGACTGCTATAACTGAACAAACAACTCCTCTTTCCACAGCTTGCAAAAGGAATTTCACAATGCAAAAGGAACGCTCAAATATTAAGCACTGAAGAGCATTTTTCTTTCATTTCCATCCAGCTACTACCTACATCTCCTTTCTCTCCCCTCAACATGCTGCACCCATGTCTAAAGAAAATACCCCTTCTTTTTACTCAAAGATTGGTTTTAATTGCTCCCACACATCTGGAAGACTTAACCTGAAAAATGCTTGTATGCTACAAATTTCACTTGTCTCAGTTTAAATATTGGAGGTTTTCTTCCTGACTCTAAACTTAAAAACAATAAATAGTAATAAAAATCAAATGCATTGTAGCTATTGATGAGAGTTGTCTAAACAACAAGACTAGTTATAAACAGTAACTGATGACAGACTACCATATGTTAACTTTCCATCATCACGCTAGAAAACATTATGATCACCTTTATGATAGCAACGGATTTTTTCCCCTCAAATGGAGATGGAATGCAATAAAAGCGCAACTTCTTCAGTTCTATAGGACATTCCTGTCTATAGTAAAGACAAGCATATGCACATACTGATCAAGCATTTGTGAAACAAATCAAGTTGCCAAATATGCAACGACTCTAACTGGTCTCAAAAGAATGGGAAGTAAAGATCTAAACATTGATCTAATTGATCCAAGAAAGCAAGTTTTACCTTGTGCATTTTGTTGAAATATTTTGTTCAGATCCAAAGAGGAAGCTCTGGAATGGGATTTCTGCGGCCTTGGAGGTGGAGTAGGGGGCTCTTCTCCCTTTCTCATGGCATCTTCTATTGATGTGCTGGAATAAGACCTAAGGAGGAACAGAAATAAACACAAAAATATCTTCTTATTTCAGAAATTCATTTTAAACAAATATAGTGAATAATAGCCCAAAATATACTGACCAGAACTCAAGTATTTGGTAGAAATTCCTTGCCCCACTGACTAAAAGTTCCCCTTTTTAACAAGACAGACTTATCTGGCAACAAATGGAGGAACTATGCACCTCAGGAAATGAAAGGGTTACACTTACAGGGCTATAGTTTCACTTTTTTTTTTTTTTTTTTTTTTAAGACCTTTTATATTATAGTTTCAGGCTCTTCTCATGTGACTTGAGCTGCCAATGGAGCAGTTGGTAATTGTTCATTCATGGTAATTAATTCATTGGTAATTATTTATTCAATTTTGAATAAACCTGAGGAAAAAAAAATACAATTTTCCCTGTTTCTGTTGCTTGCCTTTCTTATCTGTGAGGTTAATGTTTATGCATTTATAACTTCAGTTTGCCGCTTGCAAGTACGCATTTTATAATTTATCATATTCTAACTACCAGAGTAAATTTTTCATAGAAAGCAGTCAGATTCCACAAAATCGAGAAAAACTGAATGGATGCAAAGTGACCAATACTGGTCAAATACATGTCTCAGTACACCGTTCTATGCTGTTCCAGACTGTTCAGATAATTCCGTATCACATTAATCCCAATGCACCATACTTGCTAAGAATTTTGATTTTGCTGAAGTGTCCAATATTTTTCAGCTGTTGCAGCTACCATTTTTTCTGCAAGACCAAGAGCTCTGTTCAAAATGAGCAATGACAACGTGAGATGTTACACTTACTGAAATACATTATGCATGACAGGCAAGACCAAAAGCACATTCAAGTAGAACAGAAATAACTCCCACTAATGGGAAACGGATCAGCTTTTTGCCAAGCAGGCTGTTGTTAGAACACAGCTCTTCAGCAGGACAGACATTTGGCAAAGCTCATCCTATGCTTCCTGATGTAAACTTTAATAAATACAGGAGTGAAAGCCATAATTGCTTCACAATTTACATGCAACACATTAACCTCTGCTGCTGCTGAATTTTTGCCTTGGTAGGGTTTTGAATTCCATAACCATATCATTTAAGACCTGATCCAAACCCTAGTTTTGTACCTTTACTTTCCATAATGCGTGGTGTATATTTTGATTGTATTAAAATTTTACAACTTAACAGTTTGACTTTTTTTTGTTTTGTTTTGTTGTTTTTTAAAAAGGAAGGGTAAAAGAGCAGCTACCAGGTAAAAACTTGCCTTGTCCAGCAGCACTAACACAGAGCTCCAAGACAATGAACCACTGCTGCCGCTACAGGCAGACCTGGGCACCTTCACAGCTGAGAGTCCGCACAGTTTGTGCTAGAAAGTCAGGCTCCTGAGGCAAGAGCTGTAATAAACTTGTATCATATCCTAGGTTGATCAGGCACAGATGAAGACATACAGCCTTGAGGTTATAGAGTCCCCTCAGCCATAGCTTAGCCTCAAGCTAGGGGGCTTAGGGGGCTCTATAACTTTGAGGTCGTATGCCTTACGTAGGTACCAGCTAACCAGAAGGTCTGGGCTGAAGAATGTGCTTAGGAATCTTTAGTCTGCACTTTTGCATCAAAGTACTTCATTCAAGCGATTTTTTCAAACTTGTTTAAGCATTTCTTAGTCATTTTATGACTCAGTAACACAGCAAAAGAATTTAAAACAATATAAAAAGTAAAAGCTTTGGATGGCAACATAAAAATGGCACACAGGGTGTTCAGTCTTCCTGAACGTAGGTCCTAAGAATAGAGGATTTCCATCTTAATTCATCATGCTATAGCCGATCTTCTCTTATTAGCAGACTTTGACAAACTTATGAGGAAGGAGCTCCTGATTATACTTTCATCACCTAAGAAAAAGAAATGAAGCCATCTGACCAGCTCAAAGGAAAAGTTTTAAGGTGCAATGCATGATATTGGTATACCAGAATGGTGAGCAGCCAAAACCAGTACTTAATCCACTTGCACGCAGTATTTTCTGACACAGACCTCACTTTTCTGTCCTTCAAGTATCCAAATTCAGTGGTTGTCATTTTTAGTGCACAACTGTGTAAGTCCACTAAGTCCTTCTATCATACACCAACCAGCCAGAGTTAAGCACACACTCGGCAACAAAAGCATACACTCACCCACATCTGTGAGTTGAGCTACTACTGCTGTTTCCCTGGGACTGTGCAGTGTCTCCCTCCATATGCGACCACCACGCAGGTTTCAACAGCAGAAATTGTTGAAAATGTTTCCCCCAAAAGGGGTGGTGTCTGCTGCCCTGCCACGACACTGACGGGCAGGCCTGGAGGCAGTCACCACCCTGATGAGGCAGTGGGGCTGGGCAGATAGGCAAATGTCCCAGCACCATATGACCAGAGATTGCAGGCCCCTAGACAGTATCTAAAGAAGGGTCTGTAGCTTACAGATCCCACTGGATAAATCTGTCTTTGATCTGATCTGTACTTCCAGCACAAGACCACCAATAAATTTGCAACACCAGTTCTTAGACCTTGTGTTTAACATCAGAGGAATATGTCTTCTGAAACAGAAATGAAAGCAGTACCTGGATCTCGGTCTGGCTTTAAGTGCATTAGACTCCTGAGCAACTAAAAAAGAAAAGAAAAAAGAACTGTTAAAACATAATATTTTAAATAAGTGTCTTTAGTTGCAGGATCAGTGATTATTAAAAATGTCAGTGTTGCAAATGTGGATGTGAGAGTGCGCTCCCACATGGGCAATGAGGATTTAATTATTTTCACTTCTCCTTCCCCTTGGTTTCTGTGGTGTATAAATGTCCTAAGCATTCAAAAGCTCAAGCGTAGTCAGAACTTCACCTTTTAAATTGGTTACCAGAAAGCAGGAACTGCAACAGATCTGATAGCTCTGACCAGCAGTCCAGGATGTAGTTATGACGAAACAGTGCCACCAGGGAACACAGGAAGAGCATAAGCTTCCCACAGAGAACACCTCACTCCTAGTCTAGATATCTAGTAGTTGTTCTGCTTCCCAAAGCATGAAGATTTATGTCCTTCCTAAATACTTCAACTAGTTATCACAAATGTACATGTTCTTACCATGCATACAATTCTTTTGTGCATCTGACTGAGACAAATTTGACATTGGGGAGGAATGATATTTTGAGGTAGAAAGTTTTATAGGCTGTGTTGATCAAAAAATGTCTATCAATGGAAAAATCTGCTTCTTTTATCTGGATGAATTCTGAATGCCATGCCACATCTAGGTTTTACGTGATAGGAAAACAACAGTGCTGAATTACCTCCTTTGGGCTCTTTCCTGGTCTATATAGTCTTTTCATACCTTTTCTGTTGCTTTCCTTACTAACATAAATAATCTTGACAAAATATATCTGTTTGATTGCTGTAAAATTCCACTCACTGAAAGAGATATCCTCAAGGTATTACAGCAGCATAAATGATCCCAACACACAAAAGATGAATTCTTGTGTTTTTCCCATTATTCTGTTAGTTGGGGTACAACACTATAGGGAAGCAAGTAGGCTGGGAATAAAAAAATATCTCAGTGTTTCTAGCTTCCTTCAGAAATATACCTACTTCCAAGTCAGATATTTATCACGAGCTGCTATACAGCACTACCTGAGATTACTGAAGAGTTCTTCAAAATGCAGAGCAGGAGCTGCCTGTGGTAGTAGTTGGCAAACACTGACTTTCTAATGGCTTGCATGGTATCACTGCATGAACCCTACATCAGAGGCTTCAGATGCACAGAAAACTATAGCATGCGCCATGTGCATAGCTACACACTATTTCTTGATAAAAGAAGCTGCTTTTAGGGCTGCACAGTGCTAGTTGGTGCTCTGGATGGAATAAACCCAAACATAACTGGCAGAGATACAAAAATACTTATAAACCAATTTCTAGTAGATTACTGTCATCAACAAACTGACTCACAGTCATTCCAGATTTCTGTATAACAAAATTTTATCAGCACTAAAGAGGAGGGGAGGGAATTATTATTAAAATATGCAGTGGTGATAATCCTCCTCTTTCTGTGTCAAACTCCCAGAGAATACAGCTTTAGAAACTTCCCTACAGCCATATGACCCAATTTTTCCAATGCTGAAATCACTGATTATTAAATTACCTGCACAATTATTAAATATATACCATTTAGAAATAGGAAGTATAATCCTCTCCAAGCTAAGCCATGTTTAAGAAACTTCAAATTTTCCTTCTTCTATAGAGACAGTAATTCTGTTCATACTTCTTTTAGAACACCTCACAAAACTGCAGGTAAAACTGACATTATAACTCTCTGAGCACATCTGGTTGAGGTAAACAGGAAAACACAAAAGGAAGAGAGAATCTTGAAATGACTAGTAATAAAAAATTATAGCAATATAATACTACTGCCAAGGATTTCTTTTCAGGCACTGAGAAATCAGGAAATTCAAGGCTTCAATTCCACAATACCCAGACTTAGCCCTAGTTTGAACCTTTCATAAAATAAAGTATATGATACGAAGTACAATAAAACAGGTAGTTCATTATTTGGACATGCAAATAACTACTGTTGCAACATTTTTATAAAGTGTGCAGATATTTTGTTATGCTCAGTTTGTGCATACTTTCTGTGTGAGATGCAGGTTTATACACATTCACAATACAATCAGAATGATACAAAACTATTTACCGAGTTCATGAGTCTTCCATATTCCTAATACTATGTATACGTAAACCAAACTTGCATGAAACTGATAAAAAAGATCAAAGCTGCTGAGTAAATTAATTACATTTATTATTTAGAATTTTATATAGTTCCTGAAGTAGTATGGCCAGATGAACTGAACACTCTGGTCTAGACTAATTAAATTCATATACGATGAACTCATTCATTCACATCATGGGAGAGCACAAAGGTTCCCATTTTGTGCGTTTAACTGCTCCCAACACCTCCCCAGCCCCTCCACCCCCCAATTAATACAACTTCATTCTAACACTCCTAAAGACACAGACTGAGTAACCTTTGGCTGTAGCCTAATGGGTTATGCTCAACTGGTGCCTACCTGCTTTAAAGGCTGAAGACAGGCTGGGAAGTTGTACTATGAATGGTGCAAGCAGGCTACAGTGCTAAGGAAAAAAACAAAAAAGTTCCCCACTAGTTTAAATCATCTGTGCACTGACCCAACTCTTACCTCTTATTGATGACCTAGGCAGAAATGTAGAATGTAAATGTTCACAGTACTGGCCCTTAATCCTTCAATAATCTAAGGCCAACGATGATCTTTAGAAGCCTACATAGAGGGGCCAGATTTTCTGACATATAAAGGTTTTTTTGAGCATATAAAATTTTTACTGACTTCTAATTGCTAGTTCTCCTGATGGCAAAGAAAACTTTCCTGTAATGAACTACAGCAGTATCACCTTTCCTAAATTTACATAAATAGCTTGAATCAATAACCAAAACAAATGTAAATTTTCTCCTGCTTCATCCCAACTGAATTTGCATCCTGAAGGTCAATGATTACAATGACCTTTCAGAATGATGATCAGTTTTGAAAGAATCACTCAATTATTGTGTTGTAGCTAGCACACGAGAGAGACACACACACATTTTGACTTCTAAAATGAATTTCACCATGCAGCCTGAGAGGGGGGCCCTGCTCAAATCCTTAATGTCCAGGACAGCAAGGGTGAAGTTCCTCAAGTGACAACAGTCAGCACAATGGGGCAAAACTCTGCCACCGTCTTCCTTGGTATACAAACATGGCAACACTGCTAAAGGAGTACAGCAACATCCAGAAGACTCCTTGATTAGGAGATGAAGGACAAGGGAGGAAAATGACAGTGGCAAAGGAGATACACAGGCTACAATAGTTTCTTCCTAAGTGTACCAAAGATGGAATTGCTGAAGTGAAAATACAACTCTTCCAAGGGAGTTCCTGGACAAAACCAGGGGAGGAGAAGAGAACTGAAATCCCGTCACCAACTCTCCCCTTTAGAGGGATGTACGTGTGAAGGAGAAGCAGCAATCATTCAAGAACAGGAGCTGAAGATAGGAAGTCTGGCAGCTGCCAAGTGTTTGGGAAGAAGCCAGGAAAAAAAGAGTTGGGAAATGAGGCATGCAGCTGCTGAGTGGCCACGAATAAACTGAGCTACAAGACAAAACTGCTAGGACAGACACTTGGGTCTGTTTTCTTGATCAAGGATATCTTCATGACTAAAGACATTTATAAAAAAGGAAAAGAAAACAGGTCAAGGTTTTATATTCTCTAGAACCAAGGAGAGCTGCATGCACTCTTACCACTCTAGGAAAGAGATTAAAAAAAGAGGAAGACCAGGGAGTTCTGATAATTGAACACATGGGAAGTTTCTGGAGCAACTAAGCAACTTTTAGATATGCCATTCCAGAAATAAATTTTTCTGGTATGATAGGAACAAAGAGGGTATGTTCAAGTTGGAGAGAGAAAAATCAAAGGTGGTTTCACAAGAGAAACACCTCTGAATAAAAAGCTTGCGTTGGTGCCACAGGGTCTGTGTCTCCAAAAGGCTATCTACCCTTAATCTCCCTAATGGAAAATATGAAAGCTTGGTTTCTACAAAAAAACAGATCATTTCAGAATAGTTACTGAAACACGAAATAATTTATTTTATACTTGAGAATGGCTTTTTAATCAACAGATACAGTATTCTTACTCTCATATCTCATTTACAGTACAAAAAAATAAAACTCAGACTCCTCATGAAATGCTATGTTAATGCATTTCCCAGATAGGAAGAACACCACATCTGTTAAAAATAAGGGAAAGAAAGCAAGAGAACCTTTTGACAACTTTAAGTACTAATTAAGCCTAGTTTTGCAAGTAGCAGTCATCACGAGGTAAAAGATAATTTCAGTAGTAAAATATTACTAGAGCAAAAGGATCTTGAAAAGTCAGGTTACATTAATTTAGGTTTACTGTGATATAAAAACATTTGATTGAAATTCTAATGGAAGTGTCACACAAATTTTTTCTTCTTACCTGTTTTCACAGTCAAGTGCTGAAATTCCTTTGGTATTGGTTTGATAGCAATGCTTGTTTTAAGAACTTAATAAAAAAACAAAACAATGAAAGTTACTTTAAATATGTGCAGGCAAAATCAGGTCTGAGAAAGGAATATCTAGAACAACACCAGTTAGAACATCCCATAACACCATACATACCCCCAAAAGAAATCAACAGTAACCAAATACCCTCAGAACACCCAAATATCCCCCAAAGTAAGTCCATTTTTCAGAATGCAAAAGTCATGAATAGAAAGGCCTACACCCAACTTGCCAAACAATCCCAAATTTTCAGAATTTGGGGGTGTCTAAAACCAAGGACTCATGTTTTAAAGATATAGAGCCTTCACAAAGAGAGCAATGGAACATGCAGCCAGCAGCAACTGGGAGAGCTAGACTTATCTGTCTGAAATTGTAAACCCATAAACTGAGGGCACACAAGAGACTGACTGCTTTTGGCAGCTGAAGCCTAAGCAACTTGCCCCAGGGAATGTCTTATGGCACTGACAGAGCTAGGCTTAAAATTTAGGAAATCCCAATTCTTTGTGCTTATTCCCCTTCCACCAATGTCTGTGCATCCTTTATTAATAACTTTTATAGCAAGACATTCTTAATGTACTGTAGCATATTTCAATACACTATGTTATAAATTACCACTTGGAATGAAATCTCTCGCCTCCCTATGCCTTTACTAAATAAAACATATATGGGTAAGGTCTGAGGTGCAACATTAGTTGTCTTAGGACTGGATACACTTTAGAAGATATATTTTTTATCATTCAGATATTTTTCTTCAACTCAGCTGCTGTCAGTGAGTTCTCTCTTCAGATCTATAGCAACACATGGCCAGCTAAGAAATTAAACATACTACTGATTCTGTTGGCAAACACATGGATCACCAATTAACACACAGAACTTAATGGTAAAAAAAAAACAACACTATTTACTTGAATACCTTGTTTATCATCTTTCTTTGCATCTTGTATCAGGGCAGAGTTATCAGGTACCTCTTCAGCTGATGTCTTCTGAAGACGAGAGAGACGATTGATTTATTATGCTGATTAGTATAGCAGAGACACACACACATTTCCACAGTCAAATATTTAATAATAGAGACTAACAGAAATAAAGGTGATAGTCTTTCCTGCACCAAGACTTGCTTTGTGAGAAAAAGAAACATAGACAACTTTCAAAAATGCAACTATAACTATGCTTTTCAAGCTACACCAGTTCCTGAACACCTGAAATTAGTTAAAATGGCACTTCAACCATGAATCATGAGGGACTAAGGACCATATGCAAGGAGAGATTTCTCAAAATGGAGCAATGTCATTCTATGTGTTCTTTTCTCTTTGGGTAAAAGAACTGTATTAGGCTTGAGAAAACCTTCTGTAGTCTCTTCACATACGTAACAAGCTCCTCTCCATTGCAGTAGTTCTTTAGTCAAAACTTAGGCCATACCGCAAAGTGGCCTCTCCATTTAAAGTGTTTTGGCTGAGATAACTGATCCTTCATCTACTCTTCTCTTTCAAAATGTAACCATAGAGATGGGAAAAACAGTTTCATGAGCATGTCTTTTGCAGATCCATTCAGACCTCTGATGGGAAGACAGGGAACTTCGCCTCAGTCTTATTCTTAAACTCTTTTTTATTTCAACAGTAACTTAAAATATAGGCATTTGCTTTCTTGGAACTGCTACTTACATCACCAAGAAGTAAACAGGAAGAAATTCTACTACCATTATTTATGAGAAAAATGATAGAATCTATAGCCAAAACAACAATAGAACAAACATTAGTAAACCCAGGCTTCTCTATACACAAAGAGATGCTGTTTTTTCCCAGGGGCCTGGAAGACGCTACGATCCATTGGGCCTTAAAAAATTGATTCAGAAACATAGATTTTGTAGACTGTTTTTCAAAACCAAAAATCCCAAGTCAATAATTCAAGAGGGCCATGTTCAGAGTAAGGGGCTATGAGATCTATTTTATAAAGTTGCATGTGGGATTAAGTAATGCTTTTGAGGAAGCAACATAGCAAAAACACAGCCTAAGTGCTCTGAAAATGTCTGAACAAACCACTTAACTTTCCTAGTTAGCCCTGATGCTCTAGTTATTACAGTCATAGTTACAAGGAAGAAGAGAGAGAGAGAGGAGAGAGAGAGAGAGGAGAGAGAGAGAGGAGAGAGAGAGAGAGGAGAGAGAGAGAGGAGAGAGAGAGAGGAGAGAGAGAGAGGAGAGAGAGAGAGGAGAGAGAGAGAGGAGAGAGAGAGAGGAGAGAGAGAGAGGAGAGAGAGAGAGGAGAGAGAGAGAGGAGAGAGAGAGAGGAGAGAGAGAGAGGAGAGAGAGAGAGGAGAGAGAGAGAGAGAGAGAGAGAGAGGAGAGAGAGAGAGGAGAGAGAGAGAGGAGAGAGAGAGAGGAGAGAGAGAGAGGAGAGAGAGAGAGAGAGAGAGAGAGAGAGGAGAGAGAGAGAGGAGAGAGAGAGAGGAGAGAGAGAGAGGAGAAAAAAAAGAGGTCATCAACTGGCTCAACAACAGAGGTTGCTACATCAAAGAGAATCAATGGCTTTGCACTGAATGGATCTTCCCAGACTGTTTCAAGCCAGTTAAACAGGAACAAAAACACTGGGAGGAAGATGCACACAAGCAATCCAAAGTCAAAGGTCTCAGAACTGCCAAATTCTATTATAAATTTCAGATAAATTCTATTATAAATTTCAGATTCATGTTTTGATGCTAGGGATATATGCTTCAAGAGTAAAATAACCTGCAACCGTCGGTGTTGCGATAACGAGTGAGAGGATGAGACTCCACGCTGGTTTCTCTTTTGTGTTCATCAGTTGTTAAGTAAAGAGCATCAGGCTAAAGTCCTAATCCAATGCACGTTTGAATCAATGGAACGACTCTCACAAATTTCAATGAACTGAGCATGACATTTTTGAGGGAGTTGAGTAACCCCAGGCAGTTATTTTATGAATATAATGAGAAATCTTGTGTCTTATCTTCAAGTTTTTGGCAGTGAGAAAGCTTGTGGAAAGGAGCCAAAGCAATGTAAAAATAGATGACCAGAACCAGAGTGGAGGACAAATATGGGAGGCAAAATATGGGCAGACACAACCTTTTGGTTAAAAAAAAAAAAAAAATCAATCACTCTTGCCATTCTTGCACGTATTATTGACCAGTCTCTGTTTTTTT
The DNA here is from genome assembly GCF_036417845.1 of Apteryx mantelli. Classification (NCBI taxonomy): domain Eukaryota; kingdom Metazoa; phylum Chordata; class Aves; order Apterygiformes; family Apterygidae; genus Apteryx; species Apteryx mantelli. The sequence continues at coordinate 86,550,385 of NC_089978.1, read as the reverse complement.
TTAAGTTTAGCAAAGCCTATTTTTCAGGTCACCTGTCTCCTGCCATTATTTTCTTTATGGATGCATTCAAGAACTGCCTCCATTGTACTGTAGGACCACAGTTGGACCACAGTTCAGCAATCACAATAAAAATGGTCTCCTGAAATTAAACTAAACAACCTGAATTGATGATAGACTGAAAGAAAGGAAGACATAGAGATAATGCATAATTGATTGCATTGCTAATATAATATTTTTAATGCACTGCTCAAGTATCTTAACTATATTTTCTCAGCCAAGCTACAAATTAAATTTCAACAGTGAAATACTGGATTTCCCACAGAAGGAGATGAATTACTGTCCTTCCAAGTGATATTCAGTGTATCAATTCTGAAAATAAAAGCATCAATTGAACAAAAAAGAAACATTTAAGTCAAAACCATGCTCAAATCAGTCTTGGGAAGAGATTTTATAGTCCATTAATCTTGGATGACAAAGGACCAAAATAACAAGACCCTGCTACAACCTGACTGAGAGCTCAGCCATACGTGTCTAAGTCCCAAGCAGAGAAGAAAGGGAGCAAAAACAGTCAAACAGTTGTGATATAGTTAGATAACACTATCTATTCCCAGCCAGTAAGCAATCATGCTACAGATTCTTCCTCATTTTCAACTTACCCATAAAATTATTGATTTTACAGAACATCCTGCCACCTTGCAGAAACTAGGAATGGAGTAGCAGAACAGCCAGCTGTTCCCCCAAGAACATTATCTGACTACAGAGGCAGCACAGTAATCCATAAGTTATTGGTAGTTATGGTGAGAAAGTTTTAAGAAGGCGAGAGCAGAGATAAGGCAGAGGAGGTTTGAAAGCTTAACTGTGGAAAATCCAATGAAAATTTAAATGTAAAATGGGGAATTTCTTGCTTTTAAAAAAAAAACATTTTGTGTTGTATGCCTTCTGCAGCTATTTTACTATTACTATATTATTCCTACTATTATCATCTCTAGTGAAGCAAAAAACCCAAAACAAACAAAAAAAACCTATAAAGCAAAGAAACATACAATTTAATTGCTTAGGAAACAGTTAGATTTATCCTTACTCTGCACGTACATTCAAGGAGCACAAACAAGCTGATCCTTAAAGTCAGATGCTTAATAAGATTATCTAATTTTATTAGTTAGGTTATTGAAATAATGTTTTTATTATTTAGAAACAAAATGACACCGAAAGCAAGATTTCTGAGCCTTCTGAAACATATAAACGAATATTCTAACTTCACAGTCCCAAAGGCTGTGCTACTAAAGAGCAAACTTTCTCACAACTGTGCAACAACAAAAGATACTTTCTATATCTGGGTAAGCATTTGTGAAGTCAGTATCCTAACAAAAACAAGGACACCCTAAACCACAGGGATACAGAAGCGGATCTATCTATATCTGCACAGTGTGTGTGTATAAGGGTATATACATGCACAAACATGCATATTTGTGCGCACACATGAAAATGCAACAGTGAAAAGAGAAGCTGACATTCAGGGGACTTGCCTAATGACAAAAAAAGTGTATCTGAACAGGGATATAACAATTTTGAAGCAGAAGACAAGTGACTCGAAGAAAATCTTAAGTTGATGTAATGAGTTAACTCGTACTCAGTTGACTTACTGCAATCTGGAAGTGGAGTTATGTATGACTATATGCTGACACTAGCAAACGCGAGTTTTCAACACAAATTGCCTTGATTTTTGTCTCTTACGCTCACTTAAATTGCAAAGCAATAAACATACATGCTAATGAGGCACATTATCAAGGAACTGCTTAGCTTTCCCACACTACAACAAAATGCAGAAGTTCTAGTGCAATGTGGCCTGTAGCAGGAGCTGGTCCCTGCTGCTAGTCACCCTCACAGAAGGAGGGCATATGAACAGGGCAAGGCAATTCTGCCTGTACTGCCAAAATAATAGCACTGCTTTCAAAATCCAGTACTACTGCTATATTTTAGTCCACCTGTGCTGTACCAACAGAAATACCCAGTGAGCTGGGAGAGCACTGGGGAGGCCACATACATTTCAACAGCTCCGGAAGACAAACCAGATGCTCAAAGCATGGACTGCAATGCTATCCAAACTGAAAATAACACTGAGTTTTGCTAGGTGTAGCAGCTTAGGAGAATCTGCCTGGCCGTGCTACTCAGTCCTGAATTGATGAAGGAGCTGGATTCTGACCTGGAAGCTTCCCAAAACAAGAGATAGGGATGAAATAACTGGAGAAAAGCCTTGCTGGTGTCTAGCTGAGCTAGTATGACATACCATTACTCTTTAACTTGGAAGCAGCATCAGAAGCGCCTTCTCCTTCAATCACAGCAGCAATCCATGCCAGTTAGAGCTTAACAATTCTGAGCTGTAGCCCCGTTCCTGCAGCCAGTCTGCCGTTCACTATCTTAAAGGCTAAACCCCTAAATCCCACAGTGTATATAGTCAGAGTTGCAATATCCAGGCACAGCTGGGTGGCCATAGCTAATTCAGCTTACAGGATCTTTAAAACTTCTGCCTTTTCTCCTTAACTGAGTTAGTTTGCTTGCGACGGTCTTTCATTATAAGGCTGATATCTGTTGTGATTTTGTTACAATGCATCCCTAAGATTCTTTCCCTGTTCTTCCCTCAAAACACTCTTCCAGGCTCTTTACAATTACTATGTAGATCCTTACACATTAGACCCTTAGACTCAAAGAAGGCTGGTCATTAAACTGAATCACATAGAATTAAGCATATCCGTACCACACAAAACCTGGGATAGTATCAGTTTCCAAATAAGTACAGTACAAAGAACCAGGGTGAGCCAATACATTTTTCTTCCCATCAACAAAATTTTTGGGGAAAAGTATGGAAATGAAGCATTGTAAATGGCAGAAACATTCCTTGAAAGGGAGGGAATAGCTAGATGGTCAGGACTGCCTGATTGGAACCAAGTCTGCACCTGAAGCCTAACATTTTTGACCAACTCACATTCACAAGAATTTCACCTAAAGGGCTGCCCTTGTGCCACACTGTCCCTACTGCAGCATGTGCTGCTCTTCACATTGCTGGTTCCCAATGCAGCAGGACCAAGTGCTGCACAACAGGACATGAACAGTTAAGGTTTATTCCTCTGCGCAGACTCCAACAACATGCCAGGTTGGAGTCCCTAGACGACTAGTGTAAACCCTGTTACTCAGAAATATGTTTTGAAAAATACCTGTCAGCCCTTTCCACTCACTGAAAGAATTGCTAAGAGAGGGCTTGGAGATGGCTTCGAGGTTAACTTAGAGACTAACAGTCCTCTTAAAGACTCACAGTTCTGCTGCTACGCATACCACATTGTTAAGTGTGTCTATTGCTCTGAATTCTGTAACATAACTACCCTTCTTACACATTCTTACCTCTGTCCGATTAAAGTCCCGAGTCTGTTGATTGCCTGGCAATGACTCAGAATAAGAATCAAATAGCGTGCAGTCATGCAAAGGCTTCAAAGAAGCTGGAAGGGAAAGAAAAAAGAAACAGAAAGACATGCCAAGTCTTTGGTTACACGCTTTAATACACACTTTTAAAAACACTGTGCCATCATTATTTCACCCTTCACCTCTTTATAGTAAAACTGACCTATAAGCCATGGGTGACAAACATTGTGAAAAAATCCTTATAGCTCGCATTTTGGAGCAGGGGTCATTAAAGAGACAACAAATATAACTTCTGTTGTAGAAGTAATTGTCAAATTTGGGAGAAGTGGTTCTTAATAAACATTAACTCCAAAACAACTAAATGTTATTTGTGCTTTTCCTCCATGCAGGCCAGTATCAGCTTAGTTGACTTTATAGTTTACATCTTGCTGTTTTATGAATGACAAAGGTACTTACCAAATCTTCAATTCCAATTTTTGGAACTTCAAATAACTGGAAAGTATAGTAGAATCTACATTATACACTAAAACGGAAGGCCAGTAAAAACCAAACACACTAAATACAGTAGTTGCTGCAGTATGCAGCATCTTTGGTATTCTTTAACTAAACAGGACTGAGAGCAGGAAAAAAAAAAAAGATCAACTCTGCAACCTTTGACAGTAATACTCTCAACACCAATGTTTCTATTCCGTATGATCAGGTCCTTCAGCTCATATCACTCTGGGATTAGTTCCTCTGAGACAAATCTATCTTAACAGCTGGAAAGCCAGATCAATATTTAAGATCAGTGTATTGAAATGCAGAATAACCAGTTCTCAAGTCCAATATTGATCTTTAGCTAGCATCTGGTTCACCCGAACAAATTAAGCTGTTGTAAATCTGTCTTAATTTAAAGTACAGTGGGTTATGTGCAGGACAAAGCTTTCCGGATTTTTAAAATTTGTTTTGAGAAAAACTTTCAGAGAAAACAATGGGTCAAATTCTCAATGGAGCCCTGCCAGAATACAGTTTGACTCTGCACTTGCAGAGTTACAGAACAGGCCATAAAACTAGCAAGATTAATTCATTCTAAAGTGCTCTGTCTTATGCTCCAAGTCACTTTATTTGAAGCTTTAACACTCTTATCAGAAGCAAATATTTTGCTTGAGCCAAATTAAAGAATGAACCAGTCTGCCTCATTCAGAACTTTATATAACAACCTACTGAAAAACAATTTCCAGTAATCTTCTTCATATTCCTAATCAGCCAAATAAAATCTAAGTTTCACAGAAGTTACATCAAATTATGGTTAGGACTTCTTACACGAAAAAAGAACCTTCTGTTTAGATAAGCACATGCTGATTTGCGTACTGTTGCTTTCATTTCAGAAGTTGGTACAACCAGGACTCTTCTCTTTTTGTGATTCGCTGTGTTATAAGGTGTTGAGATGTTCTGCTTTTTATTATGCAAGTCTTTCAAAGGACAGATTTCTGAATCTTGACTAGGCAGCACAATGATACATTTTCAGACCCTTAAACCATTCGAAGCAACATAGTAGTTGAGCAGCTAGTGTGCCTAGAACCAACAGAGCAGTCCCTTTAGCTCTTGCACAGACATCAGCTCAAAGTATTTGGTTGTGTGCAACACGTGAAACAATAACCATACAAGAAAATGAGAAAGGCTCTAGTGCTGAAAAGGGCAAATTATGGGAAAAGGGGACTCCCAGGGAACAACCAGAGCTTATCATGCTCTTCCTTTTGTTGACATTATGATTCCTTATTACTGTTAATACTTATTTCCATTGTAGTTTTATACTAAAAGGCTTAATGTATACTTGTTCTTGTTGGTGTGTCTTCACAGGAAGACAAGAACCTGCACGGAGGAGCTTACAGTCTAATTTATGATGAGAACAGGAGGGAGACTAGTGAACAAAGTGGTGGTCATGGGGGGAAAAGGGTGGTTGGAATTATGACTGCGGAGTATAATTAGAGAGGCTAAAAGTGAGGATGATTTGGTGCTGTAAGTTTTAAGGGAGCTTCTCCTCTTGGATATGAAGACAGTAGATTATAGGGAACTTGACTCCAATAGAAATTACTTCAGTAATCTGATACAGGGTGAACATTTAATTTTCCTGACTACAGCTTGATTTGCTCTTCTCCTGTCTTTTAATATATTCAGTGCCATCAAATTTAATGGAGATTTTATTAGGTCTTAAATATTATCCCTTAGCACTGTAATTATCATCTGTGATTAATGCTCCTTGCCCTAGAAAGTCATGCACATTTTTTAAATGGAACAGAATATATTTCAATGTTCATGTATAATTACAAGAGACGTAACTGAAAAGAACAAATGAAAGGGCATGTCTTTCACTGCACATTGTTACTGAGGTATGTTCTATTTTGGATTAATTTACCCTTGTTCAACACAAACTGTTGTAATCCCCTGTCATTACTACAAATTATTTATAGCAGAAGTTGTCGATCACAGAAAATGAGTTATAAAAAAATTCAACCTTTGACAGAACTGGTAATTGCATCCAACAAAATAAATTAGCATAATAAGTTCCAAAGCAGGACAGTATCATTTTCAACACATCTTCAAGAGACAGATACATATGGGAAAATCATCACAAGAGCTAAGAGCCATGTACGCCTTGTTAGATCATCTTTGCTGCAGGCAATCATCTGCCACTTTAGCCAGAATGACACCTGAAGTGCACTGGAGCAAAGGAACAGACATTAGGAGGCAGGTAACTGCTACATTTTGCATCGCTCTTTTATGCTTTTACACATTCCTTCTTCAGCAATCACCTTGCAAACACATTAAAAAACTCATGTTTTAAAAAGCAACAGGAGAGCAATTAATCAGTTTACCCTTCAACTCTACCTGCAACTTAGAAATAAAAATCTGTTTTCCATACACGTAGCATTTCTGGGACGGCTACAGGAATATGACAAGCTCACCTGCTTGAAGGTAGTCAGGCAGCAGCGTCTCCGGCAGCGTCTCCGGCAGTTGGTAACCGTTCTTCCTAGCAACGACGAGGTGGAAAGCTGCACAAAACTCTGCAAGCGTCAGCGCTCCATCGCAGTCTACGTCGCTCAGTTCCCTGCGGACACGACATTCACACATTCTCCAAGGCATAACTTCAGTGAAACACACGTGTGCAATCACAGAAGATACAGAAATGAGACTTTCAAAAGAGTTATTTTAATTTCGGTACAAGACAAGCCTCTCTGTCACTGATGCTTAAGTCTAACAATTCCCAAAGACATGGGAACATGAATTTTTATACATTTGCCCTGGGAAAATGAAGCAAGCTAATTTTGCAGGTTTTTTCCTTTGTTAATAAAGCACTTTTTTGTTATATATCATATTACACAATACAATAGTATACACTGTAGCATGAAATACATATCCTGTAATTCCAAGGGTGAAATTGACTTTCCAGTGGGTTGAAGCAGTTTGGGCTAATTCATGCAGGATCTTAAACCAGTTCGAGCAGAAAAAAATAAAAATGGACTTCAGCAAACTTTTAATCAGCGGTGTTGACTGGTCACAAAAACTAAGGAGATAAATTAGTGTTTGTTACAAGTTTAAACATTATTGTTAAACTGCTCATTAAAGCTGCTCTCCGCTTAATTCTAGGATGCTTCTCAAACAATAGAACTGGATTTCAGAAATTCAAGAATTCAGTTTTATAAGCTAACTCTTCTGCAAAAAGTAAGTATTAATTTTAATCATTGGGCTAATAATAAATGAACACATAACTTCCTATTCTTTGAAAGTAATGAGCATTTTTCAATCTGTTGAGGTCATAGTTACAAAGACTGAAATACCCCATTTGTTTAACAGAGACACAACCTGATAAAAACACATCACCACAAAATTTTAATGCTTTTCTTTAAATTTTGTGCAGAGAACAATTTGTGTCAGCAATGTAAATAAAATGAGTTTGTTTTTGTATTGGATTAACTCATTTTTCTTAAATAAATTTTAAATTAAATTCCAATATTCACTTCCCCCAACAGAATGTTTCTTCAGTTTTTTATTTTCGTGACTCACAACGCGCTTTGAAAAGATTCCAGACATATTCTTTGACCCCAACAGATGTTTAGGCTCTTGCAAGCTTTTCTTCACATCTACCTTCATAAAAGTATATAGAAGTAGAGTAAAAACTGTCAGCATTTTTGATCAATGTTTAAAAGCGTTTGTTCTTCATATCTACATACAAGGATGACACTGAACTACAAAGCACTATGTTGTTTATGACAATAGAATAGCACCCTTGTCAAATTTTATTGAGTACAGTTCCATCTACAATTGTTTCTAAAGAAGCTCATTAAAAGTAAGTGTGGTTCATTAGAAAAACACTGATGAATTATGTAGTTGCACTTATTAAAAATTAGATATTAATTAGGCCTCATCTGACAAAACACAGACAGAAACATAAAGCCAACAACACATTTAAAACATTCCAAGTGTGCTTTTCCTCTACATTTCATGAAAAATGTCAGTTTATTGAGCTAATGATCTTGCTTATAATACGCATAAGAACATCTCTCATTTATATTGCTGTTCAAATCCTCCCAGTCCTGCTGAGCAGGCAAACAACCCTACAGAAAACATGCGTGTCAGGAAGATCAATGTGCACCCTGCTGCTTGGGCCACAGAGTGATTCTGGAGATAAGAGCAATAATTATAATTAAAGATGCTTTTTAAAAATTTAACAAGTACTCTTGAATTAAATATATTTTAAAAAACAAGATACACATCCCAAATGCTATTACAGTACTTACCAGATGTGAGAAAGCTCTGGAATGGGAAGTTTTGATTTTGTGAAGAAATTCTTTGCCACGGAACCTGTTGGGAAACGGAGCCTTATCAACTATTTAAAATTGATTCTCCAATTATTTACATTTGGCTGAGGCTGCTGCACTAGAAGCAGCTGGTTACTTTGCATCCAACAGACTCTCTGATTAACTGCATGCTAATACAGCTGTTGGATCATTCGTCCCTCAGTGAGTAAGTGACAGAGAAAGCCAGACAGAGCTGTTGACCTCATTTCTCTATTCCCTCCATATGGGAAAAATAAAGGAAAACATGCTCCAGTACTACTGATCCTAACCAGCATAATTAGTATGTCACCAATAATGAGAAACTGGACACTAAAGGCTCCGTTTCACCCAGAAGCCATGTGTGTGGCAGTGCAGTGCTGTGGTGTCCTATATTGCTCTCCCACGCTGCTGCTTCAGCAGTGACTTTCCCTTGCAGTGACCAAAACACCATGAAAGAAAAACAGAGGAGATTCAGGAGCACATAGCTACTGTCATCCTAGCAAGGATCCCCTCTCATTCTTTTCCTAGCTAACAAATTCACTATTTCACTATCTCACACGAGCAAGCTAGAGTGGTAGCACAAGTTTCCTTACAGCCAGGAAGGTCTTCCTGGATACGGGCTTACAAAACGTAAGGCAATGTAACACACAGACTTCTAGGTCTATACTCCTCTTTCCTTTGCACACTTGTATAAGATCACCCACTGCAGTGCACAAGAAAAGCCATAACTGGGACACGACCAAGATCCATCTAGCCTATCATCTTGTCTCCAAACCTTGAATGCCTACAGAAGACAACAGGACCATGACAAAGTTGTATAATAACACAGCTCCAGAATATCCTCCCAACCTCCGACTATTTGTGACTCGTGAACTTCTCAAGCCAGAGATTACATTTAAATATTCAGTAACATCTGATGCATTTTCTATCACAGATTTGTTAAATTACTTTGTAAACCTAGACAAACTTCTAGCATCTTTATCAGCACAGAGCAAGGATTTCTACAACTTAATTGTTTTAGGGTGTTGTGGAAGCTAGAACTTACCATTTATGAGTAGTAACTCTGGATGTGCAATGACTGCCTGAGAAACTTGATCATCAGGAAGCAAAACGCATAGCTCCCAGAGAGGCTACATATGCATATGAAAATGCATATATACATGCACACACAGAGATATGTACATGTGTGTGGGGAAATACAGTATCATTGAATCACCATTTTCTCTTCTCTCAGGCAAACCATATGGAAAAGACTGAACTGAGGCAAAAAAAATGGTGAAATACTAATTTCTGTCAGCATCAAGTAATTTATTTAAACTTTTGGCCAGAGCAGAACCTCCTGAAACCCAGATAGTGCTGAAGAGCAGTAATACAGCAGGGCTTAGTAAAGCTGCCTCAGTTTAAAGTCTGTGACTTCTTCCTTGCCAAACTGTCAGTACCTACAACGATTCCTCTCACAAGCAGTCTGATCTGCCTGTTCAGGATGAAAATGTAATCTTGATATGCTGTTAAAATATTTTTTACCAGGCGTGTGCTCTCCAAGATTTGCTATTAACCACCTCCAGGGCAAAGTCTCAGTCCCTCAGAGCCATAAACACTCAGGCTTGACCACACAGAGCAGTTAACTATGTGCTTAACTTCCATCACGTTGGTGCTGCCACATTTCTGTTGGGAAGTCTAAATTTTTTCAGCTCAGCACACTGCAGGTGTGATCCACAAATACTGTCCCGCAGAGTGACAGGGTTTATTTCAATTTTATTGAACAGCTATACTTCTCTCTTAAATGCAAATATTTTCCTGATGTGATGACTGAACATTCAGAGTGCTGCCTCAAGTCTGAACAGCAATGATGTTTTCTCTCTCAACAGAATCAAATAATGCACTGGAAATAGATATCACTTTGTTTTAGTGACAAGTCACAATTTTCATGTCTTTTTCCCTTAGCTCTACAGGCAGCTTAACCAAGAGAAGGAACCTCATCTGCATCATCACTAATGCTTTCTTTTTTAATCTCCATCAATTACATCTGTGTAAATGCATGAAGGCAATGGGATGGCAATGTGTAACAGAAAGCAACATTTGGATTATTTGGTAAATATTACCTGAAATGAAGGAGTTCAAGTCAGGCTGCAGGGACCGGAACTGGTTGACATAATAGTCTCGCTGCTCCTCAGTTATTCTCCAGGGGTCGTCTGCGTAATGGGCGCTGCTGTCCAGCGGCTCCCGCTCTGCTGAAAGAGACTGAAGGAAGAGCCACTGGTATCTGCCCAGCCGGGGGGCCGAAGGGGCCAGAAGGGCACGGGACACCTCAAGCAACCCAATTCGCTCTGCTCTATTAGCAGACACATTTTTTAAAAAGATGACTGGCAGAAAGGGCCACGCTGACTACTGTCTCATTACTTATCTTCTAAAGCTGAGGCTAATGTTAGGTACCTCTGGCCAGACAGCTAAAGTAAGCTTTACATGACAGAAACTAAAAGAAAAAGGAAATCTTACTACTTCTGATAGCAAAAAGGAAACTCAAAGTCATACCTTATTACCTCTGGATTCATTTGGGGGTTTCAGGCTGCCATGCACAACAACCCTGAACTGAACACTGTACGCTTAAAATGGATAGCACTTGTAAAGGACCTAAAGCTACATTTATGCAGCATAGCACATGAAATATTTAGCTCTGCTAAGAAACTGCATATTTAGTCTAGGAGTGGTGTTGTAATTACGGAGCTACACTGCTTCTAGATTCTCAGCTCGCTCAGCTAACTTGGCTCATGTTACACGGAGCCAGAGAGACGCACATAATCCCAGGGACCCCCTTGACTTTTTGTCACTTCCCCCAGTTTTCGTAGGAACTCTGCTTCAGGAAACAAAACATTCTGGAGGAAAAGGACATTTTATTTATCTGTTTATTTGCTTTTAGATTGTCCTGTTTAAGGGTGGTTTGCATGTTTGGCAAGTTGGGTGGTAGCGTCCAGAAGAGGGCTGCCAGTGTAGTTAGTGTCTTTGTTAAATTGGAATGACTTAATATTTAAGATGTTTTTGGCCTGAATGACAAACATGCTTAAAGAGGGAGGGCAAGAATGAACAATAACCACACTTCAACCAACTTTGAAATGTTTCTCTGATGTACCTGTCAATTTTCTAAGAATCAAACACAAAACACTGGTTTTGAAATAGATCAAAAGATTGCTGAAACGGGCAACATCATAAAGCTGTAAATTAAATTTCATTTCAAAGTAGTGCACAAATGCATCCTATTTCATTTCAAGTTAGCACAAATTACGTGACATTATCTGTGGATCTTTTCCTGTGGCTCAGGTGACATTTTATTATGGGTATGGGGTGCTAGGCACTAGTAAAAAGGTACAGAGTCCCTGAATCTTATTTATTTAGGAAAAGCTCTCCCTTATTTTTATTAAAAAGGTAAATCTGTTCAGTATAATACAAGTAATTCAAAACTATTAGGAAAGCTGTACCTTTTTTCTATAAAGGAACTCTAGAAAATTTCATTTCAAAGGTTTGCACAATAGTGAATATATAGCTATATTCTTTAGTCCTTTCATGTAACTCCGGAATGTAAACAGAATTGACACCTATATGACAAGATTTTTACCCTCGAAACAGTGAAATGAGACTGGGGGAAAAGGAAATTTTGAGCCATATGAAAGTAATGTCAGTGACAAGCATACAGCTACGTTAATCAGCCTGGTTATTTCTGAGTCTTAAAATTCTCCGCCACTGCTGCCCCTGGAATAGAGATTATCTGCACAAGTCACTAATGACATCAGAATTTTAATCACTAGCACTTTCAGCTTTGCCTTTCGCACTGTTAGAGAAGTCAGTGCCTAAAAATGTCAGCAGCTGATCTGATCTCCACATATTCCTTCAAAATCGCCTATACTGAAGGAGATTCACCACTGTTAACCACACAGGAGAACTTGTAAGAAAATGACTGGTACAAACCGAGCCATCTTGATAGAAAATGGCTGTGCAAAAAATCTTCCTTAAAATTACTCAAAAGAACAGGTTTTTCTACTATTCTGATACGTAGCTTTTTGTTAGAAATACTTTGGTGTTCAGTATTGTTTCATTAAAGCTGGACTCTGAAGAAGTGACTGGAGTATTTCAGAGTTTTGTGCCACGGCTCAAGTCTGCCTCGCACCATGCCACAAAGACAACTGACTGCCTTAAAGAACCTCTGTGCGCCTACGCCACCCGAAAGCCGCTGCTTCACTGGCAGCAGCAGTGCTATTATGAGCACCCACCACGCCTGTCCTTTGGTAACATCAGCTTTGCCATTACTGGCTGTGTCACTGCGTGAACTCTCCAAGAGGGGAACCTGTTTCGGCCCTGTTCCAGAACTGCTATTCTTAATGGAGGAGGAGCAGGAAAGGAGAATTTCCTTACACTCAGAGGTGCAACCTTTAGAAATGAATTCACAGTCCATAAGACCTATGGAAAGGGAAAAGAGGCACAGCAGACTATTTTGATTTCTTTTATTTTATTTTTTTGGCTTGGTCATTTGAACAGGCAGAGTTGTCAGTCTCTCCCAAACATAACCCAGCCTTCCCTAAAATTCTTCCTGTTAGATATGCTAGGGGTAAGATGCATATACTTTTCAGACACTTAGTATTTCCAAGAATAATAAAGTATTACTATACCCTGTATAAAAAGGCATACTTGGAAGAAAGAAACTGCATTTCAGTATGTTTCTCTTGGAAGTTAAAACTGAAGCAAACTAAAAGGAGGCAGAGCAGGTCTCGTTCTCTGGGTACATTGTTCTGCCTCTACAAGAAGTTCAAGGCTCACCCCAGGGCATGGGGGTCCTCATGACACTGTCCATTCCACAGCTCTCCCACTCCTACTTTAGCTCAGTGGCTAGGACACTTTTCGTAATTGCTCCACCTGAAAAATGGGTTTTAAGTACTAAAACAAGAGTTTTTGAACTTACTCAAGTCAGCTGTGCAAGCAAGTATAATCTTAATTCTCCAATAAAGTTTAAATAGAACGCAAGTAATAGAACAAGGCACAAATGGCATATATTATAAGTCAACCTATTCTGTTCCAGTTGCAAGTGTGTTGCTGTCAAACCCTCTTCCTATTAAGCATGAAGATATTTGGCAAGCTTTAGAAAGAGACTTAAAATTATTCTTTGGTTATCATGCAGGTCTTGGTAGATGTGTACCACTTCTGTTGCAGAATGACTCTGATGCATAAATGAGCTATTATAAATTGGAATTACAGCGCACTGTGTTTGACCAAATTTGAGGAAAATTTGAAAATACAACTTCATCAATATGTCAGCATACAAGCAATGAATAATTTTTACAGGAGCTGTGTTCATTGATTGCTAAATAGATGTCTGTGTAGGGTAGGAAAAACTGTCAGAATTAAAAACAAACAAACAAACAAACAAACAAACAAACCTTCCCACACCAACAGTCCCAACTCCTAAACAACTAATCCATGCCTCATCTTGCTCTGGTGGTAGAAGGCAGAAAAAAAGGGAGTGCACAGCCATAAAAAATGTTGTTTTTTAAACAATCCAAGGAGTTGGGGAGACAAGAGAGTTCTGCTGGTAAATCAGCATGATTTTTTTCAAGAAAAACTACCCATTTGCACAGTAAATGCACAGCAGGCATACTGGAGTATTGGAAAGATCTGGTTTTGCAGGCAGCAGGAAAACATAGGACCCATTTCACAAAAAGCAAACAAATGTCCAGACATTTGGTTTGTTCTGCTTGAGACTCCTTCTAATAAACTGGGGCAACAGAACTGAATAAGCTGGGTATTACACCATGGATTCTGTGCATGTATTACAGATGACATTCAAAATCAAGCTGCAATCTCAGTGAAATCTCATATTTTAAAGGAAAATGTTTTACTTTTGCTAGGATAGACTCAACATTCTTTCACTTTTGAACTGAGGATTCCAAGTCTAGTTTTTCTATGTTATTTGCTTGTACTTTTCATTTTACTGAGCTTCACCAATTTAATTGGATTATTAATTATAATTTTTCCTTCCCATCAGCTTTGCTTTTTTCTTTTTCCTGTACTTAAAAAAAAAAAAAAAAAAAAAAGCATGCTTCAGTTTCTCATCTAAAACTACCACTGAGAACACATTTTATTTTGGAAGTGAGAATTCTTTTGCCTTTTTTTCTTTTAATTTCTCTATTGCTCTATTAGTAGTATTATTATAGAAAAACATGTGGAATTCATTACCCGATTAAGAGTTGAACATGCACATGCAGATTTGGCTCCATAATTCCCTGATGATGGTCCATCTTGCTGGTGAGTAGAATGTCTGACTTCATAAGATGCTACAGAATTTAAAATAAATAAATAAAAGGATAATAAATGAGGTTCTACTAGGCTAAAGCAAAAGCTAAATATTACAAGCTCAAGCATCAGTGAACTTAATGTCATCATATCAAAGCCCATTTTGTCTTCTGCAACAGAATTCCAGCTACATGCTTGTCTTCCATACCACATCACTCTTCTTTAGACGTTACTGGTAGGAACCGTCTGTTATCTTATTAGATGACATAAATCACTGCTCATAATGTTGAAATAAATATTTATACAGCCTGCTTATATATTTATAAATTTTATATATTTCTAGCCTTACATAGCAGAAGACAACATTGCAAATAATAAGAAATAGTTAAACTGAGCTGCAGACAAGCTTATTTTGACAATGTTATCAGAGTAAATCACTAATCTTCCATACATGCCTCTTCCTTCCTCCCTGAATTTCAATTGAAAAGCAAAATAAGAGGCTCAGCACATCTCATAATCTGAAGTAAAGTTAGTGAAGAAAAGCAACAATCGCTTCTTCTTTAGCTAAGATAAGTCACTCACATTCCGCTGCAGCAAATATAGTAAGCAGTGACATAATGCCTATTTAAGAACAATGTTTTAAAAATAGGTCAAGTACACAAACACAAAGGCAACTCACTTGCAAACTCTCCTACAGAGCAGTAAACTTCTGCTGCCAGAGTATTTAAAATGTAACACTAAAAACTTAGACTGCATTAGACAGATGCAATTTAAGAGACTCTTGATGAAAAGTGGTAACAAGAAAGCTTAAAATTTTATTAAGCCCAGAAAGATCTTAAGAATTATATCCATAACACCCTCACCTTCTATGTGATCTTATCCTGTATTGGTACCTATTTTTAGTCCTGTACAAATCAGCTCTAATTTCAGAAAAAACACAGGAAGGAAGCTGTGAAATAAACAGAAGTATTGAAAGAGGAAATGCAAGTACAAGGCCACATGGCTATGTGTTTGCTATCAAGATAAACTTCAAGAACTATCAAGAAAAAAGTAAAACCCATTAGTACATAGTCAGGGTTGCAGTACAAAGGGTTGACCCTTGAATGTTCCTAAGACACATTGTCTAATTTCAAAATCATGCTTTCAGTATAAAACAGGCTAAAAAGATCAATTTTGTGAAGCTATCACTACATGCACATATACAAATGCAGTTGTTTCCAGGCCTACCCTTTTGACTGATCTTCAAAAAGACTGGCAGGTTAACTTTAAAGCCAGAAAGAACCATTAGGTCACCTAGCCGGACGTTTGGTATTACATAGGTCATAAAATTTTACCCCATTACTTCTGTTGAGAAAATTAACACACATTTGACTGAAACATTTCTCCAGAAAGATATCTAGTGCCGAGTTGAAAAATTCTATGCTCTTATTTTCCAGAAAGTACTGAGGATTAAATTAAGTGTAGTGTCTTACCCCTGCAGATTCTATCACCTTAAAAATTCAAGCAGTTGAATAATTAATTTTAGAAGAATCTGACACTCCAACTAGGTTGGATTCTCCTGTCTCTACTCACTTTGCATAGCCTCTGATTCCATGAGGAATTCCATGGAAAAAAACACCACCACGAACAAACCCCACACAACCCTACACCAAAAAAGCTGTAACCCTGACAGAGCATGAAAAGAAGCCCAGAAAACAGTACAGCGCTCTACAGGTAATACAGACCACTATTCCCGATAACCTCCCATGTCTTAGTGCATTGCTCTTCAGGGTGTATGTTATCTGCAGCATGTGCCGTTCATTGGAGCAGAACCTCTGCTGTTGACGTATTAGAAGACGATCTCACCACTGTTGCTTATTTCAGAAGTCAAACATTACTGTTTTAATTAGTTATGCTGAGGGCGAGGTGGAAAAAAAACCTGCATGTGAGTGAGCGATGGCTTACCTAATCAACAAGTGAAGGGCTGTGAATCAGCACTAATATGATTTTTAACTGGAAGGCCATTTGATTGGGTTCAAGCACATTTTTATCATGGCGGTAATTAGTTTCAAAATGTTTTATTGCTCTGTTTACTCACTCATTTGCAAACAAGGACAACTGGTAAAGGACTAACATACTCCACTCTTCACTCACTGCAAACTAATTCATAGCAGTTTTTTTGCCTTCCTAGTCCCTTTGACAGAAGGATGGTATACTGATGCCTACAATCTCCACCATCTTTGTCACCTTTGCATCTTTGTTGCAACTAGGAGAGGAAAGGCACCTCACCAGTAACAGGGGCTCTAAACCCTTGGTAAAACCTGGCTTCTACCCCAAAAGTTCACTAAAAGCTTCTGTTCTCTTAAGATATACACTATCTTCTTACTAAAGTCAGAGGATTTTGCCACCAACTTTAATGGCAGCAAGATCATGAACAAAACATCTTTGCAGGGCTTTATTTCTGTTTATTTTGTCTAGGTTACATCATGGGACTGCATTTATATTCATGTCCTATTATTATTTTTGTTATGTAACCAGAGAGATTATTATCCTTTACAATAAACCTTTGTTTGCTGGAAATTTGAAAAGTAACAGAGCAGCTACTGAGATCAGAAGTAGGCTTTTCTTCTCCTCTAATTAAACAAGAAGCATCATGCACTCTACGGATATTCACAAACTTTCCCTCATTGGAATATACTGCACACAGTCCTGTCAAAAATTAGGTATTAGCATTCATCTGTGAGCAGTAACACACAAATCTACCTAATTTACCAGAAAGCAAACAGGAAGACAAGATTGAACAATCAGAAAGAAAAGCTTTTATGCAAAACAGAATTAGATGATTGAATCATTTTCCAAAATATGCATCTAATTAAAACTTGAAATCATTAGCCTGATTGTTAGTTGCATTTGAAATTTAGAAGCTTGTTAAAAAGAGAGAGAGAGAGAGAGAGAGAGAGAAAGAGAGAGAACTGAATGCAACACGTGCATTCCAATTTTTATCCTACCTCCATGCTGCTGCTCCAGCCCATTTCTTGATTTACCATATCCATAACTTAAGGATGTTCTCTGGTAACTAGATGGAGAAGCAGGAGGTGAACAGATTGGTGACATCGGAGGAGACTTGTGTTCCTATTTCAAAAACACATCAACAGAAAATGGAATTTTGAGATGACAATAAAATGACAAAATAATTCTGCATGACAATCCAAACACATACAGCCTGATGGGCAAAGCACACTAAAAGACAGCAACTCCCCAAGTCCCTTTATTTTCATGAAAATTCTTATTAAAAAAAAAAAAAAAAAAGAAAGATGGTAAAGACAGGCTTTGGTATTGAGCCTTCTTTTACGAGTAAAGCAAGGCAAGGCCGTAACAAAGCTTTATAATTAACAGTTTAAGACATTTTACTTCCAAATATGCCTGAAGTATTTGTCAAAGGCTTAATGTTAGTGGCTATCTCTGAATTTACATATCACATTTAGTGGCATGAATGCATTCTTTGTTTGAGTGAGCATTTTTCATATTAAAAAAAACACAAAAAATAAATAAATCTCTGAATTGGTATTTTAAGCACTCTGTGGATTTGCAAGTGTTATTGGGTATCTATTCTAGAGTGTTCTCCTTCCACTGACTTACAGAGATTGTTTAAGAGGAGGATGCAATCCTGAAACAGTTTACTGTATAAAAGGAAAACACTGCAACAAAGACAACCTAGATGGAGCCAGAGGTTTGATGGCAGCATTCTGCTTCAGTGTCAATACACACAGACAGATAGATGTATGTGCTCTTCTTCCTCATCCTGTTATTTCCTTTACACATCTTGTCATCAGCTCATTACTGTTGGTTAACCTCAGGCTGGGAATGTCGTTACTCACACTGACGCAGTGTCATGAATGCATGCACACATTACAGAAAGATAAAGTGCCTGCCACGAGGCATTCATAACATGACCTGATACAGTACCAGAAAAGAAGGTGTCAGGCCTAGGAAAAAAATTATGCAAATAATGCTTGCTCTGTGAAGTCCCTTTTATTTGAATAAGCACTCTCAACTCTCCTAAATACATGCAACAAATCTCATTTTGACAGCGTTATTAAATTGGCAATTCAGAACAGCAGAAACTGGTAGGATGTTTCACTGAGGACAAAAGAAAAAGAGATTTCTTCTAGGCTACTCTGCTATTACACCTGGGATAGACTAGAAGGAAAAAAATGTCGTAGGCTTATTCAACTCCTAAATAGTGACTCATAATGGGCTTTCCCTCATTTCAACACCTCTTTTTCAATTGAGCATTTCTGAAGCAACTAAAGATTACACTTACCATGGGAAATTATTCACTTTCCTGTTTATCTCCCCCCTTTAACAGATGGATTTCTATTTGCTCCTCCTCGCCCTGCCTTCTCCAAGAAATTGCACTAGAAATAAGTAGGAGGACAGCATTGAAAGAACTTCTACAGAATATTACAGGGCTGATAATTTTATACAAGTTCATATAAAGAAATTCCTCTCAGGGATACAACCGGTATGAGAGATCATCAAAATAAGCACACAGTCCTGATGGGTATTATTTGCAAGTAGGGAGTTCATCTCGAGTATAGTACTGCAAAACTGAACAAGCTCATGTGAGTGTAGTCATTTACAGGATTGGACCCAAAAGGAGTATGCATAATGATATATTGGCCTGAAGGAGACAGGCCAGTTACCTGTTTGTCCCCTTCATCTGTTCTTTTGTAGGAATTTTTTTCCAAAGTTGCATGTGGAACCTGAAATTTAACTCCATGGAGTTCTGCTGGATTCCCATAACGTATTTCACTGTCATTTTTCAGCGCCATAAACCGTGGCAGAGGCAATTCTTCATTAAAAGAAAGAAAAATTCAACTGAGTCTAGGGTATATTAGAAGTCTTTGAAGCAGTATCATATCGCAAAACCAATGGAAGAGTAAAGAGTAGTTTTTATATTTTGTAATATTTGTAACTGTAGAACTCTTGTGATTATTTTATGTCTTAGTGAAAAATGTGAATGCTATGCAAAGCTGCATTCACTAGTTCTATACATCTTTTCTCAATGCAAAGAGAAAGAAATAAGCCTTGTGTGCATTATTAAAGCAAGTGTCAAACTCATTTCCTGTCTTGGAAATGTTGTCTAAAATGAAAAGAATAGTTTCCCACAGAAGCTGTGGGACTAATGAATTCTTTAGGTCAGGATCATGGTATTCTCAGCAGAGTCATCATATAAGGAACAAATTAAAAATGCTAGGGTTCAGAGATCACTTCGAGGCCTGACAAGTCTATGGTGTCAAAAGAACCCACTTTGCCTCTGCTTTGCAGAACAAAAAAGAATGACACTTCTAAGCAAATGCATCTTTAAGACAATTCAGGATTATTTTGAGAAAACATCATATTATTAGAAACCTTTATTTTTGTGCACAGTCACCCTATAAGATCAATACAACTAAAATTAACAGAACGCAGGCTCCAAAATCAAGCAAAGCCCTACATCACCTCTGTAATCATCTACACTTACAACTACTAAGGGAAAGAAAAAGAAATCAATTCGAGTCTGCTGCATGTTACTCATTCCACTCTAAAAGCACTAATATATTTCAAGAGAAAATGTAATTAGCATTGGAAGCACTTCAGTAACAGTCAGTAAGCAGGATATCAATACAAGAACTGGAAGTATCCTTGTTCACTCAAATTCATGCATTATTTGCAGATGCTGTACTTACAAAACATACCCAGTAAATCTCACTTAATTCAGATTTCTAGAGTAGTTTGTTTCTTCTCAAATTAACAGTGGCACCCCTAAAAAGAATCTCAGTGCAAGAGAGAGAGAAAACAAGCTGTCTGTAAGGAAAACTATGACAGACAAATCCAGGCTGCCTGTTTTACTCCTGGTTTAAACTCTCCTGATGGCTACTCACCATCCCGTGGTACCCACATCGGATCACCTCCACTTCACAGGGAGCTTCACAAGTGCAGGAGCTTGGACAAGGAGCTTAACTAATGCAGGTCTGCATGTGCCCAAGCCCAGCTTTCAGCTGGAAAGGGGCAGACCTGGGAATCCGCTCCCTGCTCCTTAAAACATACATGAAAACACCTGCTAGGGGTGACCTGCCAAACACTGCCCTCACTACAAGGCTATGGGTAGGTCCTCCCTTTCCTACCTTCTCTCTCATCTCATGGTCCTTTGCGCTACTGGCTTCAGCAGGAGGGTGGCAAACACCGTGACCCAGAGCACATCCTCATGCGATGCTTCAAATACTTGCCTGCGACATGGGAGCTAAGAGTTCAAACCTGTTCAGGGTGAATCACAACTGGAAAACCATCTGCTGTGAAATCCGAACACTGCTGAGGCAGAGCATGGATCACCAAGGCAAAAGTATCTATCTACCTCATGCTATTTACTCACTACTAAGGTTTCACAGCTTAAAGGGACCTGCTTTCTCTGTTCACTACTAGACATTGACAAGCACTCTTAAGAAATATTTTTCTCCATCAGGATGGCACATCTAATATTAGTGTCAATTCTTTGTGACAAAAAAAAAAACATTTTAAATCACATCTAACATGTTTTCATACATACCAATACAAAGCATTATGATTTTATCACCATAGCCCGTTTATTTCAGTAGGATTATCTGCTAAAATAGGTCAGTATTGCAAGCTGCCCAGCAGAGAAAGACCCCTGAGCTCCCCACAACCCCCAAAACATTACTTCAATCCAGAAGGAGCCATCAGCCCCAGCTCTGGACAGCTTTTAAGATTAGAGGCTGAAGGTGGCAAAGAAATGGATCCATAACACTGAGCAGCTGTCTTTCACCCCATTTCTTTGGCAATGCTTTTTATAGAGGGGGATGTAATGTCAGCTTTGCCATACATGTAATTCACTATAATTTTCTACCAGTCACTTGAAGAATGTAACATTACCTACTGGCCCTTCTCCATTCCCCAAAATACATTTTTGCTTCATAAACAAGTTAGAAGAAAAGTTTACCACAACAGACTGTTTAAAAGCATTAAAGAAAGGAAGAAACAAGTGCACAGCTTTGCAAGCAAAATTTGCTACTCACCATTCTTAATGCTCTCAATCCGTACTGGAAACCCTGACTGTGCTGCTGCAATTAACTTCAAAGCAATATAAAATTGAGCGGGACCAAAATAACCCACACGTTTGGCTCCACAAACTTCTGTAATCTAAGAGAGAAGAGGCATATTTTTGGTAAAATGCATTTCACTCCTACAGGGAATGTAAGCTTCACTAAGTAAACAAGCAAAGAAAAAGTCTTTAAAATTGCAAAAGGCTTGTTGTATTTGAAGTTCTCTATTAAGAGCAATTGTTTCAATTCAGGACATTCCTGTCTGATCACATTCCCTGTATATCAGAGACAAGTAGTTATTTATTATACTTTTCAGAAGTATTACTGTGTAACATTGCTTTTCTAAAACACATTATGTGTTTTCATACCACAAGTGGTTGAATTTTAGTAGCAGGTAAAATGATCATTTTAAGTATGCAGTCCCATAAAATGCTTCCATCACAGAAACTGCGATAGTCCTAGAAAATCTTACTCACTATTAGCCCTTATAATGATAGTTCAGACAATTACTGTAATTAGAATATAACACAAGAAATATCCCAACACACTACTTCAGCAAAACACTTTTCCTTGTGGAAAAATTAACATGGTCTCAGAGAAGAAGCTTAGTTTCCCCCACCCTGTTTCTATATATCCTTAACGAGACCTCAGCCACCTCCTCTGCAAAGGAAACCATTCGAGCTTCACACACAGAGACAACAGCTAAACAAACAAAATCTATCAGCAGGTTTGAAACACAGATGCTAATTCTCCCATGCCTGGAGCTGCAAGATGCTCATAAACAAATTTCAGTCATGCTTTCAGGTTAGAATGAAACTATGTTGCCCTCAGCTGTAGAAGGAAGCCTCAAATTCTTCTTCTAAAAATACATATAGATAGGCAATGCCTGCTAACTGCTGAGGTTTTATAGCCTGTGTGCAGAATGGCACTAGAGCTGTGCCCTTTTTTTATGGTAAGTTCTGTTCTCTGGAAAACCCTGCCAGTGGTACAAGTGTCGTCAGTACTCCCAATCTACAGCATGAAGGAAGTTATTTGCATTTGATGCATATAAACAAACAGCACAAATGAAGAGCCAATTTTTTATAAATTATTATGTATACTATGGCAGAATGCAACATGCAACAATTACTGAGAACTGGACATCTTGGAATGGTAATTTTTAATAATCAAAGAAAATTATTTTCAAGTGAATGTTTCCTTCTCTGGATGTGGCTGCTGCTTTGAATGAGTGTTGGCTTTCTCCTCTTCCTGCTAGCTTCTGAGATGCATGGCTTAATTCCTTGATCACAAGATGTATCAAGCAGCTTTCTTTTCTCTTACTGCTTGATGAAAAGGGAGATCGATTCTCTGTAAAAGTACAGCTTCAATTAACCAGTGGAATTTGCCATTCTGTTTCTGCTACATATCTTTTTTCTGATGTCACTCTGATTTTTTTACTTTCTTTTTGTAGCTGGTCCTACTTCTTCTTTTATTTTCCAGTGGAAACCCCAGGCATTGGGCACACACTTGAGAGGGACGGTGCAGAATTGTGTTTAAAAATGGGAGAGTCGTAAGGAGGGAGCAGCAGATGGAGAGGAATCGTGCTCGGACAACCTCCAGGCCTCTGACAGCGACAACCTGTGCTCTGATCCAAGTGGTGGGGCACAGGAAGGAGTGAAGCAT
This sequence comes from Apteryx mantelli, assembly GCF_036417845.1. NCBI lineage: Eukaryota > Metazoa > Chordata > Aves > Apterygiformes > Apterygidae > Apteryx > Apteryx mantelli. Next base: position 86,527,134 of record NC_089978.1, on the reverse strand, counting down.
GGCACGGGGACCTGGGCCATACACACGACGCCAGGCTCCCCTCTCATGTCTCATCCCTGCCCTGGGCTCCCCAGTGCCGCAGGAAGCGATGCTGCCCAGCGCGGAGCCCCACTGAGCTGGCAGATAATCCCACAGCCAGACTGTCAGGACCCCTTGGCAGGGCGCGGAGCCAGGACTCTACATCAAAGGCTGGAGCATCTTTCTGCTGAGGGGGCAGTGCCTGGCGGACTGCCTGCCTGTGGCGTAAGGCAGGGGCAGCACTAGGGGAGACAGCAGGTCTGGGGGCACTGGCACCGCTTTGGGACAGCTGCGCATCAATATTGTGGCTCTCGAGTTCCCAAGGAGATATTTGCTCCCTTCCCCTGCCCTCCCCTTGCCTCTAGACGAGCCCCTAATTTCCTCATTCGGGTGCACACATCTCCAATTCCTATGTGGTCTCTCCCCGCCAACTGCCCGACCTGCTGGCTGTGCCTCCCTCTGCCTTCCCCAGTGGCACGAAGCAAACCGGCTCCACCAGCATCAGCCAGGAGCACACAGCACGGCCTGAGCCTCGCCGGCTCCCGCGCACGGCATCGCTAGGGCACGCCAGGCACCAGAGGAGCTGGAGACAGAGGTCCTAGCTCAGCCCAGGAGCGGCGGGTACATAGGAACTGCCTGGTCTGAGGCTTCCTGCGAATCGCAGGCTCAATATCCAGCACCCCCAACGCAAGCCCTCGGGCAGAGCAGCCGCAGACAGCTCGCTGGCCAGAAAGCTACAGCAGCCATGAGCCTTCGCTTCCAGTTTGGAAGTTGTCTGCCAAGGCAAGGGGGGGGGGGGGGAGGAACCTACAGATCCAGTAAACTAGTAAAGCCAGTCACTGTGGTTGTGGCAAGGTTTTCACATACACACATCCCAGTTTGTTACAGCACAACTAGCAAGAAAAGCATCTCAGCTACCTAACTTACGAAACACTCAGTGACCCTTCCTCTGCCCAATCTCCAAGACAGCAATTTTCTCTTAGAATATGTTTGTACTTGATATGGTTTACTCTTACTCATGGCCTTTCAGATATATGCATCATCACTAATGTATGTTCTCAGTCTTGCTTGTCTAAAAACAGCTGATGAACTTACCCAGAGTTTGCATGCTAATGGGGCAGAGACGCATCTCAGTTGCTGAAATTCCATCTAGGTACATGGCACTAGTTTGTTATGGGGGAGAAGAAGTAAAGTAAGGAAGTAAAGTAATCAGTCCCCGTGTGTGGGCAAGGTGGTCCAGCAATCATTGCTCAAGTCTGCACAAACTGCTCAGCTGATGCTGTAGCATCATTACCTAGAACAGGTTTTTTTGTTTGTTTGTTTTTTGTTTGTTTGTTTGTTTTTTACACACAGCTACAGTCATTTTCAGAGGCAAACCTTGCTGCTGTCACCTAGACCATGACTGCTTCGAGACTAAACTGTGATGCGCAATTGCTCTTATTTGGGACTGCAGTTCTTTGAGCGAAGGCTAGCGCTGACTACAGGACTGCGCCCTGGGCAAGGCAGCCGCCACAAGCACAAGATACCTGTGGATCGGCAGCTCGCCCTGCCTGCATCCCAAGGCCAGCACCATTAGGCTGGGAGCACTCACGCCCCCTGTGATTTGGGAAGGGCTCCCAGGGCAGAGGTGACTACAGCTGCTGTGCTGCAAAGCCCATGAGCTGAATCCCTCATGCAAGTGCAGGCACAGCTGGCCAGATGTTTCCTGGAGGGATTCTTCTCCTCTGGGGTTTCTCTCCTGCCCTGCCATTCTACGCATGTTGGCACAAAACAACGGCGTTAGTATGAGCTATGTCTTCTCTCACCAGCTGCTAGAAAAAGCAGAACATGGAGAAACTGGGACTAACCCAGGGCTTTGTAATGCTATGATCTTTCTCCTGCTATCAAATTATTACCTTTTGAAAAGTAACTAAGAGCTGATTTTGTATATATATTTCTATACTTTGAAATATTAAGGCCACTGAATGCCACGCATGCTCGGCTTGCCCCGATATGGTAACATAAGCATTTAATTCTGATAAAGCAGACTAAAAATTGTGTAAAGAATATACCGCCTCTCAAAAATACTGTGCTGTTTCTCAAGCACCCGTACAAATAATCATTCTGAAACTGTCTTTCTGTAATTTTGATTTTTGCTGGTAACAACAGAAAAATGTTTTTAGGTACAATCTCCTTCATGTTATTTTTGCAATTAAAAATTGAACAAACAAAATCCTGATTTCTTGCTAATGGCCTACAGCAATAGATGCAAGATGATACCATAGCCAAATTTCTTACACAACTAACCGGAGGTATTCACATAGATTAATTGTAGGCACAAGCATTTATTCTTACTAGGTTCGCAGTATAGTTAAAGGAGAGGCACTCAAGTTCCCTTCCAGAGAGCAACTCTTACTACCTAAATCAGGGCCCTGCTTAGAGCTGCCAGCTGGAGAAACCTCTCTCTCCAGCAACAGAGGTAGGTGGCAGATCAGCCTTTATTCAAAATTAATTCCTCAGAACATGCTGCCTGCTTAAATTCCCACAGCAGCTTAAATTGAACACTTCTTTTTTTTATTTGCTGGTTTTACCCTTTGCAGGGCCAGTGCATGCAAGTCTCTTGATGGGCAGATTACATTTAATGATAGGCATTGCTGAAGTTAAAGCAGTTTGTGCAATATACTATTAAGAGTCTTTGAGATCCATCTGAATTAAAGGCATTGTAAATGAATGCAATACGATATTTTTCAAGCTGAAACTGGACTCTCTAGCTAAAAAAACAGAGAGCACTTTGGAACTAAGGTATATGAAAATATCTCCTGAAAGACAGGGGAAACATCAGTTCTGCTTTCATTCGACTGAGGTTTAAAAACAAGATCTTTCTAACCTAAACTGACAACAGGAAAGGATACACAGTTTTCAGCAAGCTAGCAAGGAAAGAGCTGGTATTTTCTATTCATGCACTGCTAAACAGATGAGCATGTAAAACAAAATAAATTGCCCATCTTGATACTACAAGGGGTTTTAAGACAGAACTATTGACAATTCATTTTCACTGTAAAATTATTTTTTTTTAATTCTTCAGCAGCAAACCATAATCCTTCAGTGACAGCTGAATATGGAACAAAAGTTTAATGAAGAACACGTTGGGAATAATTTTTCATGGTGGCAGGTTACTCCTTTTGCTTGCCAAATCTGACCTCAGGATTCTGAACATTAGTCAGAGAAACCTATTCAGTGGTTTGTGAGACAAGAATATGATGCTGAAAAGACTAAAACCGAGTTTAAATTTCTGCAAGGTGTAACAGCTCATATGGAACAGATTCACAGGTCACTTGCCAATTAAGGAAAAAAAAGGTCATTTCAAACAACATGCAAAAACAACATTTCTCAGAGAAGTATGGAAAGCTATAATGTCTCATTTCTTGTTAGTTCTAAATCAGTCCTGGAACAATGCCTTCAAATTCATTGGAATTTCAACAGATAGCCTTAAAACATATGTTCTGTACAAGAATCACACCATCTTTCCTATCATGCAGCTATGAAAGATGGCGAGAAAGATCTACATGTGTGCACACCCTTCTGATGGGCCAGAAGTTTTTCAATGCTTGTAAAAGTACATAACTTAAAAAAAAAAAAAAAAAAAGACCTCTGACTTATCAACATTAAAATTTAAAGTGTAGCTCTGGTATCACCAGGGCCTCTGAGCTGTTTGGAAGAATGGCTGTTTTAAATTACTGTTCTCCATGCAAAGTACTAATAGAAAAGCTTTATATCTTGAGATGCTGGAACAAAAAGCAGATTTTTGTATTTATTATCCACTCACTGCTCTTCTTTATCGGCTGACAGCAAGTGTTATTTTTGTAATTGCTCCTTGAAGGCATCCCACGTGGAGCAGCTTTTTCCCAACACAATCTGACATTGTTCCAGCTCTCCCCTACTCTCTCCAAAAAGTTTCCACTGCAGTCTCCAAGAGCACTGACCTCTCAAACACCCTGGGCAGGTCTAATTTAGATTGCAAGAGCTAAACTTCAGGATTTGAACATAAGCCTAGAGCTGAAGGTTGTTTTCTATAAGTACAGAAAGGGGGGAAAAATCAGAAACAACTATTCAATAGTCTTAGGGAAGATGGACAGGCTGAAGATGACCATCCTCCAGCTTTAAGAGAAAGGTTTTCACCTGCAAGGCAAAAGCAGAGCTGGGATTTTTGCTCTTTTTACTCAGCCATTAAGTCTGCTGTGTCATCCTCTGTATCCACCTGGCATACAGTTTTTGTCTGTTCTGCCCCTTTGTCACTAGCTGCCATGAAGCTTATCATTGCCTGTCATCTGTAGGTAAACCCAGCCCAAAGGAGCTCAAACCTTTGTGAGCACTTGAGACCCTGCTAGGAACACACATACACTCAATGCATATTCAACTCATTC